>NC_091161.1:42020300-42172800 GCF_040958095.1 Procambarus clarkii
ATTTAAAATATATATTTTAGTTAAAGTACAAAAGTGCGACACCTGGTCTCCTAACTCCTCAATTAAACCCAGCAGCTAAGGACTTGATTAATACCAATAACATTGGTATTAATAGTGATGAGGGCTGACAAGTGCGCTACATGCGTCACACTACAGTGTGTTTTGAGAAAGGTACAGCTGTCCTAACAGACAGGAATTTAATGTTATTACAAGAGACCCTACAGAGCAGCCAGTCCTCATTAACAAAAGCCGAAGTCTATTCCATACAACAGCCAAATCCCGTTTATGAATGAAAAACGGTTATTACACGATTCACCTGATGGCATTTGAACACTTTCTGAACAAGTGCTTCACTGATGTTTGTACGAACCACAACTTGGCAGATGCACTACAATTAATTTATTCAAAAGAATGTGTTCAAAGAACAAAGTAGTAATGTACAAATTGTAGCAACAGGAGTTACACAACCTATGAAGCCACTGTTACGCACAGCGTCTCGGGTAAACAAACACTTAACCCACGTAGTACAAATACAAATAATCGCCCACAGAACCTAAACACCTAACCTAACCAATGCTTAAACATGCAGTTTGCTAATATATAGCAAAATTTACTTATATTAGAGAAAATCCCTATTTTAAAAGAACAACATGTTAAAACTGATATTCTTTGGGGTCGACCACTGGATGGAATGGACTTGCTCTGAGGACAGCTTAAACAGACTTTTTTCTAAATCTTGTGAACTCCCTCACAGAGGTAGCGAATGTAATGATTGAAGGCTTAAAATTAGAAAGTAACAGTTTATTTTGAATCCGTTACTTTTTTGGCAATGGTAATGTGAAGACCCACAAACCTGGCTAACCTCTTAGGCCTATAATTTTGCAGATCCCCAAGACAACTTGTATACTGGCAGATATATTGAACCAAATAATATCTCAATGCCTCCCAACCACAGTCCCTTTTAAACCTAGCAACGAATTCATCATTCTTAAATGATAAAACCCCACAAGATCTTAGCTTTCCTTGACCTTGAAAGTCTTCATTAACGTACCAGTGGAAAGGACCCTCTACTGTGTATAGAATATTACGCAATCACACAAACGTGACTGCATAAATGAGAAAATCCGTAGGAGCCGTGATGAGGGTTCGAACCTATGTGTGGGTGTTCCCACTCACAAGCTTTGGTTCGAACCCTCACACGGCTTCTACTGATGTTCTCATTCGTGCAGTCACGTTAGTGTGATTACTCTTAGTATTAAAGGGGAAGAGTCAGAGGTAGAACATTCCTGGATGACAGAGCCAGAGTGCATGGGGGGATTGTGTGAAACTCCTGGTCAGGCTTCAGTAGAAGCCTCAGGAAATCCTTGCATGTTCAGTAGAACTCCAGGTTGCAACCCTTATACCATGTTGTGGCCTAGTTGACTAGGACGTGCGCGTGGGAACACCCACCAAAAAGGGTCAAGCCCTCATCATGGCTCCTATGGATTTTCTCATTAATACTCTGTTTCCTCTTTGCTTCTACTGAAGATCTTTGGGTGCACTACGCTGTAATCTGAGAGTACCTCAGGGGTATACACATTGTTTAAGCTGCTGTTCCCTAAGTTGAAGGGAGTTATAGTTATCCATATATATAATGGAAACCTTTGCTCTTCAGTGGTGCCATCAATGTCTTTAAAATTGTTTTCTCCCCAATTTCTGCATATACTTCAAAATCGAAGATGTAACCAGTCTTTGATTCAGCTAGTATGTTCAGCCTTACTCCATACTTACCAGGTTTATTTGGATTAAACTCTCTTGAAGATAGACGGCCCGAACATGTCACTGTGCAACCCGTTCTCGCAAATTCGTAAAGTCAATATTGACTTATTAACTACGTGCATAGGTGATATACTAAACATAATAGATACCCTTAAAAAGATTCATAGAAAAACCCCGACCTTACCTAACCTTGTTAGTATCTTAAGATAAGCATCTTATTGCTTCGTAATTACAATTATTATTTAACCTATACCTATTATAGGTTAGGTAATAATTGTAATTACGAAGCAATAAGATGCTTATCTTAAGATACTAACAAGGTTAGGTAAGGTCGGTGTTTTCTATGAATCTTTTTAAGGGTATCTATTATGTTAAGTATGTCACCGATGCACATATTTAATAAGTCAATATTGACTTATTAAATTTGCGAGAACGGGTTGCACTGTGTCATCATCCAGACAGATGTTTGAGGAATATAGTATGTTTTGAACTTGTTTGTTAGATATACCATTATTGTTCTAACTTGAATGAGAACAATATTGTCTGTATTCTGTATTGTCTTTTGGAATGGTATTATTTTGAGTATGAAAATACTTAGCAATCGTTATCACTTTGAAGTTATACAAAAACGGAAAGAAGCTACATGCTACATTTTACCAGTACATTGATATCACTGGCATCTACATAACTCCCATCAACTGTGTCAGTCGCAAATGTCTGGCAAACACTTTTTACATTCACTTCTTTCCACTCATTGTTTGCTTGGTTAGGAGCAGTGAACAGGTTGTCATGCATTAAAATTTGTTTCACATGCCAAATATTTCAGTAAATCTCGCATAATAAATAACTGAGCAAGTTCCTGAGGTGTGGTTGGTGCTGGGACAGTCAAGCCTGGTGGTCCAGTAGAACACTGGTGCTGGGACAGTCAAGCCTGGTGGTCCAGTAGAACACTGAACAAATGGTGCAGTGTTGTCAGTAGACCAGGCATCACTAGAACTGGTATGTGGGGTTCTAGTGGTAAATGAATCACCTGCATGTAGAGGCTGTATCGATAGCCACATCAACATCACTATTCATTTTGTATCATCCTCACCGGCTGTTTCAGTTTCTGCCACTTAACTTTCAACATCACTCAATTTACATTATGAAAATATTATTGTGGCAGATCCCAAACCTACACACACAAATAAAAGCCACACGAGACCAGAAGGCATGGCAGCATGTGCAGAATACCCCCGTTGAGAAGCAGAGGTGCAATAGGTACTCTGAGAACTATCGACATCAGAGGCCCGAGACTGTTCGACATGCTTCCACTACGCATAAGGGGCGTAACTAGCCGACCTCTCAGTGTTCAAGAGAATCTGACAAGCATCTCCAAAGGATACCTGATCAACCAGGCTGTGAATAGCTGCATCCAACAGCCTGGTTGATCAGTCCAGCAACGTGGAGGCCTGATGGAGGACCGGGCCACAGACGTTGAGTCCCTAAATCATCGCAAGGTAACCGTAAGCAGGAGGGTCACTCACTTTCTGCAGTGTCTAGGCCACTGCCTGAAAATTCAGCAACTACAGTCTGAAATTTTTTGGTGAGAGTTTAACGAGTTCATACTTCTTGCAAACACTCGCTAGCTTTTCCATAGTGTTTTTTTTTCAAGATGGATTTGCTCTTTTCTTGATCACTATCCACCATAGAGTAAATTTAGTGAAAAAGACAGTGAAGAAAACTGAAGAAAAACAGGAAACTGCACACGTTTGGACATGGGTACAGCACTGCGGTCACGAGTATGATCAAGACGCTGAGACTTATGCTTGGGTGGCTACTCACGTGGCGAGGAGATGCCTCGTGGGGTATACACAGAATGGGGAAAAGGTGGGCGCGCATTTTAAAATAAGTTCCATAATCGGACAATAAATGGATTTTTAACAATTATTTTATTTCCATGATGGAGTTAACGTCATGACCCTGAACAAGTGAGTTTTGTAAATCATTGAGCGATCATCATCGACCAGGAAGTGTATATTATTATTAAAAGCTGACTTATCCGAGGCGAAGAGCTTCTCCTGGCCCGGGTCTCTGCACTGCTTCAGCTGATGTCTCCTATGACTTCACTCCCTCATCAGCTGTCCTCCGGTGTTGGGTGCACCCTTCAAACCTCTCCAATTTCTGGTAGCCTCAGTGGGTAATCATTGGCTTCACATTCAAGCTTCCTCCTAGCTCAGCCCTCCACTACTGGGCTTTCTCGTAGGAGTCTCAGGTCGCGTTCCCGGAGACCTTCCAGAAACCTTTTTCAGAGGTGTTGCAAAGGCTCGTGTGTCTACTAGCCAACTTGACACACTAATAAGCTACACTAGCGCTGAGAGCCACACAGCCAGTCAATACTTGTTGGCTAATATTTAACACTGTCTGCTGACCAACAGAGTCTCGGCCCGACATAACTCTTACATTAATCAAAACCCATCATCCGAATTGACAGTACGGTTTAATACTAAGTGTAATAAGTACAATTCCTGACTGCTAGGAACAGTACACAATTACACTTGTGCTGTTACATTTACTCCCCATTTTCGGAGGATGGGCTGCAGTGAGTAATGTTTGTCACTGCACTACAGAATTTGTTAACACTTACCTCTTTTTACCTTTGACTCTTGAATGGCCATTTTTGCACTGGTGGTACTTGCGCAAGTGTCACTGGTCACCGACTTACCGACTCCCTCACTTCGTAGGGACTGCCTTGAAGACCTGGAGGATAACACTGCACTGTTCACATTTACTCCGGGGGCCAGATTCACTTAGCAGTTACGCAAGCACTTACGAACCTGTACATCTTTTCTCAATCTTTGGCGGCTTTGTTTACAATTATTAAACAGGTAATGAACTCCGAAGCACCAGGAGGCTGTTATTATAACAATAAGAACCGTTGATTGGAAAGTTTTCATGCTTGTAAACTGTTTTAATAAATGTAACCAAATCCGTCAAAGATTTGGGAACGATGTACACGTTCGCAAGTACTTGCGTAACTGCTTTGTGAATCTGGCCCCAGGACGTTTGGCTGATGTCCTTGGTCACTTCATTAAGCTGTGAGGCGACCCTCACTAGGCCCTCGATCAGTCTTAGCTGTACAACTTTATCATCATATATACCTTTTCAAAAGGTTATCGGCTACTCAAGTAATGAAGAGGTCATTGTTTCCTATTTGAAGCTTAACTCTACAGTACAAAAGGAAATCCTGCAAAAAACTTTAAACACTGAATCCTTCCTCGTCCAGGTCTGAGGTAACAGTGAGAGGGCATATGAGCTGTCTCGTAGCTCGGCTCGTCCCTGACAATCTCGGGTCACCTTTAGATTAGAGGAAGGTGCGGGGCTGTGGCCAATCACGCATCTCGTTGCATCCTGGGTATGCCAGTGTGCCTCTAGGCGGAAACTTACTCCCTATAACTTTCACAGGCTCCAAATTTGGGGAATACTAGGTTAATACCTTCCCTTGCAAATTCTTTATAACTTAATTTAACAAAATCGTGAAACTCACACTTTAATTACAAACTAAAACATTCCTTCGGTCACCTAGCACGTTTGTAGGATAGATTTATGTATCGTTCCACCTCTGGCCTGCTTGTGCTGCTCAAGACCTCGTTGTCGCAACCATGTCCCTACATTTAAGTAATCGAAGCCTGGTGTAACACACATATTCCTATTTATTTATTTCTTCAAAATAAGTGGTTCGTAATTGGTCAAATTCTTGTACCATCCCACAGATCCTGATGTTGGAGCTGCAGTGTTGTGGTCACTACATCATCTGCATTTCTGTATCTCTTAATTATTTGCCTAATCCATGCTAGATTCTGCTATGTAAATGTTTACATTTTTTCTCTTGGTTGAAAGATTTGCAGCTTTGTCTGCAAAGGCATTCCCTAGTATTCCTACTCGACTTGGCACCCAGTTGACAAATATTATGCATTATATTAAGCCTAAGACTTAATATTTATTAAGTGTTAGGCTTAATATATTCGTCCATCTGGGAACCCTTATTATGTGTCTCAATGCTTCGTTTTGAATAACAAACACATGCCCACTGGCCAGGAGAAAGTAAAGTAGGTAAAGCATTATGACTGTCACGCTCCTAGACGGGGCTGTGATTGCTCCTATTATATTCAGTTGCAAATTTGCCTTTTTCAGATATTGAATTTTCTGTTTGGATGTCATTTTAGAATCTATCCATACTCCAAGATATTGGCATTGAGTAACCCACTGCAGGTTATTCTTGAAATAACAAGGTGCGTGATTTACCAGAGAGTCACTAATCCTAGTGGACTCTACGAGAACAGGAAGCCGGCGGCTTGAAGCTCCCCACCATTTGCCTTTATGATCTTTTCCAAGTATATTTTTAAAAAGTTTTGGCAGTTACGGCTTCGAAGGGTAGGCGTTTCCATGGGTTAATGTGAATTGTAGGTGAAAAAGCGTCTCCTGTTCTCAGTCCTACATTGTGGCTTGTTAAGCTTGAAACCGTTGCTCCTTGCTTGTGATACACATGACCGTGTGAAGAAAATATCCGGAATCGACATCCTCTAACTTGTTCAGTATTTTTTGTTTCAATGAGATCCGCCCCGTCATGCTTGGTTTGTAGTGTTAGTCCTGTGGCCTTCAAACGTTCCTGATATGTAAGATGATTGGCGCGACCTGTCCTTACAAATTACGTCTGAATTTGGCCGGTTGCCAGTATCGCCGAAAATGGACGTAATTTGAAAATAAAAACTAATTGAAAAGTTTTGAATTTTTGTTAACCAAAGCAGCAAGTTAAGGGTCCTCTGGTAGGTTAGGAGGGCAGGAAGAGCTAAAGCTTCAAAACGTCATGAAAACCGTTAATTAAAAGTTACCTCTCCTAACCTAAACGTGTAAGCAGGACGACTCTAAACAGAAAACAGGACAGAACATCACTTTCGTGAGCCAATTTTAATTTTAAATTCCGTCCACTTTTGGCCACACAGGCAAACGTGCGAAAAGCGGCGTAATTTTAAGAGAACAGGTTGGCAATGACTTCTGTTGCCCAACGTAGCACCTTCTTCAGAGCAGCTGTCCCTCTAAAAAGGAGGTCTCCGTGCATGCAAAGAAATATAAATGGGGGTACACCAGAGATGTATGCAGGTGAACCATTACCTTGGTTTTCCTAGTCAAAATTACGCTTGATATTCCCGAAAGTTTCGTTAGCTTTTCTGACTGTTGCACCCACCTGTCGTGCAACTTTTAATGAGTGGTGGATTTTGACTACAAGGTCAAATTCTTCATCAATCTGCTGTAATGTAATGCTATTAATATGGTAATCGTGGCGAGGGTTGTCTCACGTGCATGGTCTTACTTTTGTCAATATTAAAGAGCATTTGCCAGTCTTCTGACCATTTGAGGAGTTCATGTAGCTCTTTTTAAGGCTTTAATATTGTCATTTCCCACTTTACCATAACTCTGCATCGTCTGCAAATTTCTTTATGTGGTTTGTAATATTCTCATCTGTCAATTATGTATATGAGAAAGGGAAGGTCCCAAAATGGACCCTTGTGGTCCCCCACCTACCACATTTCTCCATTCAGTTTCGTTTCCATTTAGCACATTTAGAAAATCCTTTGTTTTCTTTCCATCAACCAGTGTTTTGCCCATTCTAATATTTTAGTATTTATTCTATGGACCTATAATTTGCTTGTCAGTCTTTCATGTGGTTTCTTATCAAAACCATTAACAAAACCCATGTATATTACATTCACTGGAAGGCCTTTTTGTAGCTGGTTACCGTTTCCAATAATGTGAGCAAGTTCGTATGGCAGAATGTGCTTTTAACAATCATGTGGTTTTGATTGTAAAAGATTGTACATTGACAGATTGTGAATGATTCCCTCCCTGAGGATTCTCTCCATGAGTTTGCAGAAGTATGATGTCAAGCCGATTGGTTGGTAGTTTTATACCGAGCTCTTTCTGCGTTTTTTTTTTTAATTGGGGTGACATTTGCGTATTTCCAATCTAGGGGGACATCCTCTTTGTCCCGATATTCTGTGTAAAGTAGTTTCAGCGGTAGGTATAGTTCTCCTGCCAGTTCCTTTAAGACTTTGGATTTTATTCCATCCTCACCTGGGGCTTTCGAGTCTTTTAGCCTGTGAGTGCAGTCACCTAGTCTTTCTGCCTTATTTCTGTGCCGATATTTTGTTTTGTCAAAATGCTGAATTCAGATGTTACTTTATCTAGCGCCACTTGTGCTTTATTCATAAGTGAAGGACCTGTGACAACTACTGCTATATATCGGCATAGCTTAGGAATTTAACTCCTGCGAATGTCATGGTAACGAGGTTTTCTATATGGATGTTAAAAAGAATAGGACTGAGGACGACTCCTTGTGGAGTACCATTCTCATACAAGTGTAGTCTGACACTAGGCCTTTCAGCTTTACTCTGGCATACCTGTGAATAAGAATTTTGAATCCATGCTAGAATTTGACTTTTTATAATTAATTCATGTAAAAATGCTTGTTAGCCTCCAAGTTCGAATGCTTTTTCCTAGATCAGGGAAGATGACTAACCGAACCTGAGTTGACTCTTACTAGTAATGTTGCTATGAAGATTCCAGTACCTACTCTAGTAAAACCATATATATTCTTAGGCATATCTCCAGTCTTTCACAGTAGCCTCTAAGGCTATCAGTTCAGCAATTTGAATAATTCGTTATGTTAACGAAATTGGTCTAATTGCCAGGGTCTTTCGGTTTAGCAATCGGCATGATGTCTGCTTTCTTCCAAGAGGTCGGTAGTTTGTCGAACTCCCAAGATGCATTGATAACGTACAATATCCCTTGTTCTCCATCAGAACCTGCGTGTGCATTCACCGAGTACGTAATGTTATCAGCACCTGGTGCAGTGTCATTGCCACCTTTTTTGGCTTTGATTAGTTCTTGTTTAGTAACGAGTCACATTCGTCATTTGTAGCTATGCTCTTCCGAATGGCCGTCAACTTCTGTTTTTCCTTTCCATCTTCTGACCTTTGCAGGAAGCTGTTATGAAGCTTCACCCGCAAACTAGACAGCAAGTCACTGCCTCCTGCAATGGTTAAATACATGCATGTTGTCGGGGTGGTCGACATAACTGTTATAATCTGTCTCCATATCTTTCAAAGACCTATGTTTATTTAGAGTAACTTAACTCAAACCATCTTGCCTCCTCTCTTTAGAAACTGGTCTAACTTCATATATCACTGCTCTTAGCAGAGTTATTCTTTCATGTGTGCAGTTTCTCTAGAGATTTATTGTTGACTGGTGTTTTGTTCTCTAACTTCACTACCGTAGAACCTATAGTTCTTTCGTTTTCTTTCCTGGAATAGCTATTTCAGCAGCTGTAATGGCTTCCTGGAGATTGGTCTCGTGTCCAAATCCTTAGGTGGAGAGTATGTAGTAGGCCATTTTCAAGCTCGTTCTGGTATATATTCCAGTTGGCCTTTATTACATTCAACGTAGGTTGTGTGTGGGTGGTGTTGGAGATCTCTCTATGTTTAGTGTTGCGATAGTAGCATAGTGGTCACTGGAGATCACCGGGTCTACTTCACACTTCGCCTGATGCTTGAATGCAGTTGCAATTAACTTTAGAACCTCCTTGAATGTTTGAGGGGGGGGGGATTCTCCAGGGTTAAGAAGTGTAATCTCGGGTACTTCTCAGAACTTTAGCTAAATGGCTCATCTGCATTGGCTGGCCAGTCACGCCTACCTAGTGATTATAAGCATTAAAATCCAAGCTAATAATTATATCATGCATATCTATGGCAAGCACTTCCTCTGCTAGTTTAAATATAGGGGCTTTTAGACGTTACATACGAGGAGCTCAATAGCAGCCATATTCACTGTTACTGCTAATACCTCTACTCATCACCACACGAATCTGGGTCTATTTTCTTGCATAATATAGTGTTACGTGACAAGGATCATTAACCCTTAGTCTCCTTTATTCATGCGGTATAATACATTGATATCCAGCTAATTTGAAGGATTTTATGGCTGGGTAGACAGATTCATGCAAAACTGCTGCTTTTGCACAGATTGCAGCTTACAGAAGTGATTTTTTATTTCCAAGACATTGTTTGTTCCAATGCAGAATTCGTAATGAACAGATAACCGTTTCTGTTGGTGTTGCCTTTACTAGTAGAACTCCTCTTCGGAATCAACAACCAGTCTCCACTTCGCTAGCAGTGTCGCTGCAAATCGGACTGAATTGATTGTTCATGGGTGCATTACAAGATTCCGTTGATCTTGATTCGCCACTGCTTCCTGCAGTTGCTTTTGGGGATCTTTATGGTCTGATGTGACTACCCGACTGTTAGTGGTAGTTTGTATGTCCATGTGTTTTCCTCTTGTGCTCTGTCTTGTACTGTTTCTTATGTAACTGGTGTGCTGCACGATCTTCTCCATTATTACACAAGTGATTGCTCGAGTCTTGTTACGAGGCATTCTGCGTCGTCTGTATGCAATTTTTAATGGTCTTTGCCATGATCTTCAATGTTTTTTGAGCAAGACCTCGTTAAACTGTCAATCTGTTTTGTTGACACCGAAAGTGATTGTATTTTGTTTCCATGTTGTATTTCAGCAGTGGGTTTGTTCGTTTTCCGATTCGGAGTTGCTCGAGTTGTGTAATGAATTGTGTTCTATGAGCGTTGGCATCTGTTGGGGCTGTGCACGAGTGTTCCAGACGATGTTGGTGCATGTACTGCTGGTCTGTGATTATCCTGACCAAAGCTGTCTGCACCTTAACTTCCATTTGGTTGTTCTCCAGGAATAATATTTCATCCTCAGTATGGACATTTTGGCTGTTGTGGTCTAGTTTCCCTTATGCTTGGCTGTTGTGGTCTGGTTTTCCTTGTGCTTGGCTGTACAGCTCTTGGTTGGATGCCCCAGGCTGTACACACTGCATCTCTCCTGTCCTGTGCAGCGTGTTTGAAGGTGGCCGTAATTTCTGACCTGAAGTAGTACACGGGTTTCGGAACGTATGGTCTGTTAATATATTCCCTAATTTCCAAGACTGAACGTTTCTGGCGCATGTCCAATAACAGTCCTTGAATCGGACGTGTCACTGCTTTGTCTATTTTTGTGCGGCACCGTAGCCTCGTAGGTGCCGCACGGGGGGCCTCGTAGCCTGGTGGATAGCGCGCAGAACTCGTAATTCTGTGGCGCGGGTTCGATTCCCGCACGAGGCAGAAACAAATGGGCAAGTTTCTTTCACCCTGAATGCCCCTGTTACCTAGCAGTAAATAGGTACCTGGGTGTTAGTCAGCTGTTACGGGCTACTTCCTGGGGGTGGAGGCCTGGTCGAGGACCGGGCCGCGGGGACACTAAAGCCCCGAAATCATCTCAAGATAACCTCAAGATAACCGTTTTGCAACTAAGATCTGCATATGTTCTAGTTTTGGATCCAATAGGGAGTCTATTGGATATCCCAACAGCACGACTCTTGTGCGTCTTTCTGAAGGGTCCAGCTTTTCGAAGCATTCAGGTTTTCTTTGCTGGAATGTTACCGTTTCTAGGTAATTTGCAGTCATTTGGTTTGGTTGTGTCACTTTATCCTTGCTCGTTGACAGTGATGGAAAGTTTGAACTCTGGTTGCCTCTTTTCCATATCAGTTACTACGCGATATGCTTCAAGAAAGTTGTCTATCTGTATTATGAATTTTGGAGTTTTTGAATTTTAAGTCTGCAATTTGGGAAGATGTGCCGAGTCTGACACAGGATAGTGTGTGACTGATGCTGTCCCCTCTAGGTACATTATATCGGGATTCTTGCTGTTAGAAGTACTTTGTGAAACCTCGATAGTAATTCTCATTTCAACTCTTCCTCTAAACTGTCCCTCCTCATTGTCTAAAAACTGCCTCCATTTCCTCTTTCTCCTCAACTTCGTTTTGACGTATCCCAGTAATGAGCCGATTCACATTCCTACCTAATGCCTGAGACACTCCTAGGTCTGCATAAATTTATTTCACTTCAAAGGGAAGGGATATTAAAAATATTATACAAATATTTTCCCATGTGGGCTTAGAGATATCTAACACCTAGTTGAGCTGTTTGGTATAGCTTTCTGTCAAGCTCAATACACCTTTTAAGGCGTACTGTGGTACATTGTGGCACTGCCCATAGGGAATTACCTGCTCGGTGATAAGGCCCTCACACACACACACACACACACACACGAAAAAAAAAAGATCGAGAGCCGGGCGACTATATCATTGTGGTAACAGTGTGGGTCGCCTGCATACTGGGGTGTGCGCAAATTTAGACATGTGGACAACAGACAGTCAACAACGATATTTATCCAAGCATTGCAGAAGAAATCTGCAACGTTTCTTCCAAACAATAGTGGGACATGCACTCCTGGCGGGCGGACACAAATACAGTCAACATGTTACATCAACAGCTCTTGAATCTGGGTATTGATGGGTTATTCCTCACAAAGCTGCGACGACTTGAGCTTATGATTGCTCATAATCTGAAGTTATTATATCTTCGTTCAATTCTTAATGGATCGACCAAGCCATTATGTAATATTTTTATTAGCGTCTTTGCCTTCAGACAAAACATGCTAGATCCCTCCCACTTATTAAAGATTCTAGACCACCACTCTTGGCCGCGCACACCCCTGGCGCGCGCGCACTTAGGCAGTTAACATGTAACATCATCAGCTGCACAAATCTTTCCTCGTATCACTGGAAACTGCTGCAAACCCAGAATGTTTCGTCTGAGAATAACAAGATCATTACCTCCAACAGATGCTATGCAGGGATTGTCCACAAGAGTTGCGAGGGGAGCCAAGTGCCATATTCTTATCCATGTCCCCGACTGTGTCCCCGACTGCTACAATCTCTAGCAGCTTCAAGCCTCAGTACTACAGGTACAAACGTTACCATCATCATCCTCCTGGTGGTTCCTGAAACTCGGGCAGCTGTAAGTGCTTGACCGCAGTGGCCACCCATCTGTGGTCACAACCACCATCTTGTGTTAATAAGGACACCTGGATGTGGATTTGATTTTCAAGAACTTACTATTTGTGTGTTGAATTGTCTATCACTGATTAGTCCATGCATCATAGTCCACATCAATGTGCCTGTCAGTGCCTGAACAGGTGAAGGCAGAGTCTTTGAGACGAAGATTACCTGACCCATCCCTGGCGTGTCCTACACTGGGGTCTCAGTGTAGGACACGCCAGGCAGGCACGCCAGGCACATGTAGGATATTTCCGCTACACTTACCGACTCTCCTCAGGAGAGTCGGCAAGTATAGCGGAAATATCTATTATTTAAAAACGCACATCTGAACACTTTGTAGAGATCATTAAATGTTTTGTTATGCATAGTTGATACCTGGTTGATGGGGCTGTTCTTACTACAGTTGCTACTAAGTTGATATCAGTATGTTGACGAACTTTTGTAAATCGTTGAAATTTGGACAGAGAGAAGTCATATTAGTGAGGCAAGTCACAGTGTTAAGAAACCGTTCCCCTCGAGAGGGTTGAGTAGTCACCCAGTTGGATTGGTGTGTACCTCTCTGGTCCACAGAGCAATCACACTAACGTGATTTATCAAAGAAAATAAGGAGCCGTGATGAGGATTCGAACCTATGCGCTGGGCATTCCCAAGAACACGCCCTAGACAACCATGCCATGTTAGGGTTAAAGGATTGCAGCCTTGGGTTCAACTGAACCCTCTAGGCTGCAGTGGAAACCCCTGGAACCCCCGAGAGAAGTGGAATCCCAGGTTGCAGTCGTTTTACCATGTAGTGGCCTGGTTGTCTGGGGCGTGTGCCTGGGAATGCCCAGCGCATAGGTTGCTTGTGCGCATGAGGACTATTTTAAGTCGGTAAATAAATATTTACATTATGTGAGTTCAAACAAGCATTATAATGTTAATTCTCATAAATTCAAGTGTGTGTCCATATCAGAGATTTATGACTTAACACTCAATTTAATTGACACTAGATTATCCTTAATACTCATGTATCAACATTAAAAAAAAATTATTTACTTTGTGTCAACCTTTTTTCTTCATTTTTATTTAATACACTGGATGTCTAACATCACAATTAAGTTAGGTAAGTTTGGTTGGGTTAGAGCATTAATGTACGATTCATAACTAGTTAAAAAGAAAAAGTGAAGCTTGCACTATGGGTCACTGTTAGATGGAGGAGCTGGTAGGTGGTGGATAACGGCATGAACCGTTAAATGAATGGTGGATTATCAGGACGATGGATTGCTGGTGGTTAATGGGGCTTTAACAGGGTGGACAGATATATTTGGTGTTAGTATCACACTTAATTCATTCCCGTACATACAATAAAATTATTTAGTTAGGCAAGGAGTTTGTGATGCATAGACATTATTTACACTAAATGCTAAGAGTGGGAGGAGGCGGGACAGGGAGGGCCATTTTGTCAGCTGGTGAATGGAAGGGGAGCCATCCACGAGTGTCAGCCGACAGATGAAAGGGGAGACAGTCACGACTGGGTTTTGCACTTACTTGTACGGGAAAGAATTCATTGCTAACAGTTATTGTATTTCATACCCCCTAAACGTTCGTTCATGCTTGCACTAACCTCGACATGCATATCTACTATCTGTAAACCTTAATTGTTTCACAGAATCAATTTGAAACGTTCCTTGAAATACCCTTTACATTTTTATCCTTTGTAAAGCCTTATTTGCTTCATTGAAACTGACAATTTGAAACTTTCCTAAACGTTTCTCGAGAAACTTAAGCCTAATGCTTACTGTATCTTTCTTCCTAAAACTTAATTACAGTATACCTAATTATCTACTGTACAAATTAATTTGAAACTTTTGTAATTCTCCTCGATTTTCCCCCTTTTCCCTCATTCCCAAGAAGGTTGCCATGAAAATAACATTTGAAATACCATATACTTCCACTACCTAACGTACGAAACATTTACAAAAAACTGTACGAATCATTTTGATTTTCCTTTTAACATCCTAAACCACTTATCCCCCTTAACTATTTTATTTTGAAACTATAATTTTTTTTACTAAGCATGCAACTTTGCATGCAACACCATTGCAACGTGACTCCAACATTTTTTATCCTTGCAATTGCTTTGCAACTCAGGACGAAAGGTATCCGTTATATCCTCAAATCCCCTACTATAACCCTCTGCTAGAACTATTTAATTAAAGTCTGGGGCATGGTATCTTACCTGACCGGTGGATACCGACTATTAATACCAATACCCAAGCCAAATTCACACAAATTCTGATCCATGAGAAAATTAGTGGGATCCGTGAGCAGGAGTCGAACCTATGCTCTGGGGACACAAGCAAACTCCTTAGACAACTGTACCACGATATGGTCAAAAGAATTCCAATCTGGGAAGCTTTTTAGTACCCAGAGCAGAGGATCGCATCCAACTCGCAAGCTCTTGCTCATTTTCTCATCGAAAATCACATTCATGCTATTTAGTTGTGCCTTCAGACCCCATCTCTGACATCCTGTATGTGTAAAGTTTGAGAGGATTATACACGGAAGGTTAACATTTCAAATTAGCCCACAACTTACTCCTAACCTGTATGGTTGCCTTCCTGCAAGAAGCAATCAAGTAATTATCAAAAAGAAGGCACCAAACCGGGAAGGCTATGTAGCACCATCAAATGTGCAGAATAATCAGAGGGCGCTAAATATCACCAAGGATGCCAATACGAGAACAAAAACGCATAAGGTGAATGATATCAAAAGTATTCGAGTCACCAAGAATTCTATTGAGGGACAGGCGACCGCGAGGGGCGATCGGAAAGCAAGACACACGCTCGTCCTGGAAGTCAGAACATTCAAGAAGGACATGCACGACCGTAAGAGGGACAACGTAATTAGGACAATAAGGAGCAGGGCGGCGCTCTATCCAGTGACCATGGGTTAAGCGAGTATGGCCAATACACAACCTCGCCAGAGGTGTTTCCCCATCGCCGGTTACGGTGGTAGGAGGACGACCACGAAGAAACAACATTTAAGAGTACGTAGTTTGTTACTAATAACAGACGACCAAAAAGCCTGCCAACGGGTAAGGATGGAGGAATGGATAACCGTGTAAAAGTCGGAATATGGAATACCTTTACGAGAGATGGGACAAGAGTGGACAGCTTCCTTGGCGGCGGCATCCGCACGCTCATTGAAAGACACACCAATATGGCTGGGAACCCAACAAAACTCAACCGACTTAAATTTACTGTGAACAAGAAACGGCCAATGCTGGATCTCGACAACTTCTGGATGAACCGGATTAAAGGACCCGAGAGCCATGAGGGCACTACGAGAGTCAACAACTACAAAGGAAGACTGACAACGAGAAAGCAGGAGACGAAGAGCATAGAGAATAGCATAAAGCTCCACAGTAAAGATGCTAGTCTCCGGAGGTAAGCGACATATAAGTGCGATCAGGAAAAACAACAGTAGCTAACACCGTCCGCAGACTTAGACCCATCGGTGAAGACAGAAACGGAGCAGGAGTGAGAAGAAAAGTGCTCAAGGAAAAGGCGTTTTAGAACCGTAGGAGGGGTAAAAGCTTTAGTGATGCGGGTCAAGGATGTACAAAACTGCGGAAGGGGGGCTCTCCACGGGGGCAAAGAAGAAACAACACGAGGAGAAACATAAGAAACACGAACGGAAAGAGAATCCTGTAAGCGAGATAACCGGACAGAAAGAGGGAGGTGGTGAAGAGGAACAGGAACCGCAGGAGGGGTAAAAGTTAAAGCACGACTGAGGCGAGAGGAAGGATGTTGTAAGGACCACGCAAGATAGCGAAGACAGTAGCAATCACGGCGGTCCTAGAGAGATAGGAAGCCAGTGTCAACATACAAGCTAAGGACGGGAGTCGAACGAAAGGCACCAGAACTGAGGCGCAACCCAGTATGGTGCAAAGCATCAAGATGGCGAAGAGTAGAAGGAGAAGCAGACGAGTAAGCAGGGCAACCATAATCGAGCTTAGACAGGACGAGAGGAATGTAAAGCAAGGAGTGTGCCTATCCGCTCCCCAAGAAGTATGGGACAATACCCGAAGGCGGGTAAGGCCTTAGAGCACTCAACACGGAGGTAAGATATATAGGGAGACCAAGACAAACAAGTGTCAGGGAATAACCCCAAAAGCTTCGCAGAATCTTTGTACTCAAGGTGATGACCATAAAGTGACAAAGAGGGACGAAGAATGACCCGTTTCCGAGTAAAAGACTTGCACAAGTCTTAGAAGTAGAGAACTTTAAGCCATGATCGGTGGCCCAAGACGACACGGCATCAATCGCAAGTTGAAGCCGGCGCTGAAGGAGAGGCGAATCATCACCCTGACAGCAAAGGGTAAGATCATCGACAGAGAGCGGAGAAGACACCAGAAGGAAGAGAGGAAAGAAGACCATTGAGGGCAACCAGAAAAAGAGTAGTGCTCAGAACACTACCCTGGGGCACACCTTCGTATTGCTGAAAAGAGGCAGAGAGCGCGGTACCAAGGCACACCCAAAAGGAACGACGAGAGAGGAAGCTGCGGAAAAAAGAGAGGGAGACGACCACGAAGGCCAAAAGAATGAAGTTGAGATAGCAACCCGTTCTCGCAAATTCGTAAAGTCAATATTGACTTATTAACTACGTGCATAGGTGATATACTAAACATAATAGATACCCTTAAAAAGATTCATAGAAAACACCGACCTTACCTAACCTTGTTAGTATCTTAAGATAAGCATCTTATTGCTTCGTAATTACAATTATTACTTAACCAATACCTATTATAGGTTAGGTAATAATTTTAATTACGAAGCAATAAGATGCTAATCTTAACGTACTAAGTAGGTTAGGTAAGGTCGGTGTTTTCTATGAATCTTTTTAAGGGTATCTATTATGTTAAGTATGTCACCCTATGCACATATTTAATAAGTCAATATTGACTTATTAAATTTGCGAGAACGGGTTGGAGATAGAATATGATACCGCCAAGTGGTGTCGTAAGCCTTTTCCAGGTCAAAAAGGACAGCAACAACGGAGGTCTTCGCAGCAAAAGCAGTACGAATATACACCTCCAAGTTCACCAGGACGTCTGTTGTGCTACCGGCACTTGCGTAAAGCAAATTGAGAAGGGGAGGGGAGGTGATGGTGTTCCCATGAACCACATCAATCGAACGTTAACATACGTTCAAAGAGTTTGCAGACACACCTTGTGAGGGCAATAGGGCGAAAGTCCTTAGGGGAAGTTCCCAGAGACCCTGGTTTGCGAACAGGGAGGACAACGGCATCGAGCCAGTCCTCAGGGACTGACGACGACTCCCAGACCCGATTATACAGACTCAGTAAATACGGAAACGTGCACGGAGGCAGATGGCGAAGCATCTCATAATGAATACCATCGGAGCCCGCCGCCGTAGAACCGCAGAGGGCCAGGGCAGAACGAAGTTCTGAGAGAGAGAGAAAGGATCGTTATAGGAAAGTCGAAGAAGAGTGCATAAATAAAAAAGGACGAGACTCAAGGACAGGTTTACGAAGAAGGAAAGATTGGGGAAGATGAAGACCAGAGCTAACACTAGAAAAAGTGGGAACCCAGTTTGGTAGCGACCTGCAACGGGTCCGCCACAATAGTACCACGGAGGTGAAGGACCATGAAAAATCGGGAACGAACTTATCCGCTATCTTGCGGATACGCTTCCAGATCTGGGGTAGGGGAGTTTCGGACGTAATTGTGTAGACATAAGATGCCCAACATTCACGCTTAGCCGTACAGATGGCCCTACGGGCCACCGCACTCGCTTTCCGAAAGAAAAGAATCGGCCGTTTGCCGACGGCGGTGCCTCTTCAAGCCGCATGCTTACAGTGGACAGCCCGAGCACACACTGCATTCCACCTGGGAACGCACTTCTGTGGACCCCGAGAGAAAGAGCGAGGAATAGAGCGGAGGGCAGCGTCGAAGACAGTGTCATGAAAAAGGAGAGGCAGAAGGGAGAGGTCAGAGAGAGCAGCACTGAGGGTAAATAGGTTCCAGTCCGCTTTAGCAAACTGCCACCTAGTGAAGGAGAGGGAAGGACGAAAAGAGAAAAAGGTAACAAGGATGGGGAAATGGTCACTGCCATGGAGGTCATCAAGAGCCTGCCACGTGAAATCTAAGTAAAGAGAAGAAGAGCAAAGAGAAAGATCAAGACAGGAAAGGGTGCGAGTCCGAGAGTCCAAATCAGTGGGCTCACCAGAATTCAGAAGAGACAGGGAAGAAGAGACGATAAACGGCTCAAGAAGGCGACCTCGGGTATTCATCAGAACATCACCCCAAAGAGAATGAAGAGAATGATGACAATTGAAATCACCCAGCAGGAGCACAGGCTCCGGCAAGGAGTCCAGGTGGTGTTTCAGATCAGGAAGAGAAAGCGGGACACTCAAGGGGGGGGGGGGGGAGATAAATGGAACAAACTGTGTACCATTTCCCCACAAAGATACGAGCAGCAGAACAATGGAGAGGCGAAGGAAAAAGTAAGGGGACAAAGGGAACATCAAAGCGAATCAAGATAGCAGAAGAATTAGGAGCCCCAGCAACAGCTGGGAGGGGAAAGAGAAAGGAATAGCCACGAAAACGACCAGGACGAGCACCAAGCATCGGCTCCTGGAGACAGACACATAGGGGCGAAAACTGCGAAATCAGAAGTTGGAGTTCGAGGAAATTGGCGTAATAACCTCGAACGTTCCATTGAAGAATGGACAACGACGAGAAGAGAAAAGACAACAACAGAGAACAAGAAAGAAATAAAGGCAAAAGAGCAACATAGCACGTTAAAGAATATCAGAGTCGGGATCAGGGTCAGCAAAGTTAGGGTTAGGGGGCATGGGTAAACTGAGCAAAGACGGAGAGAAGGAAGCGGGAAAACAGACCAGAGGTGGGCGGGCGTGGTCCGGAGGAGGAGACAACGGAGGGGAGCAGTCAAGGACAGCAGCAGGAAAAGGGGGAGTAGAAAGAGGGGAGTGCACCTCAGCAAGGGCAGCAACCGAGAGGGAAGCGGGGGCCAAAGAAACCTCCATAGCAGGAACAGGGGGCGTCATCACCGAAATGGGAGGGGAAGGAGCGAGAGAGGCAGGCGTAGGGGCCGAGGAAGAAAGCAAAACCTTCTTACCCGCCGGAAAAAAAGAAGGAGAGGAGCCAGGCTTATGCTTCTGACTTAAAGAGACAGGTGTCCCAGCAACTACGTACTGGGCAACGGATTCTAGTGTCTCAACAGGAGAAGATGAACGAGAACACACATGACGGCCGTTTGGAGAGCGATGGACATCAGCCCGCACTGGCAGGCGGCGGGGAGAGTCAAGAGACGGAGGGGAAGGATGGGAAGGAGGAACGGAGGGAGACGAGGAAGAAGAAACAGGAGACAAGACAGACCGGGTAGAAAGAAGGGGAACCCCCAGACAGAGGACCAGGAGGGGGACCCTTCGGGAGAGAACCCAAAGGAACAGAGGAGGGGGCAGTGGGCGTATCAGGGACCAAGGCCCGGAAACGGTTGTGAGTCTGAGGAAGGCGGGAAGGACGAGGAGAGGAAGAGCGCAACACGCGAGCATAAGAGATATTAGCATAAGGCGGGAGCCGGTGAACCTGGCGGCTCGCCTCAGGAAAAGATAAACGCTCCTGGTGCTTCAAGTTGAGGACGGCTGCCTCAAGCTTGTAATGGACACACGCACGTGAGAAGGTAGGATGGGCCTCACTGCAGTTGAAGGCAACGAGCCTGGGAAGAAGTGCACTCCGACTTAGAGTTACCTTCGCCACCACACAAAAGACGGAGAGTGTGTGTCCCAGAGCAGCGGAGGGCACCATGCCCAAACCTCCAGCACTTGTTACAGAGCCTAGGAGATGGAATGTACTCCTTGATAGAGCACCTGGCACCAGCAAGAATGACAGAGGGTGGAAGGATCCTACCATCAAAGGTAATCTTCACAACCCGAAGGGGTCGACGGCGACTACCACGAGGGGGACGAGTAAACGTGTCCACCTGGAGAATAGAATGTCCCTGGGTATCAAGGATATGTCGAATATCGTCGTGCCAGTTTCGCAGATCCCGAACACCGGTCGCAACAGATCCCGAACACCGGTCGCAACATGGGGCGGGAGGAGAATAGTGCCAACACTGGCGTTCAACTGAGCGATCTTTGAGACCCAAACAGGGGTCTCGCCAAGGCAGGATAAGGCAGCCAAGCGGGAAGCAGCATCCTGAGGAGCAGCAACGATACGTGTACCGAGACGAGTGGGGTTTGAAAGTAACCGAGGCATCCGCGGAATCAACGAGATATCGATGGAGGGAGAAATCGTCAGGAGGCGGCAGAACCAAGAGGGAGGAGATCAAAATATTCGGCCCACGATACGGGACCAAACAAGGCTTGATAGGTATCAGAACGGGAATGCGTCTTGAGTATACGCCCCACAAACGCCACCTTAAGATCCGACAGTCCGTCGAGATCGGGTTCAGTGACGAAAGGGGGATTGACAATAAAAGGTTCCCCTCGCTCTCGACGTTGGGTACTACAGTTCTACGGGTGCAAGAGTATGCCTCCTCAAGCACCCGGGCGTCAAAATAGAAGGAGTCCAAAGGAATAAATAAAACAAGCAAAAGGGCAAGCAGATAGGAGAAGAGGGGGGAGAAAAACGAAACAGAAGGAAAAGTTAAAGTAGCTCAGCATAATTGGAAAGGACGACAGCAGGAGCACAAGGCTACAAAAGGACAGAGGTCTGTCCCAAGGAGCATCACACTCCGGCAACCGCCCACTAAGCCACCTCACGGCAACAACGAGCCGAGCGGGAAGGGGGGGGGGGGGGGGAAGACGCAGCATTCAAGCTTGCTTTGTTGAATACTTTGTTAGAGACCACCCCCCTCTGGTGGAATTTATTGACCTCAAAGCCGCTTTTGATACAACAAAAATTATAAATAATCTTTGAACAGTTTGCCTCTTTTGGAGTTCATGAAAGACTATTGACATAGCTCAAAGGGTACCCGAATATCAGAATGGTCTCAGTTATTTCGAGTCAAAAGTAAACATTCTGCACCCATTGATTTAAGTACACCCCCTGGAGTAGTGTTTTTTGCCCAACACTGTTCAATGTCCTAATGCACAAAAACTTATTTTCACACTAAAAGCTCTCATCTGCTATGTCGACGACATTTGTTTTGTTCCCAATATCTAAACCAGACTGCAATCTCTCCTCGATTCACTCTGCTAAAATCATTGAATTCTGTCTAACTTAATCCATCGCTCTTTCTCTCAAAACACAACCAGTGCGCCTCTAGCTTTCAAAGTTAACAACCAAACTGTAGAAACATGTGGGCAGCACAAATACCTTGTAGTAGGTATCATCAGTGACATTGTACACGACCTACATTGTAGGTTAAAAGAAAAATCACTGAAAAAATTTACTAATAAGAATATTAGTACAAATGTTGTATGCGCTAGACTAATCAACATGTTTGTTAGATCCTTAGCTGATTATCATGCCTTGCACTTAGCTTCCCCGCCTCTGTTTTGAACAAACTAGAAGTAATACAGAATGAAGCCATGAGGGTATTTCTTAGTGCCCCAAGAAGCACAAGAATCATTAACATGAGGAAAGAACTGAAGCTTCCAACCATACTAGAAAATCATCTTAGTTAACACGTCCTTTTCCCCTTCAGGTCATGAGACCTTCCATATCCTGCATTGCTCCGAGACATTCTGAGCCGTTAGCACACTATTAAGTGGTGCAACGTAACTCCATTCCTTGTGTTGTTAATGGCCTAGTAAAAATGGCTACAATCTCGTGAAACTGTGCATTTCTCTTAAATGCATTATTTCTGTCTCTGATATCCCTCTTCATCTGTACACTCAATTCAAGTACCAAATACAACCGCCATTAAGAAGGTTAATTAGAATCCTGCTCTTTCCAAAGTTGTCACACTTTAAATAATTGCCTCATCAAAATTTTTAAGATCACACGAGAACTGTTCACATCAATATCGCAGTCCAGACATCTACAGGACGGATTGCAATAGCATGCAGGTTTTACAGAAACAATACTGCCACACAGACTATCAGTGTCAGTTTAAACAACTGGCTGACCTCTACACAAAACTGACTGCACTACGACTAGCTACCAGAACATTAAAAGTAAATGAGGACTAATTTTGTGTTCAAAGACTGCTCTTGAAAAAAGTTTCATTTACGTCCGACATAATTGGCCTTTTAAATAACTTGCTGACTGCACAGTATAAAGGGTTTAGAATCTCTTGTATGGATACCATCTCACAAATATAACCCAGCATAATGACAAACACTGCAGCCAAATTTGTGTGAAAGAAGGATGAAGGTGAAATAAACCTAGGTATCCTCATCTCTTAAAACTTTTGTTCCTAACAATCAGGTCCAACAGAAACTACACTTCCAACGGCCTGAAAACACCTGTATAAGAACCTGTGATTTGTTTAGATCAGAAACCTATAAGTATGTTCAGCACAAAACGTCCACCACACTGTGACACTACAGAAAATGTGTCAGGCCAAACCGACCTGCACAAGACGTTCTTAACTTACTGAGATCCTGCACATTAACGACAATATATCAAGGCAACATTTGTCAGTAGACTGTGTAAAAGCCATCGACACACTGGCTTGACTACCAGAAAACAAGAATTATGAATGACCTTCCACTTCTGACCAAATATTTCTTTGACAACCACAAAATGAAAGTAAGATTCCTCCAGTACCCACACTGACTACTTTGACCGTAATCCTAGAGTGCCACAAGGCTGTGTACTGGCGCCAACTTTACACCACACACTACAGAGGGAGGGAAGGACGGTGAGGAGTGGCGGCCCTGCTAATCAGTCTCGAATTTCAAGGAGATGGGTACCCACGGCTGCGAGGAGTTCCGAGACTATGTAACAGGCACCATGACAATGGAAAGACCAAAGATAGCAGCTGAGATATATAACCCTCCATTAAATAACAGACCACCCGCAAGATTATGACAAACATAACAGTACATATTATAACCGAAAGAGCAGACTTTGTCGCCAGTTCGAAATCGATCCCAACTCAATCATGGAGACTTCAACTATGGATAGATACAAGAACCGTATATTGGCACAGAATGAGCTAAACTATTGGACATTACAAGAAAATTTTTAGGCCAACATGTATGAGGACCCACGTGACTAAAGGTAATGATGAACCAGCTTGACTTTACCTAAATTTCACAAAACGATTCACTAAAGGGAAATGAATTCCGTGGCTCATGGAAATGAGTGATCACTGTATCGAAGTTTGAATATATTGTGGAAGTAGGGATAACTTACTCATGGAAGGACCAGAAAGCCAAAGCCTGGCATACTGAAAGGGAAATTACAAGTTAACAAAATTTATAATATAAATACCATAGGTATCAAATCTCAATGATAAAGGCTGCATAGACAGAACCACTGAATCACCCCGTTAGAATATGGAGATGACAGTTTTGTCCTGGTATGAGGGAATGGAATTTCACGACTGTGTTAAGTTGTACGAGTGACTATGACCAGATGTATATCAGCGAGGAATCTCCAGGAGTGCATATCCATCCGAGCACTCTCCTGTATCGTCTGGGCTGGGACCAAAGTCAGCCTCGCTGGGTATCTATGGGCAGCCCTCGGGCTGGGATAGCCAAAGATATTGCAAGAGTCGTTGCAATGACTTGATTACCAGGGTTGTTATTATAAGTCATCAGTGGAACTCAGGGGTTCCAGTCATAGGGACAGAACTTGGAGGGTTAGTTTCGTGCTCCCAGGGCCAGAAGGGTTCACTCACACGTTAAGGCAGGTCTCAAAACCTCACTGGGTACTTTTCCATGATATCAAGAAACAAAGATTACTTGTGTATGGAATTATCATTGGTTTAGGCATTTGTCTATTCGTTCATAGGATCATTGGACAAAGGTTAACTAGACCAAATGATGGACTTTTTCAGACAGGGGCTACCCGGCCAGTACCGTGCAGCAAGCACCGAACTGT
This sequence comes from Procambarus clarkii, assembly GCF_040958095.1. NCBI lineage: Eukaryota > Metazoa > Arthropoda > Malacostraca > Decapoda > Cambaridae > Procambarus > Procambarus clarkii. The sequence goes on from NC_091161.1 coordinate 42,045,074, forward strand.
TAGATCCACTCAACGGCATCAACTTAGAGAAAACCTGAAGCCAGGGAGTCTCTAACCTTGTCTGTATGTGATAATGATAGAACTAGTACTCCAAGCAGACCTAGATAAATTATGGACTAAGAATTTCAAGGCGTACCCAGGCCGTACTCTTACAGAAGGCTTACAGAACCATATTTTAACATCTAATAGAAGACGGTAGATTGGATGAAGTTTTAGAGCAATATCCTGATGAGGATACAAGTTGCTACTGAACTTAGAATGCAGGAATCAGATCTCCAGTTCAAGCAGATTGAGCTTGAGAAAATTAAGAGTGTAGAAGAGACTAAGCAGAGGTAGAGTTAGCTAAACACAGTAAACAAGAAGCTAAACATGGTAAAGAAGAAAAAACTAAGCAGTTATTAATTAAACAAATGGCTGAGGCGCAGAATATAGGAAGCTAGAAGCTTCCTAAGAAGATAGAAGGCAGTTCGTCAATTAGTGGACTTCATCTCCCTAAGGGTTTAGAGTTGCCCCAATTTAACGAGAAAGACCCAGAGCTATTTTTCCTGCACCTTGCCAAAGTTGCTACTAGTTTGAAGATTCTTGCCAGAAGATTCTTGGGTGACCATGATGCAAGGTCAGTTGCGAGGGAAAGTGCAGGAGATTTTTGCCGCCCTCTCCCTTTTAAGGATAGTTTTCACTACCCTACTGTAAAGAAACTGATTTTGCAAGCATTTGAATTAAATGCAGAAGCCTTAAGACAAAAGGTTAGGGGTCCTAAACGTACACCTGATCAGACTTACCAATTATGCTCGATTAAAAGTCATACTTTGACATGTGGTTAAATAGTAGGAATTCTCTTTATTTTGTTTCACTTAAACAGCTCATTAATAGAGGAACTCTCGTCTTGTTTGCCTGAGAAGTTGACCGTGGCACTAGCCACAGGTAAACGTGGATACAAAGATGTTCATGACCTAGCTATGTTGGCGGATGAGTACGAGACCATTCGTAGGATCTCTTATAGTAACCATCATATGGCACCTGTCAAAGTTCACCCCCTTCCAACCTGTGGTTGGGGTTGTCCCACGGGTCTTAGCTCCTCAGTACCGGTTGCCACTGCTCGCCCTTGGGCTCCCCCAGTCAACTAAGGGCTGGCCTTATACACCCCTAGCGAGTGGGGAGGTTCAAGCTTCTTATAACTCACTTAAACCTGCCTGTCCTGACACGAACATTTTCTCTTGCTTTATCTGGTCTGTCCTGAGGTCGCCAGCTGGGTGTTTATACTCGTGTCCCAGCAACACGTCAGTGGTCTCATTAATTATCTTGGCTAAGGACGCAATGTCACGTGCAGTGCAAGGTGTCACTAATGGTCTCAAATATATAATATATATAGCCCTAGAGAATGGAGGCTCACTTAAACTCCTCAATTAGTTTAAAAGTTTACTGAAGAAAAACATATATACACATAAATGGCATAATGAAATGTCTGTTTGGAATCATCCGCTGGCAGCAACCTTCTCGATGACACGTCTCTGGCAACACGGACAGCTGGCTGGGTCCACTCCTCCAGCGCAGGCACATACTTCGCGCTTCTGGCAGCAGGATCAGTGGACGGCTCCAGCTGTCAGAACGTCGTGACTTTCCCACGCCTCCAGCGATGCGATCAGCTGTGCGTTTCAGAGTACGTTGCTGGCTCCTTGCACACCAACTACCCTTCCAGGAGCACTAACATCCCCCGCCTTAATGCTTACATACACCAACTCATGCCTAAATGAGTATTTGGCTCCTAGCCTAACGTCCTGTAACTTAGGCAATAAAATGATGAGTGGAAATATTCACAACATAAAATACTCTAACTCGCCTAGCTCTAAAAGGGGTAAGGGAGAGACAATTATCTACCTTATTTCACTCCAACCACAAAGCTGACTCGTCCTCTGTTGAGGGATGTTGAGGAGCCTGGTTCTGGCGTCTGCTCTGCCGACGATTAGCTCCCACCACACACACAGGTTCCTCCGTCGCCTTCGTGGTAACGCATCTTCACCGTGCTGACTCCCAACAGGTACTGCCTTCCTCCTCCTCTTCTCTGGGGTACTGGAGACAGGTACCTCCGTTGTCGTCCTCCACTCTCACTGGCACTTTCGACACCTCACAGTCCAGCACACCTCCCCCTCGCCTTAACTGCCAGTAGATTTGGGCCCGGCCCTAGCTTCTCGCTTGATGTGTAAGACGTGGTCCTCTAGTGGGCGTCCCAGACGTCACCAGACCAACATTCCCTCTGCTGCAGACTCTTGATAGAGCTCTTGGTGCTCTCATCCAGTCCGTCCTTGCCTCTGGGCACTATGGAAGTTGGATGGCTTCTCAGACTGTCTGCAGAATCGAAGCGGAGCTTAAATCTACTGGTTAGGGCTCTCTAGGTCCGGAGATCGCTCGAGCGCTTCTCCCTTCTATGACGGCTCGTGATGTACTCTTCCCGCCCAGGTGCCAGCCGCCCCCAGAGCCCTCCGCCTCATGACGTCACACCGCCCGAGGGCTCTCTTCATTGGTCACTTCCGGCACGTGACCTCACCTGGCCAATCAGATGCCGGGAAGCGTCAGAACGTCTTGGCAGGAAACAGGATGGCTCGACACCGTCCTGTGCCTCAAAAGGCGTAACCCCCTTGCATTTTTAAACTTAGCAAGACACTTTTCAGCTAGCTATATCACGCTCCATGCTTTCCCACACATGAAAGTGTTCCTTGAACATTTGGGAATACTTAGGCTACGGAGATATGACTAAGCTGGGAAGGAAGAAATACTGGGGTGGACACTGTCACACACCTAAAGGTTTCACTGCTAGACAAAATACTTCTGGGAAATCAGGGAGTAGTCAATATAATGCTAAGTCAGCTCTTACAGCCAGGGCAGACCAGGCATCTGGTAAATCTAAGGCAACTCTTAACTCGAATAGAGCCACCGCAGAGTCGAAAAATTCGACTGGTATAAACCAACGTACATTTTGTCATAAAAAAGAACAAGTTGTCCATAACTGCTTTAGATTACTCCGAGAATTACATCCAAATGCATTGATTGCGAGTAAACGAAGGCAGGGTTATCATTCAGAAACTTTTGATAAGGACAAGCCAACATGGCTCGCTAGTTTTGACCATTTCATGATACATGCTAAAATGGTAGGAGTTGAAAATGAGTGTGCACTTTTAGTGCTCTTCAAGGATACTGGTGCATCTCTAACCTTCATAACTTCTCTTATGTTGTCCAAAGTCAAGAAGATTGACCTGGACGAAGTTATGGTTATACATGGCATAGCAGGGGTTGTCCAACATGTGCAAGTATATATTTCATCCACCTATACTCCTGGTCTATGTACTGTAGGTGTCAGAGATACCTTGCCCATACCTGGGGTAGATACAATTCTAGGTTATGACATTGTGGGCACCTCAATGAATAGTCATCTTTCCATTTTGATAAGTTATCCAGGTAAAGTTTTATCAGAGACCAGTCAAATTTCTCCAGTGGTGTATCCCACCTGCGCCGTCACCAGATCTCAAGCTGCCGTTTCTCAGATTGATGTTTCCAAATCTACAACTGGAGGGACGAGTGGAAAACCTCCAACGATAGAACCGGACATCGACTTGGCAGATACGTTTATGGCGCGTTTGGATGAGGTTAGTGCAGTTTAGAATGTTGTGTCAAGTGATGAAATTGTACCTTCTATGACTACCGATGCCCGTATTTCTACTGTTAAATCCCACACATTAGCTCAACTCCAGAAAAGTGATCCCAGTTTACGAGCATGTTTTTCCCGAACCTGTTCCAGAGGAAGAGCCTCTGACGGAGGATGTTGGTTATTTCTTCCGTAGTAAGATGTTGCTCAGACGATGGAAGTCCAAGTTATCTCCCTCTTCAGACGACTGAGAGGTTATCCAGCTCGTAGTTCCAAAAAAAAATAGAGAACAAATCCTCACAGCCACTCACGACGATTCCTTAAGCGGACACCAAGGGATAAGTAGCATGTTGTACCAGGTAACCAAATTCTTTTACTGGCCCAGTCTGAAGAAAGATATTTCCAGATATTGTAGACTGTGTGAAACCTATCTAGTGGTCGGAAAGCCCAACCAAGTTGTTCCAAAAGCTCCTTTACATCCAATTGTCATTCCACGTGAACCGTTCTCTCACATCGTGCTAGATTGTGTAGGAACTTTAAGTCGGACCAAGTCAGGTCATGTCTACATAATAATTTGTGCGCTTTACAACAAGATTCGTTGAAGCTTATCCTGTACGTAATATCAGAGCGAAGAGTCATCCATCATCTAGTCAAATTTTTTACCTTGTTCGGACTCCTTCGTGTGACAGTCCGACAATGGTAGTAATTTTTGTTCAGCAGAGTTACGACAATTTTGTGAGAAATTCCACGGAGAACATGGATTATCCAGTACGTATCACCCCTAAGGTCACGGTGTTCTCGAAAGATTTCATCAGACCATGAAGCAGATGTTGCGGACTGTTGGCGAAGACTCCGGCCGAAATTGGGATGAAGACTTGCCCTTTATTTTATTCGCAGCACGTAATGACTTACAACATTCTTTGGGATCGTCTCCAGTCCAGTTAGTGTTTGGACATCAAATGAGAGGCCCACTACAGTTGCTGCAGGAGAGAATGATAGGAAACGTTTCTCTCCAAGGGAAGTCGGATGTTGATTGACATTCATTCTAAGCTGAAGAAATGCCAAGCCGTGGCAAGTGAGCATCTGCAGATCTCGCAGCGTTAGATGAAACACCATGATAAAAAATTTCGGGTGCAGTTACGACATTTTAAACCAGGTGATATTGTTCGTGTTTTAAAAACTAGACAGGAGGCTACCCTAGAGCATCAATTTGATAATCCATTTGAAGTTTTGTGTAAACGCTCAGACTTAAGCAGGCGATGAGTGACAACGTGGCTGAAATATGTTGACCAGCCACACACTAGAAGTTGAAGGGACGACGACGTTTCGGTCCGTCCTGGACCATTCTCAAGTCGACTTGAGAATGGTCCAGGACGGACCGAAACGTCGTCGTCCCTTCAACTTCTAGTGTGTGGTCTGGTCATCAAGTCAGACTTAACTTATGAGGTCAAAAATATGCAGGACCCTTCCAAGATTCTAGTCCTACACATAAATTGCTTGAAGGCATTTAAAGGCACTAGGCCACTGACGTGTGTGGTGCAGGACAGTCTCCCGTGAGAACCATATCTCTAGCCGTACCTAATCCTACATTTTTCATTCTAGTTTTGAGGCGATGTTGAGACATTTGGATGAGGAGAAACGGAGAAATGAACTTATTAAGCCAGTACGAAAATTTGTTCGGGGACGTGCCTACCCAAACCCATGTATTAAGCCACGATATAAGGCTAACCGACACTATCTCTATTCGTATGCATCCATATCGTTTATCACCAGAAAAAAGGATATTAGGAAGGAAGTGGAGTTCCTTCTAGAGCATGGACTGGTAAAGCCTAGCCAGAGTTCTTGGTGTTCCCCCTTGCTTACTAGTCCCTAAACCAGTCGGGAAGTGGCGCCTTTGTACGGATTACAGGCAGTTAAATAAGACAACTGTAGTTGATTCCATTACCTTTGCTCGAGAAAGGTATTGAAAAGAATGGTCACTATAAACCCTTTGATATTTCTGGATAGGATGAAGGTATATACTTAGAAAATTTTACAGTGGTCATTGTATGTTCTGGCTGACGCCTTATCGTGTTTTCCTTGAGCAAACATTGAATTTGAAAAATTCACCCTAAAATTTCCTGCTTAATTAGTTTATATATTGTAATGGTTAAATTACGCATACCTTAGTACTTTTGTTTACTTTGCTATTGAGGCAGTAGTTGGTGCATGCACTACATGGGGTGCAGCACATGTGTTTGTTATGGTTTTCTTGTAGCACATACCTATGTTCATAAATTTCTTTTGCGGACCATGGCAAGAGAATGTAATCATCTCTTGCAATGGAGGGATATTTAATTGCTGTCCGTGGCAGGAGAATATTTACACCTCGTGTATCGTTGTACCCATTTTCTTGTGATGGAGAGATGTTACGACCCCACATAAACCATGAAAATATTAGTGTTCCTGTATGTGGAGGTCATAAGCTCAGTCACTTATTTAGGTTCATACACACATACTGAAGGCATGTATATACGGTGAATAAGTCATAACAATCGGTGACTGCGTAACTCCAGAAACTCCTCCATTATCCCCCTCTCCCCCCCTTATCTTGGTAAGTAAGTAATTATCAAAAGAAGGCACCAAACCGGGAAGGCTATGTAGCACCATCAAATGCGCAAAATAATCAGAGGGCGCTAAATATCACCAAGGATGCCAATACAAGAACAAAAACGCATAAGGCGAACGATATCAAAAGTATCCGAGTCACCAAGAATTCTATTGGGGGACAGGTGACCGCGAGGGGCGGTCGAAAAGCAAGACACACGCTCGTCCTGGAAGTCAGGACATTCATGAGGGACATGCACTACATTAAGAGGGACAATGCAACCAGGACAATAAGGAGCAGGGCGGCGCTCCATCAAGTGATAAAGGGTTAAGCGAGTATGGCCAATACGCAACCTCGCCAGAGCTGTTTCCCACCGCTGGTTACAGTGGAAGGAGGACGGCCACGAGGAAACACAACATTTAACAGTACGTAGTTTGTTACCAGTAACAGACAACCAAGAAGCCTGCCAACGGGTAAGGACGGAGGAATGGATAACCGGGTAAAAGTCAGAATACCTTTACCAGAGATGGTACAAGAGTGGACAGCTTCCTTGGCGGCAGGATCCGCACGCTCATTTAAAGACCCACCAATATGGCTGGGAACCCAACAAAACTCAACCGACTTAAATTTACTGTGAACAAGAAACAGCCAATGCTGAATCTCGACAACTACTGGATGAGCCGGATTAAAGGGCCCGAGAGCCATGAGGGCACTACGAGAGTCAACAACTACAAAGGAAGACTGACAACGAGAAAGCAGGAGACGAAGAGCAGAGAGAATAGCATAAAGCTCCGCTGTAAAGATGCTAGTCTCCGGAGGTAGGCGATACATATAAGTGCGATCAGGAAAAACAACAGTAGCCAACACCATCCGCAGACTTAGACCCATCGGTGAAGACAGAAACGGAGCGGGAGTAAGAAAAGTGCTCAAGGAAAAGGCGTTTTAGAACCGTAGGAGGGGTAAAAGCTTTAGTGATACGGGTCAAGGATGTACAAAACCGCGGGAGAGAGACTCTCCACGGGGGCAAAGAAGGAACAACACGAGGAGAAACATTAGAAATACGAATGGAAAGAGTCCTGTAGGCGAGATAACCGGACAAAGAGGGAGGTGGTGAAGAGGAACAGGAACCGCAGGAGGGGTAAAAGTTAAAGCACGACAGAGGCGAGAGGAAGGATGTTGTAAGGACCGCGCAAGATAGCAAAGACAGTAGCGATCACGGCAGTCTTGGAGAGACAGGAAGCCAGTGTCAACATACAAGCTAAGGACGGGAGTCGAACGAAAGGCACCAGAACTGAGGTGCAACCCAGTATGGTGCAAAGCATCAAGACGGCGAAGAGTAGAAGGAGAAGCAGATGAGTAAGCAGGGCAACCATAATCGAGCTTAGACAGGACGAGAGAGGAATGTAAAGCAAGGAGTGCGCGCCTATCTGTCCCCCAAGAAGTATGGGACAAGACCCGAAGGAGGGTAAGGGCCATAGAGCACTCAACACGGAGGTAAGAGATATGGGGAGTCCAAGACAAACGAGTGTCAAGGAATAACCCCAAAAGCTTTGTACTCTAGGGGATGACCATAAAGTGACAGAGGGACGAAGAACGACCCGTTTCCGAGTAAAAGTCATGGCACAAGTCGTAGAAGTAGAGAACCTGAAGCCACGATCGGTGGCCCAAGACGACACGGCATCAATTGCAAGTTGAAGCCAGCACTAAAGGAGAGGCGAATCATCACCCTGACAGCAAAGGGTAAGATCATCGACAGAGAGCGGAGAAGACACCTGAAGGAAGAGAGGAAAGAACACCATTGAGGACAACCAGAAAAAAGAGTAGTGCTCAGAACACTACCCTGAGGCACACCTTCGTATTGCTGAAAAGAGGCAGAGAGAGCGGTACCAAGGCGTACCCGAAAGGAATGACGAGAGAGGAAGCTGCGGAGAAAGAGAGGGAGACGACCACAAAGGCCAAAAGAATGAAGTTCAGACAGAATATGATACCGCCAAGTGGTGTCGTAAGCCTTTTCCAGGTCAAAAAGGACGGCAACAACGGAGGTCTTCGCAGCAAAAGCAGTACGAATATAGACCTCCAAGTTCACCAGGACATCTGTCGTACTGCGGCACTTGCGGAAACCAAATTGAGAAGGGGAGGAGGAGTTGATGGTGTTCCAGGAACCACATCAGACGAACGTTAACCATACGTTCAAAGAGTTTGCAGACAACTTGTGAGGGCAACAGGCCGAAAGTCCTTAGGGGAAGTACCCAGAGACCCCAGTTTGCGAACAGGGAGGACAACGGCATCGAGCCAGTCCTCAGGGACTGACGACGACTCCCAGATCCTATTATACAGACTCAGTAAATACCGAGACGTGCACGGAGGGAGATGGCGAAGCATCTCAATGAATATCATCGGAGCCCGCTGCCGTAGAACCGCAGAGGGCCAGGGCAGAACGAAGTTCAGAGAGAGAGAAGGGATCATTATATGGAAGCTGAAGACGAGTGCAGAAATCTAAAGGACGAGACTCAAGGACAGGTTTACGAAGAAGGAAAGATTGGCGAAGATGAAGACCAGAGCTAACAGAAGAAAAGTGGGAACCCAGTACGGAAGCGACCTACAACGGGTCTGTCACAAGAGTATCATGGAGGTGAAGGACCGGTGAAACATCGAGAACGAACTTACCCGCTATCTTGCGGATACGCTTCCAGATCTGGGCCAGAGGAGTTTCGGACGTAATTGTTGAGACAAGATGCCCAACACTCACGTTTAGCCGTACGGATGGCCCTACGGGCCACCGCACTCGCTTTCCAAAAGAAAAGAAAAGAATCGGTCGTCTGCCTACAGTGGGGCCTCTTCCAGGCTGCACGCTTAAAGCGGACAGCCCGAGCACAGTCCGCATTCCACCAGGGAACGCACTTCCGTGGACCCCGAGAGAAAGAGCGAAGAATAGAGCGGAGGGCAGCGTTGAAGACAGTGTCATGAAAAAGGAGGAGAGCGCGAGAGAGAGGCAGAAGGGAGAGGTCAGAGAGAGCAGCACTGAGGGTAAATAGCGTCCTGTTCGCCTTAGCAAACTGCCTCCTAGGGAAAGAGAGGAAAGGGCGAAATGAGAAAAAGGAAACAAGGATGGGGAAATGATCACTTCCATGGAGGTCATCAAGAACCTGCTATGTGAAATCTAAGTAAAGAGAAGAAGAGCAGAGAGAAAGATCAAGACAAGAAAGGGTGCGAGTCCGAGAGTCCAAATGAGTGGGCTCACCAGAATTCAGAAGAGACTGGGAACAAGAGAGGAGAAACGGCTCAAGAAGGCGACCCCGGGTATTCGTCAGAACGTCACCCCAAAGAGAATGACGACAATTGAAGTCGCCCAGCAGGAGCACAGGCTCCGGCAAGGAGTCTAGGTGGTGTTTCAAATGAGGAAGAGAAAGCGGGACACTCGGGGGGAGATAAATGGAACAAACTGTGTACCATTTCCCCACAAAGATACGAGCAGCAGAACAATGGAGAGGCGAAGGAAAAAGTAAAGGAACAAAGGGAACATCAGCACGAATCAAGAGAGCAGAAGAATTAGAAGCCCCAGCAACGACTAGGGGGGGGGGAGAGAAAGGAATAGCCACGAAAACGACCAGGACGAGCACCAAGCATCGGCTCCTGGCGACAGATACAAAGGGGCGAAAACCGCGAAATCAGAAGTTGGAGTTCGAGGAAATTGGCGTAATAACCTCGAACGTTCCATTGAAGAATGGACAACGACGAGAAGAGAAAGGACAAAAACAGAGAACAAGGAAGAAACAAAGGCGAAAGAGCAACAGAGCACGTTAAAAAATATCAGGGTCGGGATCAGGGTCAGCAAAGTCAGGGTTAGGGGGCATGGGTAAACTGAGCAAAGACGGAGGGAACGAAACGGGAGAACAGATCAGGTGGGCGGGCGGGGTCCGGAGGAGGAGGAGGAAGAGGAGGAGACAACGGAGAGGAGCAGTCAAGGACAGCAGCAGGAAGAGGGGGGGGGGTAGAAAGAGGGGAGCGCACCTCAGCAAGAGCAGCAACCGAAAGGGAAGCGGGGGCTAAAGAAACCTCCATAGCAGGAACAGGGGGCGCAACCACCGAAATGGGAAGGGAAGGAGCAAGAGGGGCAGAAGTAGGGGCCGAGGAAGAAAGCGAATCCTTCTTACCCACCGGGGAGGAGGAAGGAGAGGAGCCAGGCTTACGCTTCTGACTTAAGGAGACAGGTGTCCCAGCAACCACGTACTGGGCAACGGATTCTAGCGTCTCAACAGGAGAAGCTGAACGAGAGCACACACGACGGCCGTTTGAAGAGCGATGGACATCAGCCCGCACCGACAGGCGGCGAGGAGAGTCAGGAGACGGAGGGGAAGGATGGGAAGGAGGAACGGAGGGAGACGAGGAAGAAGACACAGGAGACAAGACAGGCCGGGTAGAAAGAAGGGGAACCCCAGAAAGAGGACCAGGAGACGGATCCTTCGGGAGAGAACCCAAAGGAACAGAGGAGGGGGCAGTGGGTGTATCAGGGTCCAAGGCCCGGAAACGGTTGTGAGTGTGAGGAAGGCGGGAAGGACGAGGAGAGGAAGAGCGCAACACGCGAGCATAAGAGATATTAGCATAAGGCAGGAGTCGGCGAACTTGGCGTCTCGCCTCAGGAAAAGATAAACGCTCCTGGTGCTTCAAGTTGAGGACGGCTGCCTCAAGCTTGTAATGGACAAACGCACGGGAGAAGGTAGGATGGACCTCACTGCAGTTGAGGCAACGAGCTTGGGGAGAAGTGCACTCCGACTTGAGAGTGACCTTCACCCCCACACAAAGGACTGAGAAACAGTCCCAGAGCAGCGGAGGGCACCATGCCCAAACCTCCAGCACTTGTTACAGAGCCGAGGAGAAGGAATGTACTCCTGGACAGAGCACCTGGCACCAGCAAGAATGACAGAGGGTGGAAGGGTCCTACCATCAAAGGTAATCTTCACAACCCGGAGGGGTTGACAGCGACTAGAATGGCCCTGGGCAGCAAGGATATGTCGAATATCGTCGTGGCAGTCGCGCAGGTTCCGAACACCGGTCGCAACATGGGGCGGGAGCAGAATAGTGCCAACACTGGCATTCAAGTGAGCATTCTTCGAGACCCGAACAGGGGTCTCGCCAAGGCAGGATAAGGCAGCCAAGCGGGAAGCAGCATCCTGAGAAGGAGCAGCAACGACACGTGTACCGAGACGAGTGGGGTTGAAAGTAATGGAGGCATCCACGGAATCAACGAGATGTCGATGGAGGGAGAAATCGTCAGGAGGCGGAGAATCAAGAGGGAGGAGATCAAAATATTTGGCCCACAAAGCGGGACCAAACAAGGCTTGATAGGTAGCAGAACTGGAAGGAATCGAGCAAGGGCGGCCATGACGAGGACGGCGGTGAGAACCCCCAGAGAGAGGGGTTAAAAGGCGCAGTAGTTACAACTAGAGATGGAGCCGCGCCAGGGGACGAGGTAGTCACCACTGAGGGTTTGGGGCTCGACCCAACCACAGAGGAGGGAGGGGAGCCAGGGGAAGGAGTCAGAGGCCAAAGGAGGAGCAAGGTCGGGGACCAATGCAGCGGAGGCTACAGAGCCTGGTCTTCCAACACGGACCGACTCGGGGGGCTTGGTCGCCCACCCCACGAGCCTGAGAAGGAAAAGCAGAAACAGTCAAAACAGGGGTTATCATGACGAAAAGGAAAATTCAATCACGAATTTACCCCCACACCCACCATGGAGCCACAATTAGAGGCAGGACACCCAACAAGAAGCTATCACCGATCTTGCCAGGGCCACCTAGGGGTTCGTCCTGAGTATACGCCCCACAAGCGCAGTAGTAGGGATGGCAACGCACAGGCCCTTTTTTTCTGGGGAAAAAAGGGCCTGTGTGAGCCATGGTTTTCAGGTCCAAAGGGGAAAAAAGGGCCTGTGTGAGCCAGGGTTTTCAGGTAAATTTTAGAAATTCGTGTTTGTGAGCCAGGGTTTTTCAGGCGAATTTGGGCAGTCACAGATTTGGAATTAGGGAATTCTTATGAGAAAAGATAATTTCCGAGACTTTAGAAGTTTGTTAAAAGTTCTTGTGCTGAAAATAAGTTCATACAACTTTGTTAAAGTTCTTATGGGAGAAATTCAAATTCGTGTTTAAGAGCCAGCATTTCAAGGAGAACTCTACGGACATATTTTACCTGTTTTCAACTTACAAAATCCGTCTGTGTAAGCCATAGTTTTCATGTAAATTTAGAAATTCGTGTTTGCGAGCCAGGGTTTTCAGGTCTCGTACCTCACACCCCCTCCCTCCCCCCTTACCTCGCAATCTCTCGCGTCACCTTTATTTACCTTAGGCCCGGCCAGCCAGGTTACCTCTTATCATATCGTATCTTATCTTCTCCATAATATCTGGACCGTCCCTCCTCTCTCTCTCTCCTTTCATTCAGTTCAGCTATTTTCCAACATCGTATGTTTGCTCCTTTTCATTAAGCAAGTCAGTTTTACACAAATAAATCGTGTTAGTAAGCAAGTTCTAGCTCACGTTCCCTGCCTTAGTCCCCTGTCGTATAATGAATACTATCATTCCAATCCCTCTAAAATTTAAAAATAATCATATTTCAAACGTATTTCAATACAGTAATTTAGTTACCGAGCTCCAGCGCTTGTCCTCCGCCTTAGCTCTCGCTCGTATCTTCGTTAATACCTATTCAAATTCCCCGAAATTTCTACCCGCTGTATTTCAGACAGTTTAGTAAATGCAAACAATTATCAAACTCTAGCTCTTGTCCCCAGCTTAGTTCATTTGTACAAAATCATTAGTAACAGTCCAAATTCCCTGAGATTTTTACCCTCTGTATTTCAGACACCGTAAATAAGATCAAAACAGTTATCGAGCTCCAGCTCTCGTCCCCCACCTTAGTTCATTTGTACAAAATCATTAGTAACAGATCAATTCCCCTGAAATTTTTTACCCTCTGTATTTCAGACACCGTAAATAAAATCAAAACAGTTATCGAGCTCCAGCTCTCGTCCTCCACCTTAGTTCATTGTACAAGATCGTTAGTAACAGATCGATTCCCCTGAAATTTTTTACCCTCTGTATTTTCAGGCTCCGTAAATAAGATCAAAACAGTTATCGAGCTCCAGCTCTCATCCCCCGCCTTAGTTCGCTCTCGTATATATGTAAATATCCCATCAATTTCCCTGAATTTTTTACCCTCTGTATTTCAGACATAGTAAATATGAAGTAAACAATTATAAAACTCTAGCTCTTGTCCTCTGTCCAAGTTCACTCCTGTAAATTCATTACTATCAGTCCAAATTCCCCTGAGATTTAAACACCCAACTACATTTTCGGACATAGTAAATAAAAACCAGTTCAGTTATCAAGTTTCAACTCTTGTCCCCCCAGCTTAGTTCATTTTGTACAAGTTCTTTATTTTCCAACTAAATCACCCAAAGATTTAAGATCACCTTATTTTCTAACGTAGTAAAATTAATCTGGACATTAACCAAGCTCCATTTCCTCAGCCTTAGATCATCAGACATAAATATATTCGATCAAGTTCGTCTCCAGCTTAACTCTTATCCGAGTACACACATAACCCCAACCTGTGTAATTATCTTTCACCCCCTCCCACCTTCCTCCATCTCATCTCACCTTACCCTTTCCCTCCCTTACCTTCTCATCCCCAACTTATCCAAACCTTCAATAATCGTACTGTATTTGCATATTTTCTCTATATTCACTGTGTTCTTCATATTCTCATCCGTGTTCACTCCATGTTCTTCAAATGTTCACAGTCCCATTCAGTTCATATTTTCACAAGTATCTCCATTTTTTCTGTAATCTTTCTCTTAGTCTCATTATGTTCTCTACAAATTCTAGTCATATTTTCTATGTTTTCATGTTCTCTTTACAACTTTTATACTCAATATTCATGCTAACTTCCATATTTTGTGTTCTTTGTCAATAATCATGTTACTCTACAAGTTCATTTCCTCACAAGATCACTTCGTTTTTCACCTTCACTTACATGTTTTCTACATTCTTTGTCATATTCTCCATGTTCTTCACAAGTCCATTGTTCATTCTTTGTATTCTCTATTCTCCTTATCATGTTTTCATGTTCTCTAATTTCATATTCCCAGCATGTTCACTGTATTCATCAACTTACATGTGTTCTTTGCCATGTTCCCCATATGTTCTCTGGGTTTTTCCCCTTACATGTTATTTAACGTTCCTTAACTAAAAAAATCTTTCGCCAATCAACTAAAACAGTCACTTTCGTCATTTCTCAACTAAACTTATTATCCAGTCAACTAAAAATTGTCAAAGGAATCTTTCCAACACTGTTCATAACTAAACTTATTCCCCAGTCATCAGAAAATAACCGTGTTCTTCATGTTTCATTGTCATTTCATAACTAAAAAATTATCCATCAATCCACAGAAAAAGCCATGTTCATCATGTTTTGTCTTTTTGCTTAATTAAAATTATGTTTTGTCAAGTAAGAAAAAATAACCAAAGATATCTTTCATCGCTGTTCTTAACTGACATTATACTTTGGGGAGCACAAAAAATAGTCTCCCTCGTCATATTTTGTCTTTCCTTAACTAAAGTATTCATCAGTCAACTAAAAAATAGTTACTTCATCATGTTTCCTTGTCATTTCTTAACTGAAATATCACTTCTCTCATCTGAAAATAGTCAGGATTAATCTCATTCAACACCGTTCTTAACTAAAACAACCTTTCGCTTAGCTAAAAATTGTCAAAGGAATCTTTTCAGCACTGTTCATAACTAACTTTATCCATCGTCAAGTAAGAAAATATAGTCAAAGATATCTATCATCGTCGTTCTTAACTGACATTTATACTCTGTGGAGCACTAAAAAATAGTCAAATGTAACTTTTTCAACACTTTCGTAACTAAAATTATATGTCGCCAAGTAAGAAAAATAGTCAAATGTAACTTTTTCAACACTTTCGTAACTAAAATTTTATGTCGTTAAGTAAGAAAAATAGTCAAAGGTGCTCTCCGTAACACCAAAGTTACTCTTCGAGAAATCAGACACTCTTCGAGACATCAAGGACTTACTCAAAGACATCAAAGTTGCACTCAAAGACATCCTTTGAGACATCAAAGACATCCTTAAGACTTCAATGGGACTCTTCCATTCATCAAAGACATTCTCTAAGCCCTCAAAGTTATTCTCAGAGGCATAAAAGTCATTCTCAGAGCTATCAAAATTATTCTCGATGTCATCAAAAAGTATTTTCTCGTTCATCAAAGT
Source organism: Procambarus clarkii (assembly GCF_040958095.1). NCBI lineage: Eukaryota > Metazoa > Arthropoda > Malacostraca > Decapoda > Cambaridae > Procambarus > Procambarus clarkii. Next base: position 42,060,583 of record NC_091161.1, read on the forward strand.
TAATCTCAGAGTTAACAAAGGTAATCTCAGAGTTATCCAAAGATATTCTCATGTCCACAAAAGTTATTCTGAGCTATCAAAGTTAATCTCAAACATCTCCGTTCATAAAAGTTATTCTCTAAGAGCTATCAAAAGTTATTCTCAGTCATCAAAGTTATTCCAAGAGACGTCAAAGTTAATCCAAGACATCATCTTTCATCAAAGATATTCTCTCTAAGCCATCAATGTTCTTCTCTAAGACATAAAAGTTATTCTCTGTCATCAAAAAGTTATTCTCTGAGCTAACAAAATACTACTCATGTTCTCAAAGACATTCTCCAATTCATCAAAGTTGTTTCAAAGACATCAAAGTTAATCTCAGCGTTATCCAAAGACATTCTCAAAGTCATCTAAAGTTATTCTCTAAGACATCAAAGTTATTCTAAGAGTTATCAAAAGTTATTCTCAGTCATGATATGTTATTCTCTAACTCACTTCCATTCATCAAAGACATTCTCTAAGCCCTCAAAGTTATTCTCTAAGACAACAAAGTCATTCCCAGAGTCATCAAAAAGTTATTCTTCGAAACATAAAATTTGCTCTGTAAGACATCTTCGTTCATCAAACTTATTCTCAGAGATATCTAAAGTTATTCTCAGAACAATCAAAAGTTATTCTAAGACAACAAAAGTTATTCTCAGAGCTACCCAAAGCTATTCTCAGACTCACCTTCGTTCGTCAGAGAAACTTTCAAAACATCTTTGTTCATCAAACTTGTTTTCAAAGTCATCAAAAGTTAATCTAAGACATCTTTCATCAAAGTTATTTTCAGAGACATATAAAGTTATTCTCAGAGCTATCAAACTTGTTCTCAGAGTCATCAAATGTTATTCTCGAAGTCATCAAAGATATTTTCAGAGACATCTAAAGTTATTCTCAGAGACATAAAAGTTATTCTCATAGACATGAAAGTTATTTTCAGAGACATCTAAAGTTAATTTCTATGTTATAAAAGTTATTCTCAGAGACATCTAAAGTTAATCTTGCTCATCAAACTTGTCCTCTAAGACATAAAAGTTATTCTCAGAGTCATCAAAGTGATCTCTAATTCACCTTCGTTCTCCCAAAGTTGTTCTCTAAGACACCTTCGTTCATCAAAGAAACTCTCCTTCTTCCATCATGTTATTCTTTAAGACATCTTCAGTCATAAAATTTCTCTCCAAAATGTAACTAGTTCAGCTTTTTATACCAAACTTGCATTTCTGTTAAAATATATTTTCGCAGTCACTTCACCCTAAAACTGTTCTCTGAACTATCCTAACTTAAGTTACCTAATTTACCTAACTTATCCTGCTTAACCTAACTTTACCTATCCTAACTTACCTTACCTATCTTACCTAACTTTACCTATCTTACCTAACTTAACCTGCATAACCTAACCTGCTTAACTTAACTTACCTTACCTTACCTTACCTAACTTATTTAACTTATCTTACCTATCCTAACGTAACCTAACTTGCTTTACCTAACTTAATCTTACATTCCCAAACTGATGTATCCTAACTTATCTAGTCAAACCAGACATGATCTAACTTACATAAGTATTCCTTCTTGTCTTTTGTGTTTCGTCAATCATTGTCTCATATTCATTTACTCATTTCATTAGTTAATTTCTCAAATGGTCACTTATGCAGTTCAAGTGCTATTTGTTAGAGATTGGATATTTAAGCATTTCAAAAAAATTTTGTTATATATGGGCATTTACTCATTTCAAGGGTTAATTTCTCAAATGGACGTTTTTGCATTTCAAGTGTTATTTGTTTAAGATTGGGTGTTTAACCATTTCAAAGGATTTTTGTTATATATGGGAATTTACTCGTTTCAAGGGCTAATTTCTCAAATGGTCATTTTTGCAGATCAAGGGTTATTTGTTAAAGTTCATCAAGTTGCTCATAAGTTGTATTTATTATGTTTATCATTTATTCTTATTCCCCAACCCCTTAACCTAACCTCTTGTAATCTTAGTTTATTTGGTAGGTTCTATCATATGTTCTTATTCCCCAACCCTTTAACCTAACCTTTCAGATGTAGTTTATTGTGTTTTTGACATTTGTTGAATATATTATCCTTTTCCTAACCTTTCAGAAGTAGTTTTGTTTCTCCTTTTTGTATATTTTTACCCAAACCCACCATCCCACTTAACCTTCTTTCCTTCTTTTACTTTGTTTTCACATATAAGTTCATTCTTTATCATAGTAATAATAAAAATTACAATAGTAAAGAATCAGATCTACTAAGACTTGAAATTGAGAAACAAGAGCTCAAGGGAGTGAGAGCATGAAAGAAGAGCAAGGAGTAAGAGAGAGGGGGTGGAAGAAAATGGGACCAAAGAAGAGAGAATGAGAGAGTGTGTGGGCATGGGAGCACTAAGACTTGAATTTGAGAAAAAGAAAAACTAAGTGAATGAGAGTGAGGGTGTGAGAATGGGAGCACTAAGACTTGAATTTGAGAAAAAGAAAAACTAAGTGAATGAGAGTGAGGGTGTGAGAATGGGAGCATTAAGACTTGAATTTGAGAAACAAGAGAGCAAGTGAGTGAGAGCATGAAAAGAGGAGAAAAGAGTAAGAGAGAGGGGGAGGAAGAGCATGGGAGCACTAAGACTTGAATTTGAGAAAAAGAAAAACTAAGTGAATGAGAGTGAGGGTGAGAGAATGGGAGCATTAAGACTTGAATTTGAGAAAGAAGAGAGCATTTGAGCAAATGAGGGAGAGAGAGGGGGAGGAAGAGAGAGAATAAGGGAGAGAGATAGAAAAGGAGGTTAGAAGGAATAGGAGAATCAAAGTAAAAGGAAAGAAGGTTTGGGTAAAAATATACAAAAGGAGAAACAAAACTATATCTGAAAGGTTAGGAAAAGGATAATATATTCAACAAATACGTCAAAAACACAATAAACTACATCTGAAAGGTTAGGTTAAAGGGTTGGGGAATAAGAACATATGATAGAACCTACCAAATAAACTAAGATTACAAGAGGTTAGGTTAAGGGGTTGGGGAATAAGAATAAATGATAAACATAATAAATACAACTTATGAGCAACTTGATGAACTTTAACAAATAACCCTTGATCTGCAAAAATGACCATTTGAGAAATTAGCCCTTGAAACGAGTAAATTCCCATATATAACAAAAATCCTTTGAAATGGTTAAACACCCAATCTTAAACAAATAACACTTGAAATGCAAAAACGTCCATTTGAGAAATTAACCCTTGAAATGAGTAAATGCCCATATATAAAAAATTTTTTGAAATGCTTAAATATCCAATCTCTAACAAATAGCACTTGAACTGCATAAGTGACCATTTGAGAAATTAACTAATGAAATGAGTAAGTTCCCATATATAACAAAAATCCTTTGAAATGGTTAAATAGCCAATCTCTAACAAATAGCACTTGAACTGCATAAGTGACCATTTGAGAAATTAACTAATGAAATGAGTAAATGAATATGAGACAATGATTGACGAAACACAAAAGACAAGAAGGAATACTTATGTAAGTTAGATCATGTCTGGTTTGACTAGATAAGTTAGGATACATCAGTTTGGGAATGTAAGATTAAGTTAGGTAAAGCAAGTTAGGTTACGTTAGGATAGGTAAGATAAGTTAAATAAGTTAGGTAGGGTAAGGTAAGTTAAGTTAAGCAGGTTAGGTTATGCAGGTTAAGTTAGGTAAGATAGGTAAAGTTAGGTAAGATAGGTAAGGTAAGTTAGGATAGGTAAAGTTAGGTTAAGCAGGATAAGTTAGGTAAATTAGGTAACTTAAGTTAGGATAGTTCAGAGAACAGTTTTAGGGTGAAGTGACTGCGAAAATATATTTTAACAGAAATGCAAGTTTGGTATGAAAAGCTGAACTAGTTACATTTTGGAGAGAAATTTTATGACTGAAGATGTCTTAAAGAATAACATGATGGAAGAAGGAGAGTTTCTTTGATGAACGAAGGTGTCTTAGAGAACAACTTTGGGAGAACGAAGGTGAATTAGAGATCACTTTGATGACCGAGAATAACTTTTGTCTTAGAGAACAAGTTTGATGAGCAAGATTAACTTTAGATGTCTCTGAGAATAACTTTTATAACATAGAAATTAACTTTAGATGTTTCTGAAAATAACTTTCATGTCTATGAGAATAACTTTTATGTCTCTGAGAATAACTTTAGATGTCTCTGAAAATATCTTTGATGACTTCGAGAATAACATTTGATGACTCTGAGAACAAGTTTGATAGCTCTGAGAATAACTTTAGATGTCTCTGAAAATAACTTTGATGAAAGAAGATGTCTTAGATTAACTTTTGATGACTTTGAAAACAAGTTTGATGAACAAAGATGTTTTGAAAGTTTCTCTGACGAACGAAGGTGAGTCTGAGAATAGCTTTGGGTAGCTCTGAGAATAACTTTTGTTGTCTTAGAATAACTTTTGATTGTTCTGAGAATAACTTTAGATATCTCTGAGAATAAGTTTGATGAACGAAGATGTCTTACAGAGCAAATTTTATGTTTCGAAGAATAACTTTTTGATGACTCTGGGAATGACTTTGTTGTCTTAGAGAATAACTTTGAGGGCTTAGAGAATGTCTTTGATGAATGGAAGTGAGTTAGAGAATAACATATCATGACTGAGAATAACTTTTGATAACTCTTAGAATAACTTTGATGTCTTAGAGAATAACTTTAGATGACTTTGAGAATGTCTTTGGATAACTCTGAGATTAACTTTGATGTCTTTGAAACAACTTTGATGAATTGGAGAATGTCTTTGAGAACATGAGTAGTATTTTGTTAGCTCAGAGAATAACTTTTTGATGACAGAGAATAACTTTTATGTCTTAGAGAAGAACATTGATGGCTTAGAGAGAATATCTTTGATGAAAGATGATGTCTTGGATTAACTTTGACGTCTCTTGGAATAACTTTGATGACTGAGAATAACTTTTGATAGCTCTTAGAGAATAACTTTTATGAACGGAGATGTTTGAGATTAACTTTGATAGCTCAGAATAACTTTTGTGGACATGAGAATATCTTTGGATAACTCTGAGATTACCTTTGTTAACTCTGAGATTAACTTTGATGAACGAGAAAATACTTTTTGATGACATCGAGAATAATTTTGATAGCTCTGAGAATGACTTTTATGCCTCTGAGAATAACTTTGAGGGCTTAGAGAATGTCTTTGATGAATGGAAGAGTCCCATTGAAGTCTTAAGGATGTCTTTGATGTCTCAAAGGATGTCTTTGAGTGCAACTTTGATGTCTTTGAGTAAGTCCTTGATGTCTCGAAGAGTGTCTGATTTCTCGAAGAGTAACTTTGGTGTTACGGAGAGCACCTTTGACTATTTTTCTTACTTAACGACATAAAATTTTAGTTACGAAAGTGTTGAAAAAGTTACATTTGACTATTTTTCTTACTTGGCGACATATAATTTTAGTTACGAAAGTGTTGAAAAAGTTACATTTGACTATTTTTTAGTGCTCCACAAAGTATAAATGTCAGTTAAGAACGACGATGATAGATATCTTTGACTATATTTTCTTACTTGACGATGGATAAAGTTAGTTATGAACAGTGCTGAAAAGATTCCTTTGACAATTTTTAGCTAAGCGAAAGGTTGTTTTAGTTAAGAACGGTGTTGAATGAGATTAATCCTGACTATTTTCAGATGAGAGAAGTGATATTTCAGTTAAGAAATGACAAGGAAACATGATGAAGTAACTATTTTAGTTGACTGATGAATACTTTAGTTAAGGAAAAAGACAAAATATGACGAGGGAGACTATTTTTTGTGCTCCCCAAAGTATAATGTCAGTTAAGAACAGCGATGAAAGATATCTTTGGTTATTTTTTCTTACTTGACAAAACAATTTTAATTAAGCAAAAAGACAAAACATGATGAACATGGCTTTTTCTGTTGATTGATGGATAATTTTTTAGTTATGAAATGACAATGAAACATGAAGAACACGGTTATTTTCTGATGACTGGGGAATAAGTTTAGTTATGAACAGTGTTGGAAAGATTCCTTTGACAATTTTTAGTTGACTGGATAATAAGTTTAGTTGAGAAATGACGAAAGTGACTGTGTTTTAGTTGATTGGCGAAAGATTTTTTTAGTTAAGGAACGTTAAATAACATGTAAGGGGAAAAACCCAGAGAACATATGGGGAACATGGCAAAGAACACATGTAAGTTGATGAATACAGTGAACATGCTGGGAATATGAAATTACAGAGAACATGAAAACATGATAAGGAGAATAGAGAATACAAAGAATGAACAATGGACTTGTGAAGAACATGGAGAATATGACAAAGAATGTAGAAAACATGCAAGTGAAGGTGAAAAACGAAGTGATCTTGTGAAGAACATGAACTTGTAGAGGAACATGATTATTGACAAAGAACACAAAATATGGAAGTTAGCATGAATATTGAGTATAAAAGTTGTAAAGAGAACATGAAAACATAGAAAATATGACTAGAATTTGTAGAGAACATAATGAGACTAAGAGAAAGATTACAGAAAAAATGGAGATACTTGTGAAAATATGAACTGAATGGGACTGTGAACATTTGAAGAACATGGAGTGAACACGGATGAGAATATGAAGAACACAGTGAATATAGAGAAAATATGCAAATACAGTACGATTATTGAAGGTTTGGATAAGTTGGGGATGAGAAGGTAAGGGAGGGAAAGGGTAAGGTGAGATGAGATGGAGGAAGGTGGGAGGGGGTGAAAGATAATTACACAGGTTGGGGTTATGTGTGTACTCGGATAAGAGTTAAGCTGGAGACGAACTTGATCGAATATATTTATGTCTGATGATCTAAGGCTGAGGAAATGGAGCTTGGTTAATGTCCAGATTAATTTTACTACGTTAGAAAATAAGGTGATCTTAAATCTTTGGGTGATTTAGTTGGAAAATAAAGAACTTGTACAAAATGAACTAAGCTGGGGGGACAAGAGTTGAAACTTGATAACTGAACTGGTTTTTATTTACTATGTCTGAAAATGTAGTTGGGTGTTTAAATCTCAGGGGAATTTGGACTGATAGTAATGAATTTACAGGAGTGAACTTGGACAGAGGACAAGAGCTAGAGTTTTATAATTGTTTACTTCATATTTACTATGTCTGAAATACAGAGGGTAAAAATTTCAGGGAAATTGATGGGATATTTACAAATATACGAGAGCGAACTAAGGCGGGGGATGAGAGCTGGAGCTCGATAACTGTTTTGGTCTTATTTACGGAGCCTAAAAATACAGAGGGTAAAAAATTTCAGGGGAATCGATCTGTTACTAACGATCTTGTACAATGAACTAAGGTGGAGGACGAGAGCTGGAGCTCGATAACTTACTTGATTTTATTTACGGTGTCTGAAATACAGAGGGTAAAAAATTTCAGGGGAATTGATCTGTTACTAATGATTTTGTACAAATGAACTAAGGTGGGGGACGAGAGCTGGAGCTCGATAACTGTTTTGATCTTATTTACGGTGTCTGAAATACAGAGGGTAAAAATCTCAGGGAATTTGGACTGTTACTAATGATTTTGTACAAATGAACTAAGCTGGGGACAAGAGCTGGAGCTCGATAACTGTTTTGATCTTATTTACGGTGTCTGAAATACAGAGGGTAAAACTCTCAGGGAATTTGGACTGTTACTAATGATTTTGTACAAATGAACTAAGCTGGGGACAAGAGCTAGAGTTTGATAATTGTTTGCATTTACTAAACTATGTCTGAAATACAGCGGGTAGAAATTTCGGGGAATTTGAATAGGTATTAACGAAGATACGAGAGAGAGCTAAGGCGGAGGACAAGCGCTGGAGCTCGGTAACTAAATTACTGTATTGAAATACGTTTGAAATATGATTATTTTTAAATTTTAGAGGGATTGGAATGATAGTATTCATTATACGACAGGGGACTAAGGCAGGGAACGTGAGCTAGAACTTGCTTACTAACACGATTTATTTGTGTAAAACTGACTTGCTTAATGAAAAGGAGCAAACATACGATGTTGGAAAATAGCTGAACTGAATGAAAGGAGAGAGAGAGAGGAGGGACGGTCCAGATATTATGGAGAAGATAAGATACGATATGATAAGAGGTAACCTGGCTGGCCGGGCCTAAGGTAAATAAAGGTGACGCGAGAGATTGCGAGGTAAGGGGGGAGGGAGGGGGTGTGAGGTACGAGACCTGAAAACCCTGGCTCGCAAACACGAATTTCTAAATTTACATGAAAACTATGGCTTACACAGACGGATTTTGTAAGTTGAAAACAGGTAAAATATGTCCGTAGAGTTCTCCTTGAAATGCTGGCTCTTAAACACGAATTTGAATTTCTCCCATAAGAACTTTAACAAAGTTGTGTGAACTTATTTTCAGCACAAGAACTTTTAACAAACTTCTAAAGTCTCGGAAATTATCTTTTCTCATAAGAATTCCCTAATTCCAAATCTGTGACTGCCCAAATTCGCCTGAAAAACCCTAGCTCACAAACACGAATTTCTAAAATTTACCTGAAAACCCTGGCTCACACAGGCCCTTTTTTCCCCTTTGGACCTGAAAACCATGGCTCACACAGGCCCTTTTTTCCCCAGAAAAAAAAGGGCCTGTGCGTTGCCATCCCTACTACTAAGCGCCACCTTAAGAACCGACAGTCCGTCGAGATCGGGTTCAGTGACGAAAGGGGGATTGACAATAAAAGGTTCCCCTCGCTCTCGACGTCAGGTACTGCAGTTCTACGGGTGCAAGAGTATGCCTCTTCCAGCACCCGGGCGTCAAAATAGAAGAAGTCCAAGGGAAGAACCAGAACAAGCAAAAGGTCGGCAGGAAACGGCAAGCAGATAGGAGAAGAGGGGGGAGAAAAACGAAACAGAAGGAAAAGGAAAATGTGCTCAGCAGAATTGGAGAGGACGGCAGCAGGAGCACAAGGCTAGAAAAGGACAGAGGACTGTCCCAAGGAGCATCACACTCCGGCAGCCGCCCACTAAGCCCCCCCTCACGGCAACAACGAGCCGAGCGGGGAGGGGGGTGACCCTTGGTAAACTTCTCCAGCAGGTGTACCAACTGTATATAAAAAATGACTTGCGTGTTCCCACATTGACGTATATGTCTATCATACGTCTAGTCCTCTGGTTGTATAGTATATTATCTTATAATGTGCATTTATTTCTTAATGTTGAGTTTCCGAGAGTAATGCTATGTAAATGGATCATGCTAACCGAGTTATCACTACGTCAGATGGTAGGTGATTGTGGGTACTTATGGATTATGGAGTATTGTTATAGTGTTAAAGAATGTGATCGATTCCTTTTCCCACCTGTGTCACCCTTCCCAACTTATGTATGATAGTGTACCACTGCGCCGGGTTGCAGTCTGGTGTGAGCTATGCCTATGTATTAGCCGTTACTGATATGATAGCTGATTCAATATTTGTTTGTTTCCGAGTTGTTAACTGACGTGTAGGTTAACTGATTTGATAGTTGACTGAGTGACACTAAATTGATAGCCGATTTGCTAGTCGAGTGACAACTGATTTATGTGACTAGTTGAGCCATGTGTTGAAGCTCTCTTCTTTCTGATGAAAGTATCAGCTTTAGTGCATCAGTTATGTATACATTAGTTCTACGGTGACCTAAATAAATTCTACAGTAAACTGGCATTGTTGTAACTAGCCTTTTTATTAATTCCCCTAGAATCTTAATTGAAATTGACCAGGCTTTGACCAGGGGTGTTGGGTTCATGAGGTCATGACAGATGGCCACGTAGATGCAAGTGATCAGTCTCCCAAAACTGTGTCCGGCGTATATTCAGCTTGCTAGGTTTTGCTCCAGTACTTTCCCCTCACGCTAAAACTTTCATCTTGCCAGTCTCCCCTAATCCCAGCAGATATATCACCCTCTTGGGTATTTTCATTTATATACATTTAATTGAACTGGTGGGATAGAAGACAGACTAACAGAAGTATGGATAGAGAGAGGGGGGGGGGAGAAAAGAATTGGATTGATTGGAACACAACAACTGAATGTTCAAATAATGGGCCAGATGAATTGTTTACCACTCGAGTGGTTAACGCATAGAGTACTTTAGACTATACCTATTAGAGGATCACCGCTTCAAGGTATAGTGTTAAACTATTACAATTATTAAACGTGTTCCTTTCACCTATTGTACTTAGGTGGGAATATGTATTTACTACATAATGCCCAACCGATTTGAAAAAAGTTTTTCCAACTTTAATCCCTCCATACCTGCAGTAGCATTGCAAGAGAAATTTCTTGTGTCTGGCTGACCATACCTGCAGTGCCGTTGTACTGATGCACCCTCGTGCATACCTGAAATTACACATTAAATGTATTAAAACACTAAATTGGAAAACTATGTAAAGTTTGAGAAACATCCTGTAAGACAATCCATCAGGTCAGAATATGGTTCATCTATAAAGCCAACTTACCACAGAATGGCAAAACCCAACCTCAGACTTTACTCATCCACGGCCCGTTCTCAACACAACGGCCAAGTGGTCGTTACCCGGCAGCCAAACATGAACGTTCTCAACACAACGGCCAAGTGGTCGTTAACCCGGCAGCCAAACATGAACGTTCTCAACACAACGGCCAAGTGGTCGTTAACCCGGCAGCCAAACATGAACGTTCTCAACACAACGGCCAAGTGGTCGTTAACCCGGCAGCCAAACATGAACGTTCTCAACACAACGGCCAAGTGGTCGTTAACCCGGCAGCCAAACATGAACGTTCTCAACACAACGGCCAAGTGGTCGTTAACCCGGCAGCCAAACATGAACGTTCTCAACACAACGGCCAAGTGGTCGTTAACCCGGCAGCCAAACATGAACGTTCTCAACACAACGGCCAAGTGGTCGTTAACCCGGCAGCCAAACATGAACGTGAAGAACGCTTCACATTTAACTTGTCCTCTGTCTATGCTCGTTCTTGCACTGACCCACAACAGTTCATACATTTTAACACTAATTAAAATAGTTTGATATGAACTATTATATTTATTAGGCGAGGGAGACAAGTTGTAATACACACGTACAATAATTTCATTCAACAACTATCGTAGACCTATACACAATATAAATATAGATTAATATTTACTTATATTGGACAAAATATAGTACTTGGTTACACTTGACGTTAATGTTAATTAAGGCGTCTCTGGGGTTGGCTGCAGCGTGGACGACACTGACTCAGGATGGCTAGTTTCATTCATATAGGATGGCGTTAGAACTGCGACGCTTGCTAGATTATAAGTCTTTGGTCCGTGTTTCAAGGATTGAAATCTGATGGTTCACAAGAAACGCCTTAAAACTGCCAGAATTTATCTACTATAATAATTTTGCATTTTTTCCCCACCTGCTTTTGATCGAACGGTCAATTTCACTATGATGTTGACACTCGAACTGTCGTGGAACTGTTAATCACACATCAGTCGTTTTAAAATTTATTGTTTTAATAATTTTCATCAGAAGTCTTAAGCTAGGTAAAAGTCTCTATTAATTAATAGACATAGGTATAATACTCAATATCATTACCTTAAATGAGTAAACCATAGCTTATTTAATTATTTAAAATAATGTCTTAACATCTTGTAACTATGTTTATTTAGAGTCAGCAAATATAGACTATTGTACCAACAGAATACAATGTGATAAAATAACTAATCATCTAGAGTAACTTGCCCGTAAGCCTGACGCAGGTAACCTCATGCACAGGACTGTCCAGGTGACTAATTTAGTAAAACCAATGAGGCGGGCGCTGAGCAGCACCTCTCCCCACGCCGGCCCGCGCCACACTGCCCGCCGCGCCTCTTGACTAGCTTGGCCTGATGGGTCAACTACCTGTGACGTCATTCACCTCACCTGACATGAGGCCGCCTCACATACAAATCATTCACAAGTAAAGTCACTTCAACAATATTCAACCCGTCCTCGACTCAAGTCGATTACATTCAGCAGTCGACCCCACAGACGCATTAATATATTTTAACATGCTGTTTATTCAAAACGGGAATTTTCTCAAGTATAAATTAATATTATAATATATTGGCATATTGTTTATATATAGGCATAGGATAGGTTAGGTTAGGTTAGGTCTTTGGGTTCTGTTGGCGATTATTTGTATTTGTAGTACGTGGGTGAAGCATTTATAGCGTTGTGATTCGAACAAAATTCGTCAGTGAAGCACTTGTTCTGGATATGTTCGAACGTCAGCAGTTGTGAGTCGTGTGTAAACCACGTTTCATTCATAAACAGGGGGTTTGGTGGGTGCATGGAATCACTTTTGGATCTTTGTTTGGAGGACGGGCTGCAATATATAGTTTATTTTTATTAATGTGAAGTATGAGCAAGTGTGAGAATGTATTAAAAGCACATAATTCACTACTGGACATTAAACCCACTACCACACCCACCTAGTAGCTTGGAAGCTCCATAACACCTTCTGTATGTTGGGGTCTAGGCGAGAGGCCAGGTACAGCAACCAGTTACCGTGTCCAGCGTCCTGTGTGTGTATATATGTATTTACTGTGTGGCTGTAGGGTCGAACTCTTAGCTCTTGGACTCCGCCTTTCTAATTTTCGGTTGTCTAATTTACCGATTCAAGACCTATTTTTTCTTTGTCATATCAACTACTTATACACCCTCCCCCCCCCCCCTAGGGAAGGCTGCTAGGAAGGCTCCTAGCCTCTCGCCTTCTAAACATTCTTAGATTATTGCAATGTTTCCTTTCACACAACTTTCATATTTGTATTTAAAACTTTGAATCTAACTAGCTTCAACGACTTTTACATCTTACCAGTAAATTGACAACTTTTTGACAGCTCTAACATTGAAAAAGATCTCTGACGTCCTTGTGACTCATTGGCTTCTAGTTTTTTATCTATAAACCCTCGTTTTGCTGTTCCTAGCTTTGAAGAATACAGCGTTGTGTACCTTGTCAATTTCCTTTAGAATCTTGTATATTGTTAACATATTCCCTTTTCTCCTTTCCTCGAGTGTGGTAAGGTCGAGTTCCCACAATCTTTCCTCATATTTTATGGCCTTTAACTCAGGAACGAGTCTCGTTACATATCACTGAATCTATCTAGACTATTATGGTCTTTTTTTTAGGTAAGAGTTCCATGTTGTGAATGCCTATGTAAGTGCAGGTCTCACCTTCGCTGTATATAGGACCTAAAAAAGCCCCCCCCCCCTTGTCAAATTTTCTGAAGGATGAACTCAAGGTGTTCAGTATGACATTATGCAGCTGCTATTCTGCTAATGTGGACTTCTGGCATCACAAATGGGGTTATGTTCACTCCCAGGACTTTCTTTCTGATGTAAGAAATTGTTTTCCCTTTTTCCTATATTGCTGGTGTTAATACGCCTGTTACATTTTTCGTAACTTTGCATTTGACTGGGTTAAAATTAGGCAGCCATTTTCTCAGAACATTTCTGAAGTATGTCTAAATTTGATTAAATATCTCAAGCTATCACTGTCCTTTCTTCTCGTCAGCTTTGCGTCATCTGAAATACTGATATGAAGGAGCCAATTTCCTGTCAGGTGATTGACAAATAGAAACAGCACGGGACCAAGAACGGAATTTTGTGGTGCTCCACTTGTAACCTCTCTCCACTCTGATGTCTCTGCCCTTTTGCTTCCTTCTTGATTGATTCTCTCTGACCCACCTTAGGACTTTTTCTGTTACGCCAGCCTCTCTTACTATCTGTCTAGCAACTTGCAGGAAATATTTGTTAGTAACGTGGGCCTGTGTAACTGTTTGTCTTCCCCATTTCTTGTATATTGGAACCACATTAGCCATTTTCCTTCAGTCAGGAAGTTCTCCCATTTTTATAGAGGAATTAATTATTACGCCAAGTGGCCTGCTGACTGCTTCAGTTGCTTCTTGGTATGCATAACAAAATTGTGTCTGGTCCTAAGGCGTGTGACCAGTATTGACAGCAGCAGCAATCTAGTAGGGAAGCAGGAATGAGTCTACAGTCTAGCCTCTAGGGAGGTTGTAAAGCCGAGGCACGTACATTGGCAGCAGCGACAGTCCAACAACACAGAGGAAGCGGCAACCCCACAGTATTGAATGCCTTGAGCTTTGCCTCTCAGTTGACATCGTGGAAGTCCGTCTCTCCCTAGGTTATGCCAATATCACTTGACACGCCAAGATCTACCCATCCAGTAGGCACACAGACACAAATGAGGTCCCTATCACCCCCTCCCCAACCACCACCAACGGATTTGTTGGAAAATACACAACCCTAGACCGCCAACACACCAGAGAGACTACATTTCATCCGCGAACCCGAGGCGTACCTTCCTAAGGGACCCACGAAGATGATGGGCTGCTACACACCACAGGAAAAACTCCTGAGAGAGGTGCTCTGTTATAAACCCTTCATAACAAGGTTGTTTTTAAACTATGATCCTACTGAAGTTCTGAGGACTAACGTTGATGGAAATATAGTGTAATGTTTAAGGTAAATAAAAATAAAAGCACTTAAAATAACCCGTTATTTTACCCATCACCATAATATGTACAAGTCTATATGTGAGATCATCCTGAGCGGCGTTACTAGCCCTCATGCTAGCCTGCTTCACGGATGACTGACACTATGCCTCTGACGAGGTCTTCAGGGCACCATTAGCCCTTATGCTAGCTGCCGTTATGGAGCAGTCTTAAAAAGTGTCCCCCCCCCCTCCTTTGCGCACTTGATAGTACGCTCATCCGGCAATGTGCAAAGCGCTCACCTAGCCCCACAGGCTAGCACCTTCCAATAGTGAAGTCCACAGTGTTTAACCATAGCACTCGCCTAGCTCCACTGGCTGGTACCATCAGGAGTGAAGTCCACAGCTCCCAACCACTGCGCTTACCTAGCCCCACTGGCTGGTACCTCTGGGAGTCCACAGCGCTCACCTAGCTTCACTGGCTAGTCCCTCCAGGAGTAAAGTCCACAGCGCTCAACAAGCCCACTTGGCTAGCACCTTCAGGTCGACCCAATTACTCTTCCCATGTCCCGGCTTCACTGATTTCTATTGCCGGTCCCTGATTGGTCGTCATCTTCCAGCCCAGTCAACTAGAAGATGGGAAACTATGATTAATGGAAGGTCAACTGCTATAGTTCGGCATCTAGATCGTAGATAGCGCCGAGATCCGTCACATACCCATTCTTGGGCCCACCCCCTTCTCAGGGCTCTATCAAACAGGGCAATGTCGTGCCTCGCCCAAGAGCCTCCTCTACCGACTCCTTACAACATCGTTACGACAGCCGACATGCGCTTGGATCACACGGGTACTGTACGAGCTTGCACACAACACTAACAAAGATCCGTAAAATAAATATTTAATGGCAGGACATACAACATTCGACACGTAGTGGCTGATTTCATTGAGTCTGACCAACCCGACGTGCAACCATTAAGCAGCACGTGCGTCACAAATGCTCACATAATCCGTCACTACGGATACACTACAAACCAGTCACCGGATGAGGCACACGATGGAATTGTCATACTAATCAGACAAAATTATTGACCCATTATGGCAATTCTGACACTTCAGGCCATAAAACTTCACTCACACCCAGAATCATTATTAGTACCACCTACAATCGTCCCAACACCAACATATCACAATATAACTTGACTAGACTCTACAACTACACCAACTTGCCCGTCATTCTGATGGCTGACCTGAATGCTAAACACCCCACATTTCACCACAACACTCCAAACCAGTACGGATATATTTTCCACCAAATATACCTGTAAAGCGACTAACGTTCCTGGGACCAGACATCCACACGTCCTATGCTAACAACGGCCTCAGGCGACCTGACTTCATATTCACAAACATATCAGGCACCCCACCTACACCACACAACTCCCTACCCCCCCCTCATAGGTTCGGACCACATTTCTGTCACCCTCCATAT
Organism: Procambarus clarkii; assembly: GCF_040958095.1. Lineage (NCBI taxonomy): Eukaryota > Metazoa > Arthropoda > Malacostraca > Decapoda > Cambaridae > Procambarus > Procambarus clarkii. Next base: position 42,076,579 of record NC_091161.1, read on the forward strand.
CTCACAAAAAAATATTCATACAGGGCCTCCCACGTTTTGCATACAACAGAGCTGACTGGGCAGTATTTACAGTATGCAAGAGACAGACCAAACATTCACATATGATAAGACGCCCGAGGACACTGACACCCAACTACACCTTATACAATACAGTCACAAGCAGCGGGTGCAACAACACCGCTCATCACCCACATGAGAAGGTACTCGTTTACCTCTTCCATATGATCCAGGAGACTTATTACACACTACTGTGACGGGAAAAAATAGTTGTTATTGTAGTCTTCTCTAGGCAGATGGAATGCCTGTCACAAATTTAAAAATAAAAGTAAAAAAAAAGTTAAACTGCAAGTTGTCTTCACTGTGAGGTTAACTGTAGGAGAACACTTACAGAACAACAATACAGAACAAAAATTTAAAAATACTTTACTTTAATAGAAATCTTATTTTAACAAATTACAAAATAAAAATGTTATCAAATTTGGCTTTATACAGAGTGCAAAGTAAACAAGATACAGACAAATTTACGTTACGTTAATACTAGAAAATATGGTGCATGAATACTGTGAGTCAAACTGAATAGCTCTGTTACCACACCGGGGTATGTCAACAGGTCTACTCAGCAAGAGCACTCAGGAGTAATCTTAATCTTGGAGAGCTTGGTAGCCCTATTTATACAGAATATTGGCCAGGTAGGTGGCGCTCATAGCTTCTTTAACTATGAACTGGCTCACTTAAACTGCTTGTTTTGGAGGGCGTGACCTCCCAGCAACCTAGGTGGGGTGACGGGCAGTGGGAAGGGGGGTGGTAGACTGGTGGTATTGTCTAGACGTCTGGTAGTAGTAGTAGTTGTTCTTGGCTGCAGTTCTTGATTAGACATGTAGAGAAGTAGTTGAGTAGAATAGGTGATAATGGTTTAGGCCGAATGTCTTCCTAGAGATTTTACTGTGACACTACCAAAACAGATTCATACAAAACCAGCACAGACATGGCCAAGTACTCTTGGGCCTCACTATACTCCGCAATCATGTACTCAATAGTCTGGTCAATGATCACACCAAGCACTGGACACGCCTAGTTTTTTATTATTTATAAAATACACAAATTGTTCAAATACACAGCACAAATACAAACCCTCAAGAATTTTGGAACTTCATTAAAAAAATCAAGGTAAAGAACTACACCTCTTTAAAACAAATTACTTACTCGCAACGACAAACATCACAGACCCGGCAGATGTCATACAAGTTTTCCGGCAACACTGGCAGACAATCTTTCACCCACACAGCCAACTGCACTTCAGAACCGTTGACACCATGAGAAGTCAAGATGATGCTACTGAGCACCCCCTCCCCCCCTTCCAACAGAGCCCCGGAGGCCTCGGGTATAGGGCATGAACTCATTAGACGCCTCCCTATGACGCTTATCAACGGCCTGACTGCTCTCAATAATGCCTCCCTTGTTCCAGATAATTTTCTCAACTCTTAAAAAACACCTACTATTCTCATCCCAAAACCAGGAAAATCACAATGACCCCAAAAACTACCGACCAATCAACTTACTTGAAACGCTTGGGAAGGTTTTCGAGCATCCAGTAAACCTCAGACTTTGACATCATCTTGAAGACAGTGACCTACTAAATGAAAGACAGCTCGACTTCTTGTCCCACAGGTCGACGCATGACGCTCCAATAATAGTGCTGAACTACATACTAATCAACCAGAAAAAATGCCACAAGACAGCCCTAGTGACCAAAGACGTCGAGAAGACCTTCGACAGGGTATGGCACGGGGGACTTTAAACTGATGTGTAACAACTCTGACCTGCCCTGAACACTAAGAAACAACTCTGCAATTACTTGGACGACCGACAGATAAGGATTCGCTTTCTGAGCCTCCACTCTCACTACTTCCCTCATCACTCAGGGATCCCACAAGGCTCCGTTCTTGCACCAAGACACTGTGCACTACAGAAATGAAATTCCCGATCAAATACAACCAAAAATATCTCGCGTTATGCTACACAGTTGATATGAAAACTAATAACAGAGTCCTCACATCGATGACCTTTCAAGCCTAACACAATGGGAAATATACATTACATGGAAGTACGACTGGTAAATACAGTCGAACCACATTAAATCCACCATCACATACTTCTACCAGAAATGTGTTAACACAATGGACAAACTCTACTAGCAATCAATCCCAACATATATTCCCGTCACCAAAAACACTACAATACTCTGCCTAAATCTTAATAACTTACGAATACACTGCACACAAACATGCCAAAGCAAAAAGTCTCTCCTTCGACTATGCAGACTCAAACACCAACCCATCAAAAAAAAAAAAAAAGCTACACATGTCTTAAGCCCTAATTCGTCCTCTCTTAACATACGCCCCAATGTACCTAATGCTCTCGGCCAACACAAGCAAGTAATTATCAAAGAAGGCACCAAGCTGGGAAAGTTTTGTAGCACCATCAAATGTGCAGAATAATCAGAGAGTGCTAAATATCACTGAGGATGCCAATACGAGAACAGATACACATCAGGTGAACGATATCAAAAGAATCCGATTCACCAAGAATTCTATCGAGGGATTAATGACCACAGGGGAAGGTCGGAAAGCAAGACACACACTTGTCCTGGAAGTCAGGACATTCAACAAGGATATTCACAACAGTAAGAGGGACAATGAAGTTAGGACAATAAGGAGCAGGGCAGCACTCCATCAGGTGTCCATGAGTTAAGCTCGTATTGCCAATACGCAGCCCTGCCAGAGCTGTTTCCCATCGTCGGTTACAGTGGAAGGAGGAAGGCCACAGTGGACGCACTACGTTTAAGAGTACATAGTTTGTTACCAGTAACAGAAGACCAACAACCCTGCTACGGCAAGGATGCCGGAATGAATAACTGGGTAAAAGTCGGAATAAGGATTACATTTACGGGAGATGGGATAAGTGCCGATAGCTTCCTTAGCGGCAGTGTCCGCACGCTCATTTAGACGCACCAATATGGCTGGTAACCCAGAAAAAAGTCAACTGTTAAAACTACTGGAGATAAGAAACAGCCAATGTTGAATCTCGATGACTACCGGATGGACTGGATTAAACGATTCCAGATCCATGAGGGCACTGTGAGAGTCATCTACAACTACAAAGAAGGATTGACAGCGAGAAAGCTGGAGACGAAGAGCAGAGAGAATAGCATAAAGTTCTGCCGTGAAGATGTTAGTCTCCGGAGGCAGGCGACACATACAGGTGTGGTCAGGAAAAACAACAGTAGCCTACACTGTCTGCAGACTTAAGACCCATCTGTGAAGATAGAAACTGTGCAGTAATGTCAAGGAAAAGGCGTTTCAGAATTGTAGGAGGGGTAAAAGCTTTAATGATGTGGGTCAGGGATTTGAACTATAGAGGAAGGGGAACCTCCACAGGGGCAAGGAATGAACAAAATGAGGAGAAATATTAGTAATGCTAATCGAAAGAGAATGTTGCGGGCGAGACAACTGGACAGAAAAAGAGGGGGTGTTGAGGGATAACAGTAACTACAGGAGGGGGAAAAGTCAAAGCACGACACAGGCGAGAGTGAGGGTGTTGTAAAGACCGCGCAAGGTAGCGAAGACAGTAGCGATCTCGGCGGTCCTGGAGAGACAGGAAGCGAGTGTCAACGTACAAGCTGAGGGTAGGAGTCGAATGAAAGGCACTAGACCTGAGGCACAACCCAGTATGGTGCAAAGGATCGAAGAGAATTAAGAGAAGCAGAAGAGTAAGCAGGGTAACCATAATCGAGTTTAGACCGTATGAGAGAGGAATGCAAAGAGAGGAGCGTACGCCTATCCGCTCCTTAAGAATTATGGGACAGAACCTTAAGTAGGGTAAGGACCTTCAACACGGAGGTAAGGGATATGGGGCGTTGAAGACAAACGAGTGTCAAAGATTAACCCCAAAACCTTCGCAGAATCTTTGTACACAATGGGAAGACCATAAAGCGTCAAAGAAGGACGAAGGAAGAAATGCTTATGAGTAAAATTCATAGCACAAGTCTTAGTTGCAGAGAACCTGAAGCCATGATTGGTGGCCCAAGACAACACGGCATCAATCGCAAGTTGAAGCCACCGTTGAAGAAGAGGTGAATCATCACCTCGACAGCAAAGAGTAAGATTGTCGACATAAAGAGCGGAGAAGATGCCAGAAGGAATGGAAAAAAGAAGACCATTGAGAGCAACCAGAAAAATAGTGCTCAGAACACTGCTTAGGGGTACATCTTCGAATTGCCGAAAAAGAGGCAGAGAGAGTGTGGTACCAAGCCTGACTAAATGAACGACGATTACAGAGGAAGACGATTACGATTAGAGAGGAAGAGAGATCTTCCTCTCTAATCTATTACGATTAGAGAGGAAGGTTACACAAACGCCAAAAGAAAGAAGTTGGGATAGAATATAGTATATCTAGGTTGTGTTATCTCCAAGTTCACAGGACATCAGTTGTGCTGTAGCACTTGCGAAAACGAAATTGAGAAGGAGAAAGGAGGTGATGGTGTTCCAAGAACCACATCAGACGAACATTTACCAAACGCTCAAAGAGTTTGCATACACAGATCATGAGGGCAATAGGACGGAAGTCCTTAAGGGATGTCCCGAGAGACCCCGGTTTCCGAAACGGAAGTACAACGGCATTGAGCCAGTCCTCAGGGACTGACGACTACTCCCAGACCTGGTTATACAGACTCTGTTAATACCGAGACGTGCAAGGAGGGAGATGGCGAAGCATCTCACAATGAATGTTATCCAAGCCCGCTGCCGTAGAAGCACAGAGGGCCAGAGCAGCCTAATGCTCAGAGCGAAGGGATCGTAGTAGGGAAGGCAGAGATAAGTGCGGAAATCTAAGGGATGAGATTCAAGAGCAGGTTTTCGAAGGAAGGAAGGAAGGATTGAGGAAGACGAGAACCAGAGCTAACAGAAGAATAGTGGGAACCCAGCTCGGTCGCGACCTGCACTGGGTCCACCAGAACAGCACCACGGAGGTGAAGAACCGGCGAGATATCTGGAACGAACTTACCCCCAATCTTGCGGATCTTCTTCAAGCTCTGCAGCAGAGTTGTATCGGACGTAATGGTGGAAACATAAGCTTTCCAACTCTTGCACTTTACTGAACGAATGGTCATACTGGCCACCGCACTTGCTTTCCGAAACAAAATAATAGAATCAGCCGACTGCCGGCATCGGTGTTTCCTCCAGGCCGCACGCTTACAACGGACAGCCCGAGCACAGTCTGCATTCCACCAGGAAACGCACTTCCGCCTGCCCAGGTAGAGCGAGGAACAGAGCAGAGGGCAGCGTCGAAGACGGTGTCATGAAAAAGGAGGAGGGCGTGAGGAAAAGGCAGAGAGGAGAGGTCAGAGAGAGTACGCTAGCACGGAGGGTGAATAGATTCCAGTCAGCTTTGGCAAACTGCCACCTACGGAAGGAGAGGGAAGGGTGGAAAGAAAAAGGAAACAAGGATGGGGAAATGGTCTCCGATATATGTTCCGATAGAGCAATTCAGAATAGAAGGACAGACTTATGCAAATTTTATGCAAAGGTCATATGCAGACATAGATATGCTGGTAATAAGAAAGGATTAGAATGCAGTTACCAACATCCCCAAAAATGTTTAAATATGCTTAGGAAAGGTGAGTGTCTATTTGGATCAATATGTAGGTTGTTCCATCCTGACATGTGCCAAACCTCACTGGAGGACAGAAAATGCTATGACCTCAGCTGCCCACACTTTCACGTGAAAGGCACGGAACGCTACATAAAGAGTGGCAAGCAGGGTAATGAATTTGGAGGAAACTAATTTTTTTATACCAGACCGACAGAGAATTCAAAAGGAGGAGCATGGAGAGTGTATGGAACTGGATGCCAGATTCACTTGCATTCCAGAATTACAGATTCAATTACACACCGACAGGGAACTACAACTACGACAGACAACTGCCCTACAACAATCAGTACTGGTCAGAACAAACTCATTATGTCCACGCATAATGGGCTTGCCGAAAAAGTCTCCCATTCAAACTATCACTAATAGAGTAACCTCATTCATCTTTGCCAACATACAAGGACTGAAAACAAGAACAAACAACAAAGTACAGTTCATAAATGGCCTCCTCACGGAGTCAAATGCAGTATTTGGAGCTTTCACAGAAACCCATGCAGGGGAATTGTTGGACAGTGAGATCTGGATTCCAGGATATAACCTATACAGGTGTGATAGGAAAATTAGGTCACATGGAGGAGTGGGTCTGTATATTAGAGAAGACCTTGTATGCTCGGACCTCCTAAACGTTACAAATGAGGTGGTAGAGGTACTGGGATTAAAAATAGAGAAAATAAATTTAGTGATTATTCTAATATACAAACCGCCAGATGCAACGGCTGAGGAATTCACAGAAAGATAAACAATAGAGAATAGCCTTGATAATTTGGAGAACCCGATACCTGATATTATCTTCCTAGGTGACTTCAACTTGCCTAGTCTCAGGTGGAAAATAGCAAACAATAATATTATACCAGGAAATCTATCGGGACCTAACCAACCACAGATTAGAAAACTACTTAGATTCTGTGACAAATTTTCACTCGATCAGCAAATATCGGAGCTAACGAGAAATGAAAATATTCTAGATCTGGTCTTTACGAACAATGAAGACATAATCAGAGACATTGATATATCAGATACCACATATACTCAGATCACAAGCTCATTGAAGTGCAAACGACCATCAATACTCAGAATAGACCTAAAACGTTGATAAAGCGAGAGGGGCTATTCAGTAAATTCAATTTTAATAATAAAAGGATAGACTGGGAGATAATAAACAGGGAACTTACAAACATTCCATGGGAAACTATTCTAAGTAATACAAGTCCTACAGAAGGAATAGAAAAACTGACTTCGGAAGCGTATCAAGTCTGTCTGAAACATGTTCCTTTGAGGAAAGCCAGAGAGATCTAACGTAGAAAGAGAACGCAGACGACACTATAAACGCAGGAAAAAATAACGGAACTGCTTATGCAGACACGAATTTCCCCGTCAAAGAAGGAATAATTTAAATAGGGAGATTGAAGAAATCGAGCTGAAATTGAAATACTCATATGAAACTGAAGAAAGGCAGTTAGAACAGAAAGCAATTCAGGAAATAAAGAAAAATCCAATTTCTTCCTTCTCATATGCGAAATCAAAAGCAAAAACCACTGCCAATATTGGACCTATTCGTACAAGTGAAGGTTCATACACGAAGGATGACAAAGAAATTAGTGAAATCCTAAAAAAGCAGTATGAGGACATGTTTAGCACTCGAATAAACAACATGAAAGTGGAAGATCCAGACAATTTCTTTATGCGGGATATTCAAACCCCTGTAAATATAACTGATATCAACACGAGCGCACTAAATTTTGAAAGAGAAATTGAAAACATGCCCATGCACTCGGCCCCAGGTCCAGACTCATGGAATTCAATATTTATAAAGAAATGCAAAGTGCCGGTAGCACAGGCACTCAGTATAGTGTGGGGGAAGAGCTTTGACACGGGGGAGATACCAGATGAACTTAAAGTAGCAGACATAGCCCCTCTACACAAGGGAGGGAGCAAAGCATTGGCAAAGAATTATAGACCAGTTGCACTAACATCGCACATCATAAAAGTATTTGAGAGAGTGATTAGGAGTCAGGTCACCAATTTCATGGAGACAAATGACCTTCACAACCCAGGCCAACATGGATTTCGAGCGGGAAGATCGTGCCTCTCACAGCTACTTGAGCACTACGACAAAGTCACTGAGGCATTAGGAGAGAAACAGAATGCTGATGTGATATACACGGACTTCGCAAAGGCTTTCGATAAATGTGACCATGGCGTGATAGCACACAAAATGAAGTCAATGGGAATAACCGATAAAGTAGGACGCTGGATACTCGGTTTTCTGTCAAACAGGACTCGGCGAGTAACGGTCAACCATATAAAATCTAGTCCAAGTGCAGTTAAAAGCTCTGTACCTCAGGGTACAGTCCTTGCACCGCTGCTTTTCCTTATTCTCATATCGGATATAGACAAAAATACAAGTCACAGCTTCGTATCATCCTTTGCAGATGACACAAAAATCAGTATGAAAATTACCTCGGCTGAAGACATTGAAAAACTTCAAGCTGATATTAATAAAGTTTTCGACTGGGCATTAGAAAATAACATGATGTTTAACAGTGACAAATTCCAGGTACTCAGGTACGGTAAAAATGAGGACCTTAAACATAATACAGAGTACAAAACACAATCAAATGTACAATAGTAGGAAAACAGCATGTAAAGGATTTGGGAATAATAATGTCTGACGACCTAACGTTTAAGGAGCATAACCAAGCAAATATTGCAACAGCCAGAAAAATGATAGGATGGATTACGAGAACTTTCAAATCCAGGGATCCCATCACAATGGTTGTACTCTTCAAGTCACTTGTGTTGTCCCGTCTTGAGTACTGCTCAGTACTCACTTCCCCCTTCAGAGTAGGAGAGATTGCTGAAATAGAGGTAATACAGAGAACATATACGGCACGCATAGACGCAATAAAGCACCTAAATTATTGGGATCGTCTCAAAGGCCTCCAAATGTACTCACTAGAAAGAAGACGAGAGAGATATCAAATAATATACACCTGGAAGATACTGGAGGGCCAAGTACCAAATCTACACAGTAAAATAACAACGTACTGGAGTGAACGATATGGAAGAAATTGCAGAATAGAACCAGTGAAGAGCAGAGGTGCCATAGGCACAATCAGAGAACACTGTATAAACATCAGAGGTCCGCGGTTGTTCAACGTCCTCCCAGCAAGCATAAGAAATATTGTCGAAACAACCGTGGACATCTTCAAGAGGAAACTAGATTTATTCCTCCAAGGAGTGCCGGACCAACCGGGCTGTGGTGGGTATGTGGGCCTGCGGGCTGCTCCAAGCAACAGCCTGGTGGACCAAACTCTCACAAGTCAAGCCTGGCCTCGGGCCGGGCTTGGGGAGTAGAAGAACTCCCAGAACCCCCATCAACCAGGTATCAACCAGGGGGGTTAAGAGGGTACATAGTAATGATGACTTTACATTCTCGTAAAGCCACTAGCACGCATAGTGTTTCGGGCACTATTTCGGGCAGAAATGGCAGAATCTATTGCGTGCACCCGATCATATTTTCGGTTCCCCGGTGAAAGGCCACCATCATGTTATACTTATGCACTTCCTGTCTTGATAATGACTTGTGTCCACATAAGTGACGAGGGAGGCGTCTTGTGCTCTAGAAATCAGTTCATCTGAGCAGTCGAAAACTCCTGGCTTGTTTCAGCAAGGACAAGTGGTGGCTGTGTGTAGAGACAGTGCTTTGTCTTTGAATTGTTATTAGTTGGACTGACGTTCCCAGGATAGGCGAAGTTCAATAACGAGACGGCAGGACTGGCCGTCTATTGAGAAGTTTGTCTTAGTGTGTTGCTGGATACTTCTGCCAGGGTGTTGCTGGAGAGACGAAATGGGGTGTCTGACACATTGATGTTACGATGTAGGTCTGGCCCATGTTGTGTTGAGTATGTGAACTCACCAGTGTAAGGACCATTGAGCGTGGGTGACGTATAACACAAGATAGTGGACTCCCATCAGTAGAAGACTGCAGAATTTGTCGTATTAGTGTCCTGTGCAAAAGTGACACTCGCAATGTTCATATGTAAATATATAGTGATTATACAGTATATATTATATCTGGGAAAGTGCTGATTAGTATTGTCTACCCCCCCCCCCCCTTTTCCTTCCACGATTACTTGCTACTGCCAATTCTCTATAACTTACTATTGACTTGAGGTGGGATCAATGAAGAAGAGGCATCAAGCCCATTAGCAGCGATTGAGATAAAGAACCCGGTTACTGGCTGAGTGAGGCCATAACACTTTCCGTGTAAGGCATTGGTTGTAGTAGATAAATAGGCATAATAAGGGAGATATTAATAAGGTATTATATATTTCACTGAATAGAACGTGAAATAATAGAAACAAATTAAACAAATTTAGATTTAGCAAAGACCTGGGTAAATACTAGTTTGGTAACAACGTTGTTGACTTTTAGAACAAATTACTGGGTAATATAACAGTGTAGGATCTCTTGAGTTTGGGTGGATATTAATAGGAGCTGCTTCGTATGGGCCAATAGACCTTCTGCAGTTTCCTTCATTCCTATGTTCTTATGTTTTAATTCTTGTTACCGATTTGTTCATGCTCTATCAAATTAATTCCATGATTACGAGATTCAAACATACTGGAATAGTATACACACGGCTTTAAAAACGTATCCTATAACAGCACCATTCACTTCAAAGAATATTATGTCCGCTGCTTGACAAAATATTTAGTTTAATATTTTAAAAAATTTCAGTACATACTTCTTTTGTTGTCAGTCTTTGAACATTATCAACAGCATCTTCATCATTAATATGAAACTAGTAAAATCTCCCAGAGTTCTTTTACTGATGTCTAATGCCCTATGATACGAAACATCTGAATTGATGTTAATACATCCAATGTTGTCCTCAATGATTTAAAACCTACATCACTTGTATACTTTTCATACCTGCAATGTGTTCCTGCATTGTAACCCGAACTCCCTCACACACCTGTAGCGCCCTCGCACATACCTGTAGTTCCCTCACACACCTGTATACATATCATACCTGCAATGTGTTCATGTAATGTAACCTGAGCTTCCCCACGTGTTGCGACCCAAGTGGTTTTAACAGCAGTGACCATGTGGAGGGGACGGTGGCCATTTCCTGTAGCTCCCTCATACACACCTGAAGCAACCTTGCACACACCTGAAGCTCCAACACACCTGCAATAGAAAAGACCTTTTAAGTATATCTCGAGCAAATTAATTAGGAGTAGTTCCTCCAGTATCTTCCAGGTGTATATTATTTGATATCTCTCTCGTCTTCTTTCTAGTGAGTACATTTGGAGGCCTTTGAGACGATCCCAAGATGAACACAGGTTCTCTGGCAGTGTTGTAAAAACCCTGATGGAACCATTGCTGAACAAGGGGCATGTACTGTACATCGACAACTATTACACCAGCCCCTTATTGACCAGATACCTCCTTGCCCACAACACCGGCGTATGTGGCACTGTGAAGAGCCACAGGAAGGAAATGCCAGTGTTCGGTATAGCTATAGCCGTGGGCGAGTGCCAGCTGCGCAAGTGTGACAATACGCTGTCAGTGCGGTGGAAGGACAGACGCGAGGTGAATATGTTGATTTTGGAACAACTGCATGTAGGCCATAATGGCATAAATGCTATGAAAGCTGAAGCTAGAAGTTGGATTTGGGTGCCAAATATAGACCAGGATATTACCGAGGTAAAAAAAATTGTCATATTTGCTTTAAGAATTATCAAACCACAGGCCCCAGTACTTTCTTGACCATGCACTGGAAAACCCTGGTCTAGACTTCATATAGATTATGCTGGACCTATGGATAACAAATATTACCTAGTGGTGGTGGATTCATACACCAAATTTCTGGATGTGCATGTGTGTAATTCCACATCATCATCTGTAACTTGTGAATTACTAAGGAAAACATTTTGTAATTTTGGATTGCCAGACATAATTGTCTCCGACAATGCTCCTTATTTTGTTTGTGTAAATGGAGGATTTTTTTTTTTTCGAAAAAATGGTATTAATCATGTAACACCTGCCCCCTATAATCCTTCTTCAAATGGTCTAGCAGAGAGAGCAGTGAGATCCTTGAAAGAAGGGTTAAAGCGGTTTACGGAAGGTACTAATAATACAAGGCTTTGTAGCTTTTTATATAATCAAAGGAAAACTGTTCATTCTACTACTGGTAAATCTTTTTGAATTACTGCTTAATAGGCACTTTAAAGTGCACATGGAAGCAGTAAAGACAGATCCCGAAAAAGAGAAATCGGTAACTAGCTTGGCCAGTCAGTGGAATTGTTGTTTAATGAGGGGGATGCAGTATATGCAAGGAATTTTGGAAGTGGAAAGCCTTGGGTGGAAGGAAAAATTAGGGAAGTCCTGGGCCGCAGGAATTTCTCTGTGCAAGTGCAGAGTTTTGGGAACATTAATTGGAAAAGGCATGCCGATCAGCTCATGCCAAGGTTCACAGGGAATTTTGAAGACCCTTCAGGTGGGGGTGGGGCAACTAGTGATATCCATCCTTATAATGAAGGGGCAGCAGCACCTGCAGGAGACCGGGAGGCAGAGCAAGGGGCAGCAGAGGGTAATGGGGATACAGTTAACCCTATGGAGTCTACAAGGAGTAATTCAGAAGAATGTTTCCCAGAAGTAACAGGTCAGGACTCCCAGTTGAGAAAATAAGGAAGTCATACGACCGCCTGATAGACTTTACCTGTAGGGATATAGTTTATTTAAAAGGGGAGGAATGTTGGGATTGAGTACTACAGATGTTGGAGGTAGCATGTTTGGAGCAGATGCTCTTTTGTTTATGATCTTGTTAATAATATTTCATGTACCTGATAATTGTTTTGTTGTTGTTGTGATTGGCTGAGAATAAAACCACGTGGACGAAGATTGTTTCTATTCAGCCTCAACCATAACAACCGACCTACTTTATCTGATATTCCCATTGACCTTATTTTGTGATATCACTCTGGTCACATGTATCAATTGCCTTTGTGAAGTCTGCATATACCAAACTGCATTGTTTTTCTTCTAATGCCCCAGTGATTTTGTCGCAGTGGTCAAGTAGCTACGAGAGGCATGATCTTCCCACTCTAAATCCATGTTGACCTGGGTTGAGGTCGTCATGGGTCTCCATATAACTGGAAGCCTGCCTCCTGATCCCTTTCTCAAATACTTTTATTGTGTGGGACTTTAGAGCGACTGGTCAATAATTCTTAGCCATTGCTTTGCTCCCTCCCTTGTAAAGAGGAGCAAAATATGAAACCTATTGATTTAAACAAATCTTGTATCTCCCCTGTGTGCAAGCTCTTTCTCCACACAATGCTACTGGCACTTGGCATTCCTTTATACCTATTGAGTGCATGGGCATTTTGTCAATTTCTCCTTCAAAATCTGCTGAATTCGTGTCTGTATCAGTTATATTTTCAGGAGTTGGGATATCACGATTACCGTGTTATCCTCTGTATGAACCTTCACTTGTAAAAATAGGTCCAATATTGACTGTGGCTTCTGTTTTTTTCGCATATGTGAAGGAATATTTTATTTTCCTTCTCCTGAATGTCATATTTGTGTTTTAATTGCATTTCTAAAATTTGATATGATTACTTTAGTCATTGCTAGATTTTTTAAAACTGTTTAAATTATTGTTGAGATAGTCGTGTCTCCTTAGCAGTTTTTTCCTTCTTTTGCAGTCGCGTCTGATTGTTCTTTCTACGTTGGTCCTCTTTCTGGCTTTCAAGAAAGGAATAAGTTTTAGACTGTATTCTTGGGAAGTCAGTTGTTTTATGTCTTTGTGTGGGATTATTATTACTGAAAACATTCAATGGAATTATTTTTAAGTTCCGTCTATCTTTTCCCAGTCTATCCTATTATTAAAATTGAATTTATGAATAACCCCTCATACATGATCATTGTTTTAGGCTTAGTACAGGTATTATGTTAGTTTGCTCTTAAATGAGCTTGTGATCTAAGTATGTGGTATGAGACTGTAATGTCATTGATTGTCTCCTTTGTTTGTGAAGTTCAGATCTAGAATATTTTCGTAATTAGTTTACTATCTGCTGATTGAGTGAAAATTTGTCACAGAATCTAAGTAGTTCTCTAATCTGTGGTTGGTTATGTCCAGACAGATTTCCTGGTATAATAATCTTGGTCGCTAGTCTCCATCTTAGACTGGGCAGGTTGATATCACCTAGAAAGATATCATTTATTGGGTTTGCCAGTTGGATTATCGAGACTATTCTCTCTGATTTGTGAAATCCTCAGCCGTTGTATCTGGTGGTTTGAATATTAGAATTTATAAGTTTTTTTTTATTACCAGTAGTTAACTACCACCTCATTTCTAGAGTTAAGCTCAGAGCATACAAGGTCCTCTCTTGTATACAAACTTACTCCTCCATGTGACCTAATTACCCTATCACATCTATATAGATTATATTCTGGTATCCAGATCTCACTGTCAAAGTTCTCTTGCATGGATTTCTGTGAAAGGTCCATATACTGCATTTGGCTAAGTGAGGAGGTTATTTATGAACGGTACTTGGTTATTTTCTATTGTTTACAGACCTTGTATGTTGGTAAAGATGAACGAGGTTACTCTATTTGGAGTAATTTGATTTTTCAGGCAGGTCTATTATGTGTGGGGATTGTCGGTTTTGGTCTGACCAGTACTGATTGTTGCAGGGTTGTTGCCTGTCGTAGCTGGAGCTTTGTTGTGGGGTGTAATTGCATGTGTGATTCTGGTATGCAAGTGGGTCTTCCAGCCAGTTCCATGCACAATGTTCAACCTTTTGAAACCTCTTTCGCCTGGGTATATATATAAACTGGCTTTTCTCCAAAGCCGTTTTCCTGTTTGCCACTATTTAGCGTTCTGTGCCTTCCACGTGAAAGTATGGACTGCTGAGGGCATAGCACTTTCTTTCCTTGTGTGAGGTTTCGTACATGGCAGGATGGAGAAATCTACATGTTGATTCAAAGCGACATTTTCCTTTCCTTAGTATATTTAAACACTTTCTGGTGATGGTTATAACTGCATTCTAATTCTTTTATATTTCCTGAATGTCTGCAAATGTCCCTTACATATATGTACTTGTATAGATTTATATATACATTTTAAAGGTTAAAGTATTTCTTGGATTTTAATATATTGTATATAAAGAACTGAAAAGAGTGTGATTTATCTGCGCTAAAATATAGTGGGACTGCAATGCGATTGAACTCGCGTCCCTTGACTCTTATTACCAGTTGAACCATGACTAAAGAAGTATCTCTAGTATAGTTACTTGAAGTGTGAAATGTACCAACATTATCGACAGTATACATGTATCGGTAAAACTATGTTTTTTAAATTTATATATTTTTTTTCCAAATATGCGTATATACAAAACAGGTTAAAAATTATAAAATTCTTATTTTGTAATTTCAGAAAGATGGAGCGAGGTAGATAAGCGTAAGCAGACAGATGAGAATGTTGTGGTCGACATTCGTCAACTGATTGCGAAGTTCATGGTAAGTACAACAACCTCGTACCTGTTAAATTGATCAATAAATGCAAACTAAACTGCATAACTGAGGAAAGATGTTCAGGTTCAGGTAAATGTTCGATTAATCCTCGTCTATTTCGTAGCACCTAATGTGTCTCCCCACAGTCACAAATTTAGCTTCATTGCACTTATTAAACCCATTAAGAACATAAGAATGAAAGTAAGTGCAGAAGGCCTATTTGCACATATGAGATAGCTCTTGTATATATCCACCCATCTTGTATACATCTTGTATATATCCAATCTCATTCATATACGTGTTTAACCTACTCTTGAAACAATCAAGGTACCCCACTGCTAATATGTTACACAGTAATTAGTTCCACACAATATCAACCATGTTACCGAACCAGTATTATCCATTATCCCATTACATTTTGCAGGGGGTAATGATGTTGGACGAGTTAGGAGTGAGGAACTAACACAGATTCAGGACAGCCATTGAATTAGTTAGGAGCAAGGGAGGAATCCCGATCATATGTGGCATTCTTCCAAGATAGGGAGTGGGAAATGAATGGATGTCGAGGGCAATTGGTGTCAATTGCCGGCTGGAAAGATCTTGCAAATCAAATGCAATATCTTTCATAGACAACTGGGAACACTTCTATGGAAGAAATGAAATGTATGCTCGTGATGGGGTGCATCTATCGAGGGCTGGGGTTGTTGCTGTTGCGAACTCGTTGGAAGAAGTGGTTAGAGGTGTTTGTTTGGGTTTAAACTGTTAGTAGATAGAGGTATGGGAATTGATTTGGAGGAAGGAGGTAATAAAAGTGTGTGTTTGTGGGAGAAAGGAATTGGCAAAATGATCAGGGAAAGAGAAGGGCCTCAAAATAACAATTCACTTAGGGTATATTACACTAACAGTAGAAGTGTAAGAAATAAAATTAACGAATTAAATGCTCTTGTCTGCACAGAAAAAAATAGATATTATTGCACTTACCGAAACGTGGATGAATGTAGAAAATAGAGAACTATTAGCTGAATATCAAATAAATGGATTTAAACTATTTCACACAGATATATTAGACAAGGAGGTGGAGTAGCCATATATGTTAGGGACAATTTGCAATGTAGTCTCAAAGAGGGAATCAAAACTGAGCCCCACACAAACTATTTGGATAGAATTAAACGAAAAAGCAAATAATAATATAATAGGAGTTATATATAGGCCACCAAATTTAGACAGAATGGAAGCCAAGCATCTATGGGATGAAATATCTAGGGCATCTAGATCTAACAGTATTTATGTCATGGGTGACTTTAATTTTAGTGGAATAAACTGGTTGAACAAAACCGGGAATAGTGAAGCAGAAGATTTTCTAGAATTTATTGACGATTGCTTTCTTACGCAACACATTAAGGAACCAACACGGGAAAATAATATTTTAGATTTAGTGTTGACTAACAGGGAAACACAAATTAATGACATCGAAATAGGGAGTGAGCTAGGGAACAGTGATCACAAAGAAATCAGATTTAGCATAGAATGGAATAGACCTGTAGGAGAAAATTCTGTTAAAATGCCTGATTTTCGAAAAGCTGAATTGAATAGCCTAAGAAATTTTTTGGGTCAAATTGATTGGAAAGTCTTTGGTATGGGGTGTGGGCCGATCTTGGAGCGAGACATGAACACAGCAATAGGTGACGTAAATGGGGATTTCGATGTGGATTCAATATATAACTTATTTAAGAATATTCTAAACAAAGCACAGGAACGTAGTATACCATAGAAATTGAATAGATCGAATACTAATGACCCAAAGTGGATAACAAAGAATTTGAAGAACCTTATAGGTAAAAAGAGAGCTTGGTACAAAAGGATTAAAAATGGGGAGGTCACTTTAGAACAGGAATTCGTACAACTGGTTAGAAATGTTAAAGAGATAAGGAAAGCAAAAAGAAACTATGAAGTTCGCATAGCAGGGCAAGCAAAGACAAATCCTAAAGGTTTTTTTTCAGTTATATCGTACTAAGACTAGGGAAAGGATAGGTCCATTAAAAACTGACAGGTCAAATAACAGATAGTGATGAGATGAGTAGTATTATTAATAAATATTTTGTATCTGTATTTACTAAAGAGGAACTTAACAATATGCCTTCAGCCGAACAAGTCTATGTGGGTGGGGACGAGGACAGGTTGACGAGTTTAGCAGTTACCAGGGAGGATGTTCTTAAACAAATAGTAAAACTCAAACCAAACAAATCCCCAGGGCCGGATGAAGTGTTTGCCAGGGTGCTTAAAGAATGCGAAGAGGAGCTTTGTGACCCACTGTCAACCATATTTAATAAGTCAATAGAGTCTGGCATAGTGCCAGAGTTTTGGAAGGTTGCTAATGTGATACCAGTTTTTAAGAAAGGAGATAGATCACTTGCGTCTAACTATCGACCAATTAGCCTAACGTCTATTGTGCGAAAGTTACTCGAATCTATAATGGCAAATAAAATTCGTCTTCATCTTGAAAAACATAAAATAATAATTGAGTCGCAACATGGTTTTATAAACAGCCGTTCATGTTTAACAAATTTGTTATCTTTTTATTCTAGCATAGTTGAGGCAGTTGATAGTGGTAAGGATTGTGATGTGTACCTTGACTTTAGCAAAGCTTTTGATACAGTGCCACATGAAAGACTGATTAAAAAGATAGAGGCTCATGGTATTGGGGGTGCTATATTAAGCTGGATTAGGGCATGGCTATATCAAAGGAAACAGAGATAATATAAATAGAGTCAAGTCCGAGTGGTAAAATGGATATAAATTCACTTGAACGTGTGCAGCGTAGGATAACGAAGGATGAGGATGAGAAGTTAATTCCCAAATCTAATTCTCAAATTAGAAATCTTTCATATGAAGAAAGATTAACAAAGCTTAAGTTGCATTCACTGGAAAGGCGAAGAGTTAGGGGTGACATGATAGAGGTTTACAAGTGGGTGAATGGACATAAAGGGGATATTAATAGAGTATTATAAGTATGAACACAAGACAGAACACGAAACAATGGGTATAAATTGGATAAGTTTAGATTTAGGAAAGACTTGGGTAAATACTGGTTCAGTAACAGGGTTGTTGATTTGTGGAACCAATTGCCGCGTAACGTGCTGGAGGTGGGGTCCCTCGATTGTTTCAAGCGCGGGTTGGACAAGTATATGAGTGGGATTGTGTGGTTATAAATAGGAGCTGCCTCGTATGGGCCAATAGGCCTTCTGCAGTTACCTTTGTTATTATGTTCTTACGTTCATACAAAAATCAAAATAGCGTTATTCATCAAATGAACAAATCTACAAGGGCCATAATGAAGGTTCGAACCTACGTCCGAGATGATCCTAGACGCGACTTCTCCCGGAGAAGCTGCGTGAGCCTTGTGAGGGCAGTTGCACTTAAGGTTGCAATTTTTTTTACAATGTCGTGGCGCAGTAGAATAAGGCGTCTGGGATCATCCCTGACGTAGGTTCGAACCCTCATCACGGCCCTTGTGGATTTGTTCATATTAATTCATTCTTCGTTTTCCTAGAGAATGTAATTTTAGCTGTCATTATTTCAATTATTTTTGTCATATATTTACTTCTTATTCGTGCACTGTATCCATATTAACGTGTTCTCTTTTTACTCAAAAATAAACTGAAGAATCTGCACGTATTCTTATGAGGCCTGGGAAGTTTCGACACAACGGTCTTCTATGTAAAGGTTTAGGAGACGCCGAAGCTGTTTGATCTGAGGATGGAGAGAGTTGCCCCTCCTGGACACCCGAGGTCTTCACTTGCAGGACTACAGTTTTAACCCCCGCGTCACCCTATTTAAGCGACGTTGGGTAGATGCTACCAAACTTGCCTATCAAGAGAGCCAGGGTTCACTCGCAACATGAAGCAATCTTGAAAAATCTGATAAACTCTGCACAGTTACCCGACGGAACCGATGTCAGTATCCCAAGAGTGGGCTTCAAGGTGTATAACACAAAGAATGCTATCGTATCTACAAACATGTCAATATCAAACAGCCACTTGAATAATATCCTGCATTGCTAGGATACCATTACCCTGTATTCCCATATTCTCTTGTAATTATAACAAATTATATGTAATTATGACAATTACTATTTATTTGTTTTTAAAGTAATGAGAACTGTTAGTTGATAACCATTACTAAAACTAAATTTGTCTATTCAGTACTATTATAAACATTCATGTTATTACAATTTTATCTTGTACATGTCATAAAATTTTTATTGTATATATACCAGAAATCTTATTTTCCAATTGGGTGCAATAATGCTTACACAATAAAATCACCAAGATAGTAAGAGTGACTCTTCCCTTTATAATACATATAAATTTATAACTAGATCATTTTACACTTATAATTATGAAATATTTCCCATTGTAACAATTAACTACTTAAAACACACTTCTAATATTATACCGCCATGAGGATTTTTAGCTTTTAAAACTACGAAATAATACTTAAATTTAGGTATTTTGAGGATTATTCACGTTATTAAAATATGAATTATACTTTTAATGTTAGTCATATCTGTGCCGTCACCGCGAGGATCAAGTTATTACTATTTTCTTAGGCCTCGTAATCGAGATAAAAACCAGCACATTATATATTTAACAAATCAATATATTCAATCTACTCATTATGTTGCTCACGTGGCCCCACGAGAATGAGGTGATTTGATGAAATAACTATGCCCATGTTCACTAAGTGCCGTCGGGACGGTGGGCTAAATAGCCAAGGCTATCATTGTCTTTTGTACGGTCACGGATGGTCGAGTGGTTAAGCTACTGTGTTCGCCAGTTGCATAGTGCCTCTGGCTGCATAGGTTCGAGTCACTTCTGGGGGTGTGGAGTTTTCAATTGCATACATGCTTGCGGACCATTCAAGTTTGTTCGCATCTTCATCACTTGGTACTAGCAACCAAATTTGCTGAAAGAGCAGCCAGTAACCAGCTTCCACCAGATGAACTAACAGTGCAGACAGAATTAGAGGACGAAAGGTGGCACAGAATCCGTACAGCATGTGCAGAAGTCTAATACTAACACCCTTTCACACTGGATGAGCTCAGTCGGGTTAAGAAAAACTATAAAGATACATCCCCCTGGAGACAACTTTTAAAATAATTAGATACCTTGGCCAAGAGGGGGCCGCTGCATAGCTTAGTTTAATTAATTTAGCCTGGACTTCTCAAACTAGACCTATAGCTTTCAATAGGGCAGACAGTGCCGATCACGAAACTCAAAGATCCAGCTAATCCAAGGCCCATCCCTCCAAAGCTTTGCAGCCAAGAAGGCTGACAGAATGGCACGCAACAGACTTGAGTGGAACATGCCTAAACTGCACCAGGACATGTATGCCTATAAAAGTTGGCACAGTGGAATGTACTACAACTGTTAGCCCATTAGAATGACAGACCAGGAATGGTGATATTCCTGGACATCGAGAAAGCCCTTTAACTGGCTCGCATCCCAGCTATTCTCTGCCGTCTCATCGACAAAGAGGTCAAAGGCAACCACCTTTCCTGGACTAAAAACTGTCTCAGAAGCAAGAGTGAAATTTGTATTCAGAGACTCGTGAAAAGATATGAATGGTACACCGCAAGGAGGCATTCTCAGCACCCTTCTCTTCAACTGTTTAATGGAAAGAATAATGAGACAAACTCCTACAACACTGCAAGGCTGCTAAATTACACGGACGACTTTGTTATTATAAAAGGAAGAGATGCGGCACGCCTTGCACCCAAATGCTTAGACTGCTTCAGTGAATCGTAAAGCAGATTGCTATCAAATTCAACCCTACCAAGACAAAAGCCATGCCCATAAAAATACTGACACCGAACATCCCACTCACAGTACAGGGTCAACCAATTGAATGGGTAGACACTTATCAGTATCTAGGAATAATCCTGGAAACATTTTAATGCTGAGGTCTCTTACTTGAGAGAACACTGCGGCCCGGACGGCAATCCTCAGGTCGCTAACCTCCCTCTCTGGAGAAGCCAATTTGCAAGTCTTTCGCACATATTATTTACAGGCAGTCAGGTCAGTGATCGACTATGCCGCACCTGCACTCTATCCCATTACAACAAGTGGAAAAGGCTTGAAGTAGCCAAAATCAATGCTATGAGAGCTGCCGTGGGAGCCCTCTATGTAGACCAGGCTTGAAACGAAGATTGGAAACTAGTTTGCCCTCTCTTCAAGAAAGAAAATATCAAACAGCAGCTACAATTATCAGCAAGATAATTTATTCCCCTGATCCAATCCCAGCAAGACAGGCCTTGGTGGTTGGATTTAGACAAGACAATAGAAACTCTTGGGCTGCCAGAGCGGGAAAATTTCTAAACGATTACAATTAAAAAGTACGATTCTTGATAGAGGAGGTGATCACCTACACCCAAACTACACTTGTTGCCCACCGTGGGAGGAGCCTTACCTTGAGGTTATCTTGAGATGATTTCGGGGCTTAACGTCGAGGACCGGGTTGCGGGGACCAGGCATTCTTTTTGTTACACACCCCCAGGAAGCAGCCCGTAGCAGGTGTAACTCGGGTACCTATTTACTGCTAGGTTACAGGACCATCAGGGTGAAAGAAACTGCCCATTTGTTTCCGCCTCCACGAGAATCGAACCCGGAACCTTGGTAATACGAATCCGAAGCGCTGTCCACTCAGCTCTCAGGCTCCATGTAGCCTATCTTCAAAATAGTAAGAGAGCCTATAATATGTCTTACGGGAAAAGTCTTCCAATGAAAAAGCTGCCTATGATCCAACAATTCTAAGGTTCATCATAGAAAATCTAATGAGCAGCATAGCAGTAGCAGGAGCCACTCACGTCTTCACAGACGGATCGGTTGACACAGAATATGGGTGGTGATGCTCTTTGCATGGACAGCGAACAGGTCTATTGGAGACTGGAAGGACCAATATCTTCAACTCAAACCGAGATGTTTGCCAATCAAAAGGCATTCCCATGTGAGATTGCACAACTCTCTCAATGTGCAATCACACACACTCAAAAGCTGCACTTCAAATATTAGGAAAAATGCGGTAGAAAGACAACGTGGAAATAATTACCACCATTTTGTATCTTGGAGCAGTAGCTAAAAGAAAGAGACTCTACATAACCTTAAACTGGATCCCTTCCCATATTGGAATCGCATTAAATGAGAAAGGCGATGAAATTGCTAACTAGTTATCCAGTGATTAATAAAACAATCCAGCCCTGCCTCGAATGCATAAAAAACACCATCACCAAAAAACACTCACACCTCAACAAAGCCCATCTACAACCGAGTAGCAGAAGGTTCACCCTCTACAATATGGCATTTTCAGGCCATCCACAGGGAAAAAGCAGTTCGGTTATATAGACTACGTCTAGGTTACAGATGCAACTGGGAGATTGGCTAACCCAGACAGAGGGAATGCATCTTTTGCCAAACAATCACAGAAAACCCACTACTTCACTATCTCCAGGAATATGAAGCAACCAACGACCTTTTAAGAGCTTTAAAAGCCCCTGAATCTTGCAGTAACCACCATGAAGCCATCAACACTGCCATTATTCTGGTCAAAAAAGGTGTCCGGCAGCTGGACAACACCCTCAAATCCTGTCAATCAGTATCCTTCCCCGCGATAGCAGCGATATTAAGTATATATAGATAGATATGAAATGCGAACAACACACGGTATAATTTTACTAAAAAATCTACCACTTACGAGCTATTCATGCCCTGTGCCATCTCTTGGGTGGCTTAATATTCATCATTTAATCCATTTGGTCCACACACACACACACACACACACAAACACACCCACCCACCCGGTCCACACCAGCAATCCTGACTAACTACACAAGCAGCCTGTCCTCTTAAAAAGAACGTCGCTTTTGGCCGTTTGCCCGTATGGCCGAATTTGGACGTAATTTGAAATTGAAAAAAATATGAAAATGAATTTGGGATTTATTTTTTCAACAACATTAAGTTAAGGGTCCTCTGATAGGTTAGGTGGGCAGGAAATTCTCATAAAGTTTCAAAACGTTATGAAAAACGTTAATTTAAAGAGTCCTCTCATAACCTCTGCGCGTAAGCCGGACGACTCAAACAGAAAACGGAACAGAACGTCACTTTTGTGAGTCGATTTCATTTCAAATTACGTCCAAATTTAGCCATATCGCGCATACCAGCCAAAAGTGACGTTATTTTTAAGAGGACGGGTTGACACACGACATCCATCGCCACTAGGACCCGTTGAGGGCGTTTCAACAACTATTATGCGTCACAAATGCCTAAAAGTCAGGACTCGCCCCATGGACGGCCATACTTTCACCAAAAGCGACGTCTTTAAGATCTTAAAAGAAGTCGTCTGATTACACCCATTTACTTTGGTCATGAAGGTGAGAATATTGTTCTCTTTCTTTAGTGGGGGATCGAAAAAAAAAAAATTAAATCGATTGCACACTTAGAAAAGTGCACCACTTCTTTCCTCTCTTCCCACATCAGTACATCGCCGACCGAGCAGTCTCTATCAGCGGGAGCAGCCACTGGATCACGGACCGAGAACAAACGGAGATCATTACCAACATCGAGGAAGAAAACGAGCCAACGGGTATTCGATGTTATATCCTGCAGCACCGATACCGACGATGACACACACACCAGCATGAAGATATCCTTCACCACCATAGCCGGGACCAACCAGGCTGCCACACATGGTCTGCACTGCTTCTGCATCATGATTCCACCCTTCCAAGTGGAGAAGGAACGATACCATGAGCTCCCCAGGGCTTTCCGTGCTACGATTACTCCCATCCCACCAACAAGTGTCAACACCCCATCCAAAAGTGGAACCTTTGCACCCAGGACCATTATTCCATCTGCAAATCGACAACCCATCGCTGCCTTCTCCGCAACGGCAATCAACCTGTAATTTCACACCGCTTTCCCGGCAGAAAGGAAAAAATAAAGGCCCAGGTTGAAACCAAGAAAGTTAACCTCCTCAACCCAGCCACCAGAGCCCCTGATGCTACAACAAACACCTCAGATCTTACCAACCAACCAGACTATTCCCAGTCTTACCAAACAGTTGATCCTCTTACCAGTCAAGCCAGCTTTCACAATGGGGCCCCCAGGGGCCCCCAATGGGAACCGACTACCACCGATTCATCAGGGAACTAAATGTGCTGTACCTAGACAATGGCCTGGACCTCATCACAGCCCCTGACGCAAGTGTGTCTACCTCCCCTATCACACCCGGGACTTCCACAAGGTCGACTGCTAGGTCGATATCAACTCAGACGTCAGCTCCACTAAAGACCCAGGCTGCACAAACAGCAGCATCTTCCATTCCAGCCCCGAAAGCTACCTCCATCACAATCTCAACAGAAGCGCTCGCAGACGTGCTGTCTCCGACCACAACCACCACCGACGTTACCGAACAAGCTTCCATCACAACTCGTCGACTTCAGAACCAGCCTCAACCTCAGGCCATGAGACCAAAATCCCCAACAACGAACTACGCCACGGACGACAACACAGCCATGTCAACTAGCAGCAAGACTCGGACTAAGAAAACACGGAAGACCTAGAGGCCTTCATTAAATCACCAGCTCTGTAAGTGGTATTGCTTGCCTTCCGTGACCGCCATCCGCGCCCCCATAAAAAAAAATCCATCCATTTACAGATCTCTAGTTTCAACTATTGGTAATGGTTCCAAAGGGCCTCCACTTTCGGGCTATTCATGCCCGCGCCACCTTTTGGGTGGCTTAATCTTAATCCATTTGGTCACCATAGGACCTACCGACCCCAAGTCTTCATCAACTACCCATCTGACCATTTTCCACCTTCGGACATTAACGCAAGCGTCACTTATTTAGAGCAGTGCAGCTAGATCAGTAAATCATCGTCAGAGTTCGAGTGCATCACTTTACTACTGGAAAAATGTGGAGATTATACTGCATTTCTGTAGTGATGGCGACTGCAGTTATGAAGGCTTACATCTATGGAAAACATGAGCCTCGGGATCCCGAAGAGAGTGTTAACTAGAATTCGTTTATGCCCAAGGAAACCTCCCAGGAAGGAGCACAATAATTAAACGAATTCCCAGTTTGCCTTTTAGAACTTTCAAATCTATTTCCAGAACATTTAAAAACGAAAGTATTTCTGCCCGCGCTGTCCAACATGCTAGATGTACCACCAGAGGTCGTGAAAGATGCCGACCCCATCCAGATGCTCAACATGCTTAAAACAAAACGTTCATCAGACACGTTCGTTAACACATTAAGTTAACCCATGACATGACTTAACATACCACCAGTGATCATAGAGGATGGCGACTCCCTCATGATGCTCAACTTCGAGGCAAAATATTTGACAGCCAGACACAAACGTTCAATCAATAACATCACTGTTGATATCCCAGACTGATTAAGTGATGGAGAATTGGGATATATAGTGAAGATCAAGGATGTAGTGCCCCGGGCTGACACACTCAAACATTAACAAATAATGTTCGTAAACTTTACAACAATAATGAACACTTTACACGTGAAATGTCAATGCAGCTGGTGTCACATCTAGACTCTACGGGCGTTCGAGGCCGCTCGTACAGTTCCAGACAATTACTCAAATTCATGTCTAAATATTAAAAACCCTAAAAAATTAAAATCATTTATTCCAAGTTGTAATTTTATTGTTTGATATAAACAATGATATAAACTTTATATAATATGAAATAAAACATGTTTTAACAACCTCTGACATTTACCAAATTCAGCATGTAATTCCATATCTTGCAGAGAAGCTGTGTGTGTTCGCCTCTTAAACCATTGTACAACCAGTGTGTTTTGGGTAAATGAAGTTGCTTCTTAAAATTAAGCTTTCCTAAGGCCGAGTAGTCATATTTGTTATTTACAAGGAGAAGAACATAATGAAATACATAGACGCTGAAGCAGCCTTTGATCAACACATCCAGTCTTGGTAGTTTGCTTAACTGGAGAATAATAATAAAGTAACACTAACATACACTTGAATCACTTCAGTAGTCACACGCTGGTTACATCGGCCCGTCTTCTGGAGTTGCCACGACGGACAAAATGATCAACTAAATTGCTGTTTGGAATTTTGACATTAAAATGGGATGCATTATTCGAGAGGACACTTTGGTTGCTAACCAACATTGCCCTGAATTTGTATCATTAATCTACAACCTAATTCACAAACTATAATATTTTTTCTAGTTCGAAAATGATCTAATTTGCTTCCATTATTTCGTGATTATTATTATTGTTAACTTCTGCCATTATTATTGTTTCTAGCATCAGAACAGTAGAAAACATTTGGACATTAAGGGCAGCTCCTGTTAACGGTTCAAACGATCGGTAAAACAATCCAAGTCTGCTTTATGAACAAAAATGAAGGATATTGACCCTCACATGGCAGCTTCTATTTATATTCACAGTCATTCTTATACGTCTAACCTACGCTTGAAACAATCAAGGGACCCTACATCTATTATGTTACCCTGGTAATTTGTTCCAAAAATCAATAACCCTGTCACCAAACCAGTATTTATCCAGGTCTTTCCTAAATCTAAACTTTTATAATTTTCGTCCATTGTTTCGTATTCTATTGTGTTTTTGTTTTTATACCTTAACCTTGTTATGCCCGTTCTTCCGCTTGTACACGTAGGGAGGGGGGGGAGGGAAGGGTAGAAATAGCCTAAACTACTCTATCCCCGTAAGATGTACTTTGTCTCAAACGTAGTTTAACTTTTACACTTCAATCAGGGTCACCCCCTAACTCTTCGCCTTACTAGATAATGTAAATTAAGCTTTAACAATCTTTTTTCACAAGGAAGGTTCCTAATTCGTGGTGTTAACGTTGTCATTCTATGCATGACGCGTTCTATAGTATGGCTACCAAAACTGATCATCATACTCTAAACAAGGCCTAACGAGCTATCCTCTTGAGGTTATCTTGAAATGATTTCGGGGCTTTTAGTGACCCCGCGGCCCGGTCCTCGACCAGGCCTCCACCCCCCAGGAAGCAGCCGTGACAACTGACTAACACCCAGGTACCTATTTTACTGCTTGGTAACAGAGGCATAGGGTGAAAGAAACTATGCATTTGTTTCTCGCCGGGGCCTGGGATCGAACCCAGGACCACAGGATCATAAGTCCAGCGTGCTGTCCGCTCGGCCGACCGACCTCCCTAGCTAGTTACAGCTGCAGAAAGCCACAAGGTGTTTTATTGCTAACTCTTCTAGAAATATTCCCAGGGTCCTATTTGCCTTATTTCGAACAGTTATGCATAGATTTTTTTGCTTCCAGTTCTTACTAATTATGACCAAGATTCCTTTCTCAATCTCATCACCTTCCCCCTGATATCCTGTGACTATCATCATTACTTAGCCTCATAACCTTACTTTTGTCAGTATTAAACTATCTGCCGGTGTTTTTTATAATTTCTGAAGCCTAGAGCTTTATCACCTTGAAGTGATTTTGATCCATGATATTAATACATGCTTTAATATATACATGATACAGTTACTTCATATGTAGTTTATTACATATATGACTCAAATGTAAATTATCGAGTGTTTTGTACTGTCTAGTTCAGGGGAAATTCACCCAGGATTTTTTTTTTTTTTTTAGTTCGGTGGGGTGGGGGGGGGGGGGGGGTTGAGTTTTAGAGTTAGCTGGCTTAGCAAAATCAACACGAAAATAACACAAACTTCCAGAGCCACAGCTAACTGTCCGATAATAATAATTTGACTTGTGCTCGTCACTAAGCCATGACATTTAAGCTTAAACAAATGGTTCTCAACCTTTTATACTAATGTCAAAATTACCCCCCCCCCCACCCCCTCCTCACTCATTATATAAAGCAAAGAAAATGGCACTCACTAATATCACACAACCCAGTTTCCATTTTTGCCCCCATGTGGGTCATATGCTCCATGTTGAGAAACTGGTTTAAATCCATTAAAATACATAGTTGATATAAAAAAATCAACTTGAAACTGTCAATCGATGAATAAGCGAGTTTGTATATATTAGTCATCATGTGTTTAAGAATGAAGGTAACTGCAGAGGCCTATTGGCCCATACGAGTGTAACAACAATACCAGCTTAGATGTGCGATCCCTGTTGCACAGGGATCGCACGTAAGAAACCTTACGGCACTCAAACGGCCGTCTAACTCCATATACTTCTGCACATTTTCCACAAAACTTGGTGGCACTGCAGCCAAGGCCATGGCAAGCCCTCAGACACTCGCCCCCACCACCTGACTAACTCCCTAACCCGGTGTACTTACTGGCTACCTGGCATTGCTCTGGCAAGGTGGCTAGCCATACCTGGCCATGTGGCTTGAAACCAGTATCAGAATCAGCTGACCGTCTGTTCGTTGTAATACTACCAATGTAGCCGTATTACTTAGAGGACGTCCCTTAATTTGGATTACTGATAGTTTGACCCAGGTCTCTCTTGGATAGCAGTGAATAAAGTCCGCCTCGCTGTTTGCACGGAAAAGTTCTTTATATTATAAATTTAATACAGTCTGAATTATTCGTGTGTTTTAGACACAATTTGAAGCTTATCATGTGTGTCAGATAATGAGCGTACGACGTTTCACATGTTTATTGTGAATTCACGTCCATCATTGGAAAAAAATACCTCCATGCGTTATTTGTATCAAAGCTTTGCCAAATGATTCTTTGAAACCAAGAAAGTTGAAGACAACATTTGCAAAATGTTCATGCACAACACAAGAACAAAGACAAAAATTTTGAATGTCATGGGAATGCTCCAAAAAAATTAAACCTAATTTAACAAGGGAGTTCCAAGAAAAAAAATTAAGATAATTGAGGCTTCTTATGTTGTATGACTAAGAGATAGCAAAGCAGAAACACAAAATTGGGGAAACTTTGATCAAAATGTGAGTTTTGAAAATGGTGTAAGTACGTTTACAGAAACAATAAAATAAATCTCAAAGGGATAAAGTAGCTTAGGCTATTTCTACCATCTACTTCAAGTCCCTCAAGAGGCACCCAAATACACGAGTCAAAGTACAAGAATCACATTTTACATTGCAGGTTAATCCAGTAAACACAGCATGTGTGTGTTACACTCTTGGGGCAGTGTTTATAACTCCAAAGTATTCTGTATCACACTATCACACATCTTAACAATTTGATGTGGTATACTACTTATTTCCTTATTTATATAGCTATTAAGTTGATACTAATATAATGATCTAAGGTGTGGGCGTGCAACATACTACATAATTTACGCTCTTTATCTATTTCACTGACAACACCGTAATGCCAAAAACATTTGTATCCTATTATTAATCTCGTAAATTGAATCCTTCCAAATAGACTTTCCTCTACCATAAGCGAAGGACGCTTAATGCTTGTGTGTGTTACTGATGTCCACAATAACAGTTCTCGTTACTTTTTATTTATCTTCTTGGATCATCTTGATTCATGTCCGTTTCAAAGTTTTATGACATACAACATCGACAAGAGTTTTTCTGAAGCTCTCTTCGCTATCACATCAACTGCCTCATTCACCAATATTACCCTATGTGAAGGGAGCCATATAAATCTTAAATTATTGTCGGAAAATCCGACACCATTTAATAATATCAATAAAGGCAGATAATATTGCTGCCAATGTATACACAAGTTACCCATAGAAAATGTAACTTGTAGTGGAATTTTCCGTCTATAGCAAACGGGATATCATTATCACATACTATTATAATTCACCAGCTATTCTGCTGGGAATTATTCTTAAATACATTAGTCTTTGGACTTTACCATCATAAAAACATCTCATAAATTAACTTAATTATCAATTAAAAATAGAGTAGATGTGACCATTCAATCAGTTGCTGACATCTCTACAAAGTGAGGGAGGCGTCAGCTGAGAGGGAGTGGTCACCCATTGTTATTGTTTAAGACCAGTGAGGCGCACGGGAGCAAATTCGGCTCCTGTTAATTTCTCTTGGACGAAGTGTGATGGAAACTAAAGGTGTACCATTATCAACACACTGTCAACAAATACAATCCAAGTGTTCTGCCGAAACCCATTTATCTAATCATTTTTGGCCATTAATGTCAGTAGACAGGGTGAGCCAGTTACGAAATCGCCTCATACTAAAGGTAATTAAGCCTTGGTCTTTATGGTTCAATGTACAGTGTTTTCTCTGATATAGCTGTCATATATTAGGATTCTGGCTTCATAGCTAGCGCCTTTTTGACAGGTCAAGACGAGGAAGCATGCTTTGTTTATCAGTTACCAGGGTAATGGAAGCTACCTCACACAAGGAAAATTTGGTGTCTACATCCTAGTTATACCTGGTGGACTAAGGCCTGCTGTATAATAGCCAGAGCTAGAGATAGGGGGAACAGAATAAGGGTTTGCTATCCGGGAGCTGGAATTGGTGATATTGTAGGAAACATGAATGATTGTTACGAACCCGGATCCAGCGTCCGAGCAAGGAGCAGTAACTACGCCATCTGTGGGTCAGCTCCCGAAACCCCCGCCAAACGAACGACGACACCTGGTGAGGACAGCGTGTACTGGCCTCGAGGACCAGTTTCCAGTCTGGTTCAACGCTCAACACCGCCGCCCCTGACCTCTGGTGAGGTGGTGCTCCGACGACAGCGCCATCTATGGACTGGATACGTCAGGTGTTTGTACCCGAGCCCGTAAGAGAGATGTATTAGTGTCCCGGTTATTGATGACGTGTGTTTACAGAGCCGACCTGGGACCACTGTGTTGAAGGTTGAGTCAGTCTACCCGAGGCAGCCAGTCTCCATACTGTGAAGTTTGCTGCAGCTGTTGTGACGTCGTCCCCCCGGAAGAACACTGTGGTGTGTTAGCCTGCCAGTGGAGTGGCAGTGAAAGGATTTACCCGGGACCGACTGTTGGAGACGATAATCCACTGGGGTATTGAGGACAGGAGGGTGATTTGTGATATCACACGAGACTCCTGTCTAGGGCGTACCCCTTTTATCGTTCGTGGAGTGGCCGTACCAGCCTTGGTGGCTCAGTACCTGCCAGCAGACCTGCTGGACGTGTGGTTGACGGCCTCCACGACGGTGCCCCCAGTGGACCTGTGTTTTGGCTGACCTGTGGCCAGGGTAGGCTCGGCATTCTCAGAAGACACGTCTTGAGGCCACGAAGAAAGCACCGCGGACTCAGCACCTAGCTTCTTGATCAAGAGTCTTCAGCAGAAGACTAGATTGTGCATGATCCCCTTGTAAAGTGTTAATACCCCTCCCCCTTGTGTACTCTTTTATTCTATATATTTAATCGGTGATGGTGAACATTATAATATTAAGTTCTTAACTTTCTTTCCCTACTCCCTTTTAAGTTACTTGCGTCACGGATCTCATCCCTTGATAGCCACTACTGGCTTGGGAACGGATACATATATCTCCCTCTAACAACATCAGAGTGAGAACCCCGTTGCGTCCCGAGAGGGCCGTAACAATGATATTATGACGGGAAATGGGAACAAACCCATTATTTGTATTAGTGCAGGGGGTAATGATGTTGGGCGAGTTAGGAGTGAGGAACTAATACAGAGATTCAGGACAGCCATTGAATTAGTTAGGAGCAAGGGAGGAATCCCGATCATATGTGGCATTCTTCCAAGAAAGGGAGTGGGAAATAAATGGATGTCGAGGGCACTTGGTGTCAATTGCTGGCTGGAAAGATATTGCAAATCAAATGCAATATCTTTCATAGACAACTGGGAACACTTCAATGGAAGAAATGAAATGTATGCTCGTGATGGGGTGCATCTATCGAGGGCTGGGGTTGTTGCTGTTGCGAACTCGTTGGAACCAGTGGTTAGAGGTGTTTGTTTGGGTTTAAACTGTTAGTAGATAGTGGTATGGGAATTGATTTGGAGGAAGGTGATAATAAAAGTGTGTGTTTGTGGGAGAAAAGAATTGGCAAAATGATCAGGGAAAGAAAAGGGCCTCAAAATAATAATTCACTTAGGATATATTACACTAACAGTAGAAGTCTAAGAAATAAAATTAATGAATTAAATGCTCTTGTCTACACAGAAAAAATAGATATTATTGCACTTACCGAAACGTGGATGAATGTAGAAAATAGAGAACTATTAGCCGAATATCAGATAAATAGATTTAAACTATTTCACACAGATATATTAGACGAGGAGGGGATGTAGCCATATATGTTTGGGACAATTTGAAATGTAGTCTCAATGAGGGAATCAAAACTGAGCCACACACAAACTATTTGGATAGAATTAAACGAAAAAGCAAATAATATTATAATAGGAGTTATATATAGGCCACCCAATTTAGACAGATTGGAAGCAAAGCATCTATGGGATGAAATATCTAGAACATCTAGATCTAACAGTATTTATGTCATGGGTGACTTTAATTTTAGTGGAATAAACTGGGTGAACAAAACAGGGAATAGTGAAGCAGAAGATTTTCTAGAATTAATTGACGATTGCTTTCTTATGCAACACATTAAGGAACCAACGCGGGAAAATAATATTTTAGATTTAGTGTTAACTAACAGGGAAACACAAATTAATGACATCGAAATAGGGAGTGAGCTAGGGAACAGTGATCACAAAGTAATCAGATTTAGCATAGAATGGAACAGACCTGTAGGAGAAAATTCTGTTAAAGTGCCAGATTTTCGAAAAGCTTATTTTAATAGCCTAAGAAATTTTTTGGGTCAAATAGATTGGAAAGTCTTGGGTATGGGGTGTGGGCCGGTCTTAGAGCGAGACATGAACCCAGCGATAGGTGACGTAGAAAGGGATTTCGATGTGGATTTAATATATAACTTATTTAAGAATATTCTAAAAGCACAGGAACGTAGTATACCATACAAATTGAATAGATCGAACACTAATGACCCAAAGTGGATAAATAATTTAAAGAACCTTATAGGTAAAAAGAGAGCTTGGTACAAAAGGATTAAGAATGGGGAAGTCGGTTTAGAACGGGAATTCATACAACTGGTTAGAAATGTTAAAAAAGAGATTAGGAAAGCAAAAAGAAACTATGAAGTTCGCATAGCAGGGCAAGCAAAGTCAAATCCTAAAGGTTTTTTTCGGTTATATCGAACTAAGACTAGGGAAAGGATAGGTCCATTAAAATCTGAGACAGGTCAAACAACAGATAATGACAAGGAGATGAGTAGTATTTTTAACAAATATTTTATATCTGTATTTACTAAAGAAGAACTTAACAATATGCCTTCAGCCGAACAAGTCTGTGTGGGTGGGGATGAGGACAGGTTGACTAGTTTTGCAGTTACCAGGGAGGATGTAATTAAACAATTAGAAAAACTAAAACCAAACAAATCCCCAGGGCCGGATGAAGTGTTTGCCAGGGTGCTTAAAGAATGCAAAGAAGAGCTTTCCGAGCCACTGTCTACCATATTTAATAAATCAATAGAGTCAGGCAGAGTGCCAGAGTCATGGAAGGTAGCTAATGTGGTGTGGGAACCGACCTGTGAGATTTATATTTAATTTATATACTTCGATAGCAATTTGTATGATAAGTGGACTGTATTTCTGCAATAATCTCACAAATCGATCCACTACACATTAGGGGGTGTTTATATTGAATTTATATATATGCAGCCAATCAAACTACAGTATTAAACTACATATATTGTTAAACATTGAAGAGGTTCCTTATCTTATTGTACAGCAGGCCTTAGTCCACCAGGTATAACCAGGATGTAGACACCAAATTATCCTCTTTGAGGTAGCTTCCATAACCCAGTAACTGGTACACAAAGCATGCTTCCTCGTCTTGACCTGTCAAAAGGGCGCTAGCTATGAAGCCAGAATCCTAATATATGACAGCTATATCAGAGAAAACACTGTACATTTAACCATAAAGACCTAGGCTTAATTACCTTTAGTATGAGGCGATTTCGTATTCTAACCGGATCACCCTATCTACTGACATTAATGGCCAAAAATGATTAGATAAATGGGTTTCGGCAGAACAGTTAGCTTGTATTTGTTGACAGCGTGTTGATAATGGTACACCTTTGGTTTCCATAACACTTCGTCCAAGAGAAATTAACAGGAGCCGTATTTGCTCCCGTGCGCCTCTGGTCTAAGTACAATAACAATGGCTGACCACTCCCTCCTCACTCACGCTTCTGGCCTACATTGTCCAGATGACAGTAAGTGATAGAAGGGTCACATTTACTCTATTTTAATTCTGATAATTAAGTTAATTTATATGAGATGTTTTTATGATGGTAAATTCCAAAGACTAATGTATTTAAGAATAATTCCCACCATAATAGGTGGTGAATTTATAATAGTATGTGGTAATGATATCCCGTTTTCTATAGACGGAAATTCCACTATAAGTTACATTTTCTATGGGTTAACTTGTTTATACAACACAGCAATATTATCTGCCTGTATGATATTAAATGGTGTCGGATTTTCCGACATGTGGTACCAATTTTTAAGAGGATATAGATCACTTGCGTCAAACTATCGGCCAATTAGCTAACGTCTATTGTGGGAAAATTACTTGAATCAATAATTGCAAATACAATTCGTCTCCATCTTGAAAAACAAATTAATAAATGAGTCGCAACATGGTTTTACAAATGGCAGTGCATGTTTAACAAATTTGCTAACTTTTTATTCCAGCATAGTTGAGGCAGTTGATAGTGGTAAGGATTGTGATGTGTACCTTGACTTTAGCAAAGCTTTTGATACAGTGCCACATGAAAGACTAATTAAAAAAATAGAAGCTCATGGTATTGGGGGTGCTATATTAAGTTGGATTAGGGCATGGCTATTCCAAAGGAAACAGAGTTAGTATAAATGGGGTTAAGTCAGAGTGGGATAATGTTGTTAGTGGAGTACCTCAGGGCTCTGTCCTGGGACCTCTGTTGTTTATAATATATATAAATGATTTAGATTCAGGTTTGAGTAGCAAATTTGCCGATGATACGAAAATTGGTAGGGAAATTAATTCGGAGGACGACTCACTATCACTTCAAGTTGATCTAGATAGGGTTTTGAAATGGTCAAAGGAGTGGCAAATGCAGTTTAATGCTGATAAATGTAAAGTTCTGAGGCTAGGTAATGATAATAGAGTTACAAGATACGAGCTAGATGGTGTTGAGATTGCGAAGTCGGATTGCGAAAGGGATCTGGGAGTTATGATTAGTAAGAATTTAAAACAAAAGGATCAATGCATGAATGTTCGTAATAAGGCGAATAGGACACTGGGATTTATTAATCAAAGCGTTAGTAACAAGACACCTGGTGTGGTTCTCAAGCTATATCTTGCTCTGGTTAGGCCCCATTTAGATTATGCAGTTCAGTTTTGGTCGCCGGATTATAGAATGGATATAAATTCACTTGAACGTGTCCAACGTAGGATGACTAAGTTAATTCCCCAAATTAGAAATCTTTCATACGAAGAAAGATTAACAAAGCTTAAGTTGCATTCACTGGAAAGGTGAAGAGTTAGGGGTGACATGATAGAGGTTTACAAGTGGATGAATGGACATAACAGGGGGATATTAATAGGGTATTATAAATATCAACACAAGACAGAACACGAAACAATGGGTATAAATTGGATAAGTTTAGATTTAGGAAAGACTTGGGTAAATACTGGTTCAGTAACAGGGTTGTTGATTTGTGGAACCAATTGCCTCGCAACGTGGTGGAGGTGGGGTCCCTTGATTGTTTCAAGCGCGAGTTGGACAAGTATACGAGTGGGTTTGGGTGGTTATAGATAGGAGCTGCCTCGTATGGGCCAACAGGCCTTCTGCAGTTACCTTTGTTCTTATGTTCTTATCCATAGCTGCTGTTGCCGTTGTTTTAGATTTAGCTACTCAGAACTAAATGTCAATATAGCACAGGCTATATTGATTCTGTAATCAGTTATTCACAATAACCTTCTTTGTGATATTTGGGTCAAAGTTTTAAATGGAGTCGTGGTTTCCTTTTCATTTTTTTACTGTTTATGTTTTAGCGAACTGGTTTTAGTCTTGATAACCACCTTGGAGGCGGATATAGATGCACAGTGTTCACTAGTGTCCCATTATTCAACAGCATTATAGTCTGAATTTTGAATTTAATGCAGTTGCTCTCATTGGATTAATGTTGAGTTTGGTGCACAGGGCTTCAGTTGCTTCACATTCCAATAAGTAATGCCACAGTAGCTCCCATGCATCTGTTTCACAGATTTGACATGCTCTAACTATTGAATTTATTACCTCTCAGCAGCACTTTTAACCAAGTCTGAGTTCTGTGTATGGCTTCTGCAATGTGTCTGGATATCTTTTTGCCGGGTTTGAAAGAAGGGGGTACACAGTGTCTTGTTGGTATTACATTACAGTGAGTCTTCCTTCTGCTACTTTGGGTTTGTGTGACATGTGATGGGAGTAATTTTTTTATTTGCTCCTTAATTTGTGCAAAACTGAAGTATTTTAACCTTTACAACAGGTAGAGCAGTGGCAGTTTTTGGTAGTGATCCCTAGCTACTGATCCATCACAATATACATTTGTTTTCTGTAGGTAATTCCCTAATTATACAGTAATATGTTGCTCTCAGCTCTGCTATCTCGTACATTTTTTGTTTTTTGCAGGGGAATAATTACTACATCTACATTACAATTCTCCCATGGTGGTGTGAATTGTCTCTTAGGCAAAGCAATACATTCGGGAGTAACATACCTGGTTGATACCTGGTTGATGAGGTTCTGGGTGTTCTTCTACTCCCCAAGCCCGGCCCGAGGCCAGGCTTGACTTGTGAGAGTTTGGTCCACCAGGCTGTTGCTTGGAGCGGCCCGCAGGCCCACATACCCACCACAGCCCGGTTGGTCCGGCTCTCCTTGGAGGAATAAATCTAGTTTCCTCTTGAAAATGTCCACGGTTGTTCCGGCAATATTTCTTATGCTTGCTGGGAGGACGTTGAACAACCGTGGACCTCTGATGTTTATACAGTGTTCTCTGATTGTGCCTATGGCACCTCTGCTCTTCACTAAGATCAGAACATAAGATACTCGTATATGCTCTTACTATACTTTAACATACATTGTTCATTACATATCATAATATACATTAATTCATTAGCTCCACCGCCTCAGTAATCTAATCGCAGAGGCTATATTTATCTCTAAAATTACATCCCCAATACTCTGTAGGGACCCCAGACATGTGCCGAGGCATTCATACATGCTTTCTGTAGGTTTGTTGCACATCGATCCTGCACCAAGTTAGTGATCTCAGTCAGGCTTCGTTGCAGAGGAAGCATGTCTGAGAGATGTCTGTAATCACCCAGTTGTATGCATTGCCCTAAATCAACAGTAGTGCCACTAAAAATTCATATCCCCCTAGAAGACAATGGCATGGAGGATTCTACAAGCTGATGGTGGAAACAGTCAAACGCTGTCCAAGGAAAACCCTCCATAACAAAAGATTGATCTACAGGAGCTTCACACCGGTCACCGAAATTGAAGCTCGGGTCAATAACAAACCACTGACCAACCTCTGGCGATCTTTCGCACGAAAGCCATTAAGTCCATCTAATCTGATGTATTCACTTCGTAAATCTGTCTTCGTCTGTGATGTATTTATAGATTTCGTAAATCTCTAGCAGACCTCACATACAAGGGACCAGAAGATCCTTTCCAAGTCAGATTGAGTTGGTTAAGAGCTACAAACATCTGTCATGAGTAATAAGTCGGTGGAATGACGTTTGGACTCCATAATACCTAACTGCTCTTCGGGAGAGTAACCACTGCGGGAGAATAATGACCACTACGGGAGAATAATGACTATGGGAGTATCAGTAAACAACCCCTACAATAAAAAAAAAACTTCAAATCTGGTGGTGATGTTCTGGTTGACAGTGACTGTCCACG
Source organism: Procambarus clarkii (assembly GCF_040958095.1). Lineage (NCBI taxonomy): Eukaryota > Metazoa > Arthropoda > Malacostraca > Decapoda > Cambaridae > Procambarus > Procambarus clarkii. The sequence continues at coordinate 42,114,776 of NC_091161.1, forward strand.
TTCAGAATGTCCTCTAGGCGGTATAGTCTGTATTCAGACATCCAGGGTATCTTGAGAATAGTGGAAGAAGTGAAAAGGTACAACTAGTCTTAAAACCTTAGAAAAACTAATTTCCTCGTGGCTAGCAGGAAAGGATGTCACCCAGAGGCTTCCCACCTCGCTGTCCTGAAAGGACTAAGGCACCACAGTGCAAATTAATACTTGAACAATACTATAATTCTGAAGGAGAGCAATGAGGGGTTCTCCATTCCTAAACAGTGACGCCGACCCATGTTACTCCCCTCCTCCCCGGAATTATGTTGGAATTTCCGACACTAAATACTAACACACACATTGTACCAAGCAAATGCAATTACGTTATGAAAATACTAACCCGACTAACCACTAATTTCTCTAAGAAAATCATTAAAAGAAAATGGGTTTCATGGCTTCTGAGAAAATGGGATATTTGTCACCTCACCTGAAGATAATTTATCCATAACACGTATCATTAACACACCATTCTTGGAAACAAATAGGATAAAGTATTCTCCAAGACTGGATTTAACAATTACAAATGAATTCAAAGTCTAATTCCCTAAGTCAGTAATGACGGATTTAAAGTAAGTAATTATCAAAAGAAGGCACCAAACCGGGAAGGCTATGTAGCACCATCAAATGTGCGGAATAATCAGAGGGCGCTAAATATCACCAAAGATGCCAATATGAGAACAAAAACGCACAAGGCGAATGATATCAACAGTATCCGAGTCACCAAGAATTCTATTGAGGAACAGGTGAACACGAGGGGCGGTCGGAAAGCAAGACATGCTCGTCCTGGAAGCCAGGACATTGAAGACGGATATGCACGACCGTAAGAGGGACAATGCAATCAGGACAATAAGGAACAGGGCAGTGCTCCATCAAGTGACCATGGGCTAAGCGAGTATGGCCAATACGCAACCTCGCCAGAGCCGTTTCCCATCGCCGGTTATGGTGGTAGGAGGATGGCCACGAGGAAACATTTAAGAGTACATAGTTTGTTATCAGTAACAGACGACTAAGAAGCCTGCCAACGGGTAAGAATGGAGGAATGGATAACTGGGTAAAAGTTGGAATATGGAATACCTTTACGAGAGATGGGACAAGAGCAGACAGCTTCCTTGGCGGCGAAATCTGCACACTCATTTAAAGACACCAATATGGCTGGGAACCCAACAAAACTCAACTGACTTAAATTTACTGTGAACAAGAAACAGCCAATGTTGGATCTCGACAACTACTGGATAAACCGGATTAAAGCACCCGAGAGCCATGAGGGCACTACGAGAGTCAACAACAACTACAAAGGAAGACTGACAACGAGAAAGCAGGAGACGAAGAGCAGAGAGAATAGCATAAAGCTCCGCTGTGAAGATGCCAGTCTTCGGAGGTAAGCGACACACAAGTGAGATCAGGAAAAACAATAGCGTAGCCAACACCGTCCACAGGCTTAAAAATATCGGTGAAGACAGAAACGGAGCGGGAGTGAGAAGAAAAGTGCTCAAAGAAAAGGCATTTTAGAACCATAGGAGGGATAAAAGCTTTAGTGATGCAGGTCAAGGACGTACAAAACTGCATTAGGGAGACGCTCCACGGGGGCAAAGAAGGAACAACACGAGGAGAAACATTAGAAATACGAACGGAAAGAGAATACTGTAAGCGAGATAACCGGACAGAAAGAGGGAGATGGTGGAGAGGAACAGGAGCCGCAGGAGGGGTAAAAGTTAAAGCACGACAGAGGCGAGAGGAAGGATGTTGCAAGGTCCGCGCAAGATATCGAAGACAGCAGCGATCATGGCGGTTCCGGAAAGACAGGAAGCCAGTGTCAACATACAAGCTGAGGACGGGAATCGAACGAAAGGCACCAGAACCGAGGCACAACCCAGTATGGTGCAAAGCATCAAGACGGCGAAGAGTATGAGGAGAAGCAGACGAGTAAGTAGAGCAACCATAATCGAGCTTAGACAGGACGAGAGAGGAATGTAAAGCAAGGAGTGTGCGCCTATCTGCTCCCCAAGAAGTATGGGATAATACCCGAAGGAGGGTAAGGGCCTTAGAGCACTCAACACAGAGGTAAGAGATATGTGGAGACCAAGACAAACGAGTGTCAAGGAATAACCCCAAAAGCTTCGCGGAATGTTTGTACTCAAGAGGATGACCATAAAGTGACAAAGAGGGACGGAGAACAACCCGTTTCCGAATATAAGTCATGGCACAAGTCTTAGTAGTAGAGAACCTGAAGCCATAATCGGTGGCCCAAGACGACACTGTATCAATCGCAAGTTGAAGCCGGCGTTGAATGAGAGGCGAATCATCACCCTGACAGCAAAGGGTAAGATCATCGACATAGAGAGCAGAGAAGACGCCTGAAGGAAGAGAGGAAAGAAGACCATTGAGGGCAACCAGAAGAAAGTAGTGCTCAGAACACTACCCTGGGGAACACCTTCGTATTGCTGAAAAGAGGCAGAGAGCAGTACCAAGCCGCACCCGAAAGGAACGATGAGAGGAAGCTGCGAAGAAAGAGCGGGAGATGACCATGAAGGCCAAAAGAATGAAGCTGGGATAGAATATGTTATCGCCAAGTGGTGTAAGCCTTTTCCAGGTCAAAAAAGACAGCAACAACGGAGGTCTCGCAGCAAAAGCAGTACGAATATAGACCTCCAAGTTCACCAGGACATCTGTCATGCTGCGGCACTTGCGGAAACCAAATTGAGAAGGGGAGAGGTGATGGTGTTCCAGGAACCACATCAGACGAACGTTCACCATACGTTCAAAGACTTTGCTGACAACTTGTGAGGGCAATAGGGCGAAAGTCCTTAGGGGATATTCCCAGAGACCCTGGTTTGCGAACAGGGAGGACAACGGCATCCAGCCAGTCCTCAGGGACTGACGACGACTCCCAGATCCAATTATACAGACTTGGTAAATACCGAGACTTGCACGGAGGGAGATGGCGAAGCATCTCTATGAATACCATCGGAGCCCGCCCCCGTAGAACCGCAGAGGGCCAGGGAAGAATGAAGTTCAGAGAGAGAGAGAAGGGATCGTTATAGGGAAATCGAAGACGAGTGCAGAAATATAAAGGACGGGACTCGAGGACAGGTTTACGAAGAAGGAAAGATTAGGGAAGATGAAGACCAGAGCTAACATAAGAAAAGTGGGAACCCAGTTCGGTAGCGACCTGCAACGGGTCCCCCACAAGAGTACCACGGAGGTGAAGGACCGGTGAAATATCGGGAAGGAACTTGCCCGATATCTTGTGGATACGCTTCCAGATCTGGGGCAGAGGAGTTTCGGACCTAATGGTGGAGACATAAGATGCCCAACAATCACGTTTATCCGTACGGATGGCGCTACGGGCCACCGCACTCGCCTTCCGAAAGGAAAGAAAAGAATCGGCCGTCTGCCGACGGCGGTGTCTCTTCCCTTCCAGGCTGCACGCTTACAGCAGACAGACTGAGCACAGTCTGCATTCCACCAGGGAACGCACTTCCGTGGACCACGAGAAGAGGAGCGAGGAAGAGAGAGGAGGGCAGCATCGAAGACAGTGTCATGAAAGAGGAGGAGGGAGGTCAGAGAGCAGCACTAAGGGTAAAGAGGTTCCTATCCGCTTTCACAAACTGCCACCTAAGGAAGGAGAGAGGAGGGCGAAAAGAGAAAAAGGTAACAAGGATGGGGAAATGGTCACTGCAATGGAGGTCATCAAGAACCTACCACGTGAAATTACGGATTTAAAACTGCTGGGGAATGCGTCACGAGTACGGGAGGGAAGAGACGCCACCGAGAGCGAGAGACCAGCTTAGCCCACAAACACGCTAGAGTGAACAATCCTGCAAAATCAGTGTGGTCGAGCACCAACAACTCCTGTTATCTACTACGAACTTTGCTAATTAAAGGAAGAGTACTATTTCTGCTTGTTAGATAAGTATAGTGATCACTTAAACTAATAAACTGACTGGTCATAGAGCAGGGCTTACCACCCAGAACGGATAAGAATTATTTCAGGCTAACTTGTTCTTTACATTACCCCCATGTAAGCACAGGCATATAATTATGCCCGTTCCTCCCTCGTCTCCTCTTATTGGCTATTCATGCCCATGCCACCTCTTGAGTGGCTTAATCTTCAATTAATTGTCTCATCACAATCTACTATATAACGATCCAGAACGGGCCGAAACGTCGTTGCCCATTCATCTTGTGTGGTTTGGTCAACTAAATATTCTTCTTTCATTGTTTTGTCAAATATATTTGTTGCTGGTTATTACTTTGTCATTATTCAGCAGGGGGAGACAAGGAGAAGTTAAATGACTACATTATCTTGGTGTATCATGAGGCATTCTCAGTCGCCATTAAGGCCTTGACCATGAGTCTCTGCCGGCTACTCTCGTGCCCGGGCAGAAACGTCGCACGAGGAATGGAAGAGTTTGTTCACTGGAACCTGAGGATTCTCTCGAAATGGTGGAGACCATGGACAGTGAACAGGGTGTGCTGGAGTCTAATGTGGCTTGTTTGAAGTCAGTGGTTGTGATGAGGTTTCCTCCTCGGTGCAGACGTGTGGGCATCCCTTTGTGGGTAGGCCGGAGTGGGGGGGGGGGGTGCTGAGACTGTAGCCAGCAGTCATGATTTGTGCTTAGTTTTGAAGCGGGGTCTGTCACGCCTGGAGCCCCGCCTCCAGGCGTTCCTCTGTCCAAAGTGCCCGAAATATTTTCAGAGGCTGGTGTTGATTCTTTACGTGGAGTTTCGGCTCGTCTTGGCCGGCCGGGCCTTGACAGATAGGTGGTGTGTAAATATATACTTCCGATGACTCATTTAATTTGTGCCTCCATTAATGACAACGGGCTGCGTTCCATGGCGGCTGATCTCGGTGCTTCATAGGCAGGAGGTTGATGTAGCTTTTGTTCAGGAACACAATGTTCGGTGTGTAGCTTTGTTACAATAGTTGGAGGAGTAGTATTCTGTTTTGTTAAATCCGTTACAAATGTTCAAATAGGGTACGATAATTCTTCTTTCCAAGCAGGCGCCAAGTTCTGTGTTGCACACGGAAATGGATTAGGATTGCAGCATTTTGTTGGTCAGGATCTCGATGATTGTGGCGATACCTTTATCGCCACCATCCTTTATAACCTCCTCACAGATGCAGTGAACACAGAATGAAGGCTTAAAATTAAAAAGTAACAGTTTATTTTGAATCGCGTTACTTTTTTGGCAAGGGTAATGTGAAGACCCACAAACCTGGATAACTCCTTAGGCCTATAATTTCGCAGATCCCCAAGACAACTTATAAACTCGCAGAGATGTTGAACCAAATAATCTCAATGCCTCCCAACCACGGTCCCTATTTAATCTAGCAACTAATTCAACGTTTTTAAAATGAGAAAACCCCACAAGATCTTTGCTTTCCTTGGCCTTGACAGTCTTCATTAATGTACCAGTGTTAAGGACCCTTTAATATGATATTCTATACACAGAGTAATCACACTAACGTGACTGCATCAGTGAGAAAATCCATAAGAGCCGTGATGAGGGTTCGAACCAATGCAGTGGGTGTTCCCTTGCATGCCCTGGTTCGAACCCTCATCACAGCTCCTACGGATTTTCTCAAAGATGCAGTCACGTTAGTGTGATTACTCTGTATTAAAGGAGGAGTCAGAGGGAGACCATTCCTGGATGACTGGCCAGAGTGCATGGGGGGGGGGGGAACTCCTGGCCAGGCTTCAGTAGAAGCCTCAGGAAATCCTTGTAGGTTGAGTAGAACTCCCGGTTGCAACCCTTATACTATGTCATGGCCTAGTTGACTAGGACGTGTGTGGGGGAACACCCACGGCATAGGTTCGAACCCTCATCACGGCTCTTATGGATTCTCTCATTAATACCGTTTCCTCTTCGCTTCTAGCTGAAGATCTTTGGGTGCACTACGCTGTAATCTGAGAGTACCTCAGGTGTATACACCCTGTTTAAGCAGCTGTTCCCTAAGTTGAAGCGAGTTATAGCAGTTATCCATATGTAAATGGTAACCTTTGCGCTTCAGTGGTGCAATCAAACTCATAACCCTTTGAATTGTTGTCTTCTCAATTCCTGCATATACTTAAAAATCAAAGATGTAACCAGTCAGATTCAGCTAGCATGTACAGCTCTACTCCATAATTATCAGGTTTATTTGGATTAAAATCTTTGGAAGATAGACGGCTACACCATGTCATTGTGCCTTCATCCAGACAGATGTTTGAGTAATGTAGCAAGTTTTGATTTTGTTAGATATACCATTAATGTTCTAACTTTAATGAGAGTGTGAACTGTCTTCGGGAATGGCATTGTTACGAGTATGAAATTACTTTGCAATCTTTACATAATGCTTTGAAGTCATACAAAAACTGAAAGATACATGCCACTTTTTACCTTTTTGCCAGAACATTGACATCATTGGCACCTTCACGATTCCCATCAACTTTGTCAGTTCCAAATATCTGGCAAGCTCTTTTACATTCACTTCCCACTCATTCTTTACTAGGTTAGAAGCATTGAACATTCTTTGTGATGCAAATTAAATTTCTTTCATATGCCAAATACTTCTGTAAATCTCATAATAAATAAATCCCAGAGGAGTGGTTGGTGCTGGGACAGTCAAGCCTGGTGTTCCAGTAAAACTCTGAGCAAATGGTGCAGTGTTGTCAGTAGACCAGGCTTCACTACATCTGGCATGTGGGGTTCTAGTGGTAAATTAATCATCTGCACGTGGAGCTGTAACAATAGCCAAATCAACATCACTATTCATTTTGTATCGCATCCTCATCTGTTGTTTCTGCCACTTAACTATCAACATCACATTATTTACACTTTGAAAATATTAGAGGGGCTGGTCCCAAACCTGCACACAAAAATAAAACCACAAGAGACCAGAAAACCTGGCATTATGTGCAGAATAACCCCGTTGAGAAGCAGAGGTGCAATAGGTACTCAAAGAACTATCAACATCAGAGACCGTTCAACATGCTTTCACTACACAAAGCACATAACTAGCCGACCCCTCGCAGTGTTCACGAGAGCTTGATAAGCACCTCCAAAGGATACCTGATCAACCAGGCTGCAAATCACATATCAGCAGCTGCGTCCAACACCCTGACTGACCAGTCCTGCAACGAAGAGGCCTGGTCGAGGACCGGGCCACAGACGTTCAGCCCCGAAATCATCGCAAGGTAAATGCAAGGAAAGGTATCGCTCACTTTCTGCAGTAAAGGTCACAGCCTGGAAGTTCATTAATTACAGTCAAACTTTGTTGGCGAGTTTCCCCGAGTTAATACTACTAGCGAATACTCGCTAGCTTTTCCATAAGGCGTTTTATTTTTTCTTCCTTTTTTCGAGATGGATTTGCTCTTTTTTATCATTATCCACCACAGTAAATTTTCAGTCTTTATAAAGGCAAAAACAACTGAGGAAAAACAGGAAACTGCACACATTTCGGAAACGTTGGCACACATTTTAAAACAAGTCCCATAATAATCGGTCAATAAATGGATTTTTAACATTTTATTTCCATGATGGGGACTAACCTCATGGCTCTGAACATGTAAGGTTTGTAAATCACTGAGCGAACGTCATCGACCAAGAAGAGTGCATATTATTAATTAACAGCCGACTTATCATTCGAGGCGAAGAGTTTCTCCTGGTCCACATCTCTGCACTGCTTCAGCTGCTGTCTCCTATGACGCCACTCCCTCACCAACTATCCTCCGGTTTTGGGTGCACCCTTCAAACCACCATTTTCGGTAGTCTAGGGAGTTGCGCCCGAGCTGCCGTGGGGTATAGACGTGTTGCCAAGCCCTTCGTTAGTTGGTGGTGGTTTGCCGAGCGGTTGGGGGTGTGGGCGTCCCCACCCTCCCTGCAGTTGCCGTTTGGCTGGTGTTGACGTACCACACTTGCGATGGGAGGCCTTCTTCCCCCTGTTGTGAAAGTGAACTCCGTAGACCTTGAGTTTACAGGCCGTGTTGGATACCCAGTCGTTGAGCTTGTCATGTGTGACATGCGTGTCCCGGTGGATGAGGTCTACAGGATTGAGCTGGGTTATTACTCTCCGGGTTATTGTCAAATTAGTGGGAGAGGAGGTGTACCGCGAGTTCCTCCGCCGTTATGAGGGTCGATCCTTGCTGCTGCCGGATGGTGCCGGCTCTGTGACCATTATGGACCGTAGTGGTGACCTGACATGTGAGTGTGCATGGGGCACCCTTGGAGTTTCCCCTAGGACCTACTCCGGCAATACTTCCAGCAGTTTGGCGCTGTCGTCAGTGTGCAGGTGAATACACTGTCCTTGGGGAGGTATAAGGGTATGCATATTAACATTCGTACCCTTGGGATGCGATCGAGGTCTGACGTTCCTTCTTCAGTCCGGCTTCTGGAGTACTACGTCCGGGTATACTATGCCCATCAACCCCGTACCTGTTTTCAGTGTGGCCTGTTGGGGCATCAGGCTGCTGGGTGGTCCGGGGCTGCAGTCGCTCCTGTGAACCTGTTCCGGGAGCAGGATTTCCCACCACTCCCTGTTGGGGTGGATTCCGTGGGCGAGGGTGTGGACGTCCCGTTGGCTGATGCGGCTCCCCCTACGTCGCCCGGCGGTCCTCCGGATGATCCGGCCCCTCCTCCGGATGTTACGGTGCCGTTGGCTGATCTTCCTGCCCCTGTTGCTGTCCCAGCTGCTCCCGTGAGTCTTCCGGATGGTCTCTGCAAGTCGCCGACGTTTTCATCTTCCTCATCTCCTGCTGCTGCGACTGGCCCTCGCCAGTTGTCACGGAGGTGCTGGGTGCTTGGGGGGGGGGGGGCTGCGGAGCATCCGGATGTGCGCGGCCCGGTTCCACCTGTGGTTGAGGCTGCTGCCGTTTTTCAATGGGCGTCGGTTCGCACGGCGTGAGACCCATGGTTCTGGGTCCGCCTCCGGCTCTAAGGATGTGCGGCCGGAGCCGAAGCGTTCCCGGCATTCTTCTACTGCTTGAGCTGATGTGGAGGATTTCGACGCTGGTGGATCTTCGGGCGATGATGTGGTAGTTCCGGGTGCTTCGTGCTCTACGCCGATGGTGGTTGCTGACGTCCATGTGCCTGCTGATAATGTTTGTGCAAATGAGTTACCTCCTGTTATTTCTTCTGCAGATGGTTTTCCGCAGTGGGGGGTGGTCGCTCCTACGGACGTGGGTGGTGAGGGTGCTGGTGCGGGCCGAGGCCTCGTGCTGGTGCTGAAGAAGGATGCCCGGCGTGGGGGGTCCCTGCAGGTGCAACGTCCTGTGGTTGACACAGGGGCCCTGTCAGGCAGCCGAGGAGGCTCCCAGTGGACTGCCCATTGCCCGGCCCCGTGGGAAGAAGCCCTCTCCCTCTCGTCTTGGCCTCCGGCGTGGCGTATGATGCTGAGAACCCCTTGCTATTTGACATTGTTGACCGCGTGCATCCTGTCCCATGGAGCCCTTCTTTCGTCTGGGTTCCATGGGCTCGGTGTTTTGTTGTGGGTGTGCCGGAGTTGATGCCTGATCCTTTTTACTTTTCACAGTAACCCTGTTCCGGATATCATCATGTTGCTTTGGGAGGCGTATTGTGTTCGATTCCCGGCGGCGGAGTGGCCGGATAAGTATGAGCATTATGATTAGTCTGTGTGATTGCTGTGTGTTTGGTGTGTGAATGGGACCTGTGGTTTGTTATGCTATGTGTTGTAATTATTGTGCGCCCTTCAGGCTGGTGTTGTGTTTCGTTCTCATGACCTTGTTTTATTGTATTTATTGTATTTCTTAGCATGCTTTGCATGTAAATATAATAATAATGAAAACAAATCGGTAGTCTCAGTGGGTACTCATTAGCTTCACATTCAAGCTTCCTCACAGCTGAGCCGTCCACTACTGGGCTTCCTCGTAGGTGTCACAGGTCACGTTCCCAGGTACTTTCCCGAATCTGAGTTTTTTTTTCCTTTTTTTTCTTTTTTTCCCTTTTAGAGGTAGGCTGTTGCAAAGGCTCGTTGCTCTACTAGTCAACTCGCCACCCCCCCCCCCTCCCCATGTAGCTGTCGGAAACTGACTTCCCACACTAATAAGCTACACAAGCGCCGAGAGCCACACAACCACTCACTACTTGTTGGCCAATACTTAACACTGTCTGCTGACCAATAGTTTCTCGGCTCGACAGAACTCTTATCAATCACTGCCCTCCCGCATCAGTGAGTAATATTTCGTGTCAGTGCATTTTTCAGAGTTTCAGTGAACAATTTTACTGGCCATTTTCACACTGGCACTTCCTGCGCAAATGTCACGGGTCACCGACTTACAGACTCTCTCACTTCGTCAGGACTGCCTTGAAGACCTGGAGGGTATCACTTCACTATCAACATTTACTCCTGGACTTGTGGCTGATGTCCTTAGTCACTTCATAAGGCTGTGAGACGACCCTCACTAGACCCTGCATCAGTTACCTGTAAAGCCTCATCATATATATCTTTTCAGAAGGTCATCGGCTACTACTATAGTAATTCAGAGGTCTATTGTTTCCTCTATGAAGCTTAACTCTACAGCACAAAAGGGAATCCTGCAAAAATCTTAAAGCACTCAATCATACATCCTTCCTTGTCCAGATCTGAGGTAACAGTGACAGTTAGGGCCTATGAGCTGTCTCGTAGCTTGTTTGGCTCGCCAGTGATGTCGGAAATTTCTGACACCCAAAGCACTTACCCGTAACGCAGCAAGATTAATGCGTTGTCTTGGGTAATTAAAATTATTAACAATTTCTAGCGAGGAAGCGCAAACAAATGGTAGGCTATTAAAGTGTACTTCCATCCCAAGCTGAATTTCCACATCCGTGACATGTTGCTTCACGGGCAAAATAATAATTACGTCACGTATTCAGTATTTCTTAAATGTGCTTTTAATCACGGAAAACCTTTCGATCCAATGTTATGAACAATGGAAAATTGTTCTTTGGTATTTGATTTAAAATATTAGGGTGTAAAAGGACGTCAATATCGTCTCGTTAGTGAACGAGATAAATAGAATGAGAATGCGTCACTTGCGCACAGTCTCACGTCAACACGAGCTCGATCTGATCCCTGCTGAACCATGCCAACTAGCATCGTCTAATATGTGGGTCATCCGACGTCCCACGGCTCCCAGACTTTGCTGCTAGCTTCACACAAGGGAAATTATGTCCGGTCGGTTATTAACATTCTACTAGGATTTATGGTTATATTTACCTTTGATAGAATTAACCGGCCGTTACGCCGCAGGAGAATTTAAACAGTAAATTTAGGCCTAAATAGGAAGTTAGTCTACTCATTTGAGATTAACTGGGGAAATATCAGCATTTGCAGGAGTTACATTGTATGTTATCCACATAATGTATAGAAGCAACCTGGGAGCACGCCGCCTCAACTTAGGTTTACTGGAGCCTCATGGAGCCTAGTTGGCCTCGACACACCAACTAAGCGAAAATTTGGACAGTCTAAAAATTTCCACTCGAGCAAATCAACTCTGTAGCTAAGCCCTCCTAACTTAGTAATTCATAATTGTAGTCTACTAACTTTAAAGAAATTTGTTAATTACCATGATTTACTAACTTCATGATTACATCATATTATAAGGTGGATTTAGCAATATTAAATCAACCTCCCAAGGTTGTGTAAGTGGTAACGCCTAGTAGGTCTTTAAATCAATCATACAGTCCACTCAGTTATAACTAATCTTAACATAAATAAAGACCTGCTGGGAAATTACCACACGTGTTCATCTCGGGTCAACTTTTGATTGGAGGAAGGTGCAGGGCTGTGGTCAGTCATGTATCTTGCTACATCCTGGGTATGCCAGTGTCACAGCTCTAGGTGGAGACCTACTCGCCTTTAACTGTCACAAGCTCCAAATTTGGGGAATAAGCCAATACCTGCCCTTGCAAATTCTTTAAAGCTTAATTTGTAAAAATCTTTAAACTCGCACTTTTCTCACAAACTAAAAAATTCTTTTGGTCACCCAGCACGTTTGTAGGGTGGATTTTAATATCTTTCCACCTCTGGCCTGCTTGTGCTGCTCAAGACCTCTGTCTCAACCATATCCTTACGTTTAAGTAATTGAAGCCTGGTGTAATACTACTCCTAATGATTCCATTCTTCAAAATAAGTGGTTCATAGTTGGTCAAATTCTTGTAACCTCCCACAGATCCTGATGTTGCAGCTGAGGTGTTGTGGTCACTACATCTTCTGCATTCGTCTATCTCTTAATTATTTGCTTATTCTATGCTATATTCTGGTATGTAAATGTTCACATGTTTTCTCTGTTACATGGCACAAAGTTGATAATTATTATATTACGTAAAAATTATATTAAGCCTAAGACTTAATCAATATTAAGTTTTAGCCATAATATATATTTTCATGTGAAAATTCATTCCATCTCGGAGCCCCTGTTATGTCTTGCATTGCTTCGTTTTGAATAACCACAACAAATGCCCAATGTCCAGGAGGAGGAGTGAGTAAGGCAAGTAAAACATTAGCACTGTCCTGTTCCTAGACGGGGCCCTGTAATTGCTATCATTCAGTTGCAATTTGGCCTTTCTCAGATATTGAATTTTCTGTGTGAAGGTCATCTTAGAATCTAACAATACGCCAAGATAGTGGCATCGAGTAAGCCACTGTCGGTTAATGTCTTGAATTAAGAAGGTGCCTGATTTACGAGAGGACCACTAACCCTAGTGGCCTCGAAGACAGGAAGCCGGCGGCATGTCGAAGGTCCCCACCATTTGCCTTTATGATCTTTTCCACGTATATTTTAAAACAATTTTGGCAGTTATGGCTTTGGTGGGTAGGCGTTTCCATGGGTTAATGTGAACTGTAGATGAAAAAGCATCTCCTGTTCTCAGTCCTACATTGTGGCTGGTTGAGCTTGAAACCGTTGTGCCTTGTTTGTGATACATCTGACCGTCTGAAGAAAATATCCGGAATCGACATCCTTTAACCTGTTCAGTTTTTTAAAAGTTTCAATGAGATCCTCCCTGTAATGCCTGGTTTGCAGTGTTAGCCCTGTGGCCTTCAAATGTTCATGATATGAGAGATGACTGGCGCAACCTGTCCTCTTACAAATTACATCTGAATTTGGCCGTTTGCCCGTATCGCCGAAAATGGACGTAATTTGAAAATGAAAAATAATTGAAAATATGTTGGATTTTTGTTTTCCAAAACAGCAAGTTATGGGTCCTCTGGTAGGTTAGGAGGGCAGGAAGATCGCCGACACTGGGTGTGCGAGCAAGGTGAATTCCGCCAGCTTGTGTTTTATGTCGGCGAATGCTGTCTGCCTGGGGAGTCCACTCCAACGGAAGACGGGACGTGAGTTTCCGACTACGTAAGGTTCTCTCTCAATTTGAGTAAGCCGGACAGTACGTCACTATCGTGAGCCTCATTTCAAATTACGTCCACTTTTGTTCATACCGGCAAACGTAGGAAAAATGACGAAATATTAAGAGGACGGGTTAGGGATGACTTGTTGCCCAATGATGCACCTCCTCCAGAGCAGCTATGTCCTTCTGAAAATGATGTCTCCATGCATGTATACAGTAATCCAAATGGGGGACGCACCCGAGATTTATACATTTGAACCATTACCTTTTTTTCCTTATCGGAAGGTCACTGAAAGGTCTTTGAGTCTCTGGTTACCATTCCCAAAAATGTGATCAAGTTTATAAGGCACAATCTGTTTAACAATCCATGTGTTGATTGTATAAGACTGCAGTGGTGATTTATTCCCTCCCTGCAATATTTCCCAATATTTTATTCCCTCCCCCCTGCAATATTTCCCAATATTTTATTCCCTTCCCCCTGCAATATTTCCCAACATTTTATTCCCTCCCTCCCATGGAGAGAGAGGACTCTCTCCATGCGCTTGCAGGGGTGATGTCAAGCTGATCGGCTGGTAGTTTTATATCGACTTTCTGACTTTCTTGAAAAAGGAGGGACATTTCCATATTTCAAATCTTGGAGGGGACTACCCTATGGTCAAGAGATTTTGTGTCAAGTACTTTCAGCGGTAGGCATAGTTCTTCTGACAGTTCCATTAAGACTTTGGATTTAATTCCATCCACACCTGGGGGCTTTTGAGTCTTATAGCCTACTTCATTCGAAAGGCGCTGTTCTTTGGTCTTAATAGAGTGCATTCTGGAGTGCAGTCACCTAGTTTCATTGCCCTAGATTTGTGTGCAAATATTTTTAGTCATAAAATGCTGCATTCAGATGTTACTTTTATTTAGCGCAACTTATGCTTTATTAAAAAGTGAAGGACCTGTCACGACTACTGCTATATCAGCAACGCTTAGCAATTTAACTCCTACAAATGTCATTTTAACATCCATACAGAAAACCTCGTTAACAAGACTAGGACTGAGGACGACTCCTTGAGGAGTACCATTCTCATACAAGTGTAGTCTGACACTAGGCCTTTCAGCTTTACTTTGGCATACCTGTGAATCTTTACTATGCATTTTTCTCTTTACAATTGTATAATTAATGTGTTAAAATGCTTGTTGGCTTGCAAGTTTGAAGACTCTTCCTTCCTATTGCCATGCAATTTGCAGTACCTACTATAGTAAAACCAAATATATTCATTTATTGGTCTCCAGTCTTTCACAGTAGCCTCTCTACGACCATTAGTTCTGTTATTTTCTAATACATGATGTTACTGAAATAGGTCTGTAATTGCCATTGCCTTTCGGTTTAGTAATCGGAATGATGTCTGCTCTATTTTAAGAGGTCGGTAGATTGCCTAGCTCCCAAGATGCATAGGTAACATACAAAAACCCTTGTTCTCCAGCAGGACCTACATGTGCGATTATTGAATATGTAATGTTATCAGCACGAGGTGCAGTGTTATTGCCAGCATTTTTTTGGGGGGCTCTGATTAGTTCTTGTTTTAGTAAAGGGAGTATCACATTCGTCACATGTACACATTCGCTCTCTTGAATGGCCGTCAACCCTTCCAGTTTTTAATTTCTGCCTTCTGACCATTGCAGGATTTTAATGTCCCTATATCTTTCCAAGACTACAATGCTCATTTTGAGTGACAACATTCACACCATCTTGCCTCCTTTTACTCCTTAGAAACTAACTTCTGATATCATTGTTCTAAGCAAAGTTCTTCCTACTGGTGTGCGCTTTCTTTAGAGATGTTTTTTTGTTTTCTGAAGATGTTGACTGTGGTTTTGTTCTTTAATTTCCTTACTGTGAAATAAATAGTTCTTATGTTTTGTGTTTCCTGGGATGACTAGAATAGCTGTTTCAGCAGCTGTAATGGCTTTCTGGAGATTGGTCTCATGTGTTCGAATCCTTGGGTGGCGAGTATGTAGCATGCCATTTTTCAAGCTCGTCCTGGTATACATTTCAGTTGGCCTTTATATTACATTCCATGTAGGTTGTGCAGGTGGTGCAGGAGATCTTTATGTTTAGTGTTGTAATAAGTATCATAGTATCACTGGTCATCACCGGATCTACTTCACACTTCGTCTGGTGCTTGAGTGCAGTCGAGATTAACTTTAGAACCTCCTTCAATGTGTGGAGGGAGGGGGGGTGGGAGGGAGGGGGGTGGGAGGGAGGGGGGGTGGGAGGGAGGGGGGGGGAGGGAGTCTCCAGGGTTGAGAAGTGTAATCTCAGGTACTTCTCATAGAACTTTAGCAAAATGGCACTTGTTTGCATTTGGTGACCCAGTCACACCTACCTCCTGATTAAGAGCATTAAAATCCCAGGTAATAATTGTATCATGTATCTCCATGGCAAGCACTTCCTCTGCTAGTTTACATCTAGGGGCTTGTAGACATTATATACGAGGAGCTCGATATTAGTCATTCACTGTTACTGTTAATACCTCTGCTCATCACCACACGAAACTGGGTCTATTTTCTTCCTTGGTATGGTGTTAATGTAAGAGGATCATTAACCTTTCGTCTCCCCTGTTCATGCAGTATAATATATTGGTGATATCCAGCTAATCTAAAGGATTTCGTGGCTGGGTAGACAGTTTCTTGTAAAACTATTACATCTGCTTTTGTACCGATTGCAGCATACTGAAGAGTGGGTTTTTATTTCCAGGACATCGTTTGTTCCAATGAAGAATTCGTAATGAACAGACAACAGTTTCTGTTGGTGTACCTTTCCTAGTAGAACTTCTCTTCGGAATCTACCACCATATTTTCCACTTCGCTAGCAGTGTCGCTGCAAATCTGACTGAATTGATTGTTTATATCCGTCTCCTGTATAGCAAGATACCGTTGATCTTTATTCGCCACTGCTTACTGCAGTGTCTTTTGTGGATCTTGATGGTCTGATGTGACTATTCGACTGTTATTGGTAGTCTATGTCCATGTGTTTGTCCCCTTGTGCTACTTCTTGTCTTGTACTGTTTCTTGTGGAACTGTGGTCTACTGCACTATCTTCTCCATTAGTACACAAGCGATTGCTTAAGTCTTTTGTTGAGAGGCATTCTGCGTCATGGAGTCGACTGCTAGCGGCCGTGGAGTAAGGACGTTTACCGACCCTCCGTGGCTGTTGGAGTTGTTTGCCGTTTGGTTGCCAGGTGGTGGGGCATCACTGCCCTCCAAGTGTTGTTGCCTGCCTGGCTGCGTGCTGACGTGGCCGTTTTGACATGGGGGGCCTTGCAATTCCTCCTGTTTTGCGGGTGAATTCCGGGGGAATATGCTTCTCGTGCAAGGCTGGTTATCCGGCCATTGAGTTGGTGATGAGCGACATGCTTCGTGTCCCGGTGGAGGCTGTTTATGGAGTTGAGCTTGTTACGGCCCACCGGGTGTTTGTCAAGTTCGTGCGGGAGGAGGAGTATCGGGACTTCCTCCGGCAGAACAAATGGCGTTCGTTGCAGTTGCCGGATGGCGCCGGCTCCGTTACGATCTCGGACTGAAGTGGTGCCCTGACATATGTCAGTGTGCACGGTGCGCCCCTGGAATTCCCTGAAGACCTTCTTCGGCGCTTCTTCGGGAGGTATGGTGCTGTCATCAGTGTGCGGGTGAACACGCTTTCCTCGGGGAAGTATGCTGGGAAGCAGACGAACATCCGTACCTTAGGTATGCGCCTACGGTCGGATATCCCATCTTCTGTCCGGCTGCTGGGTTATTACGTTCGGGTGTATTATGCCCGGCAGCCCCGTACGTGTTTCCGGTGTGGCCAGTTAGGGCATCAGGCTGCCGGGTGCTCTGAGGCCCCTGCTGCACCTGTTAACTTGTTTCGGGAAGAGGATTTCCCGCCGCTCCCTCAGGGCGTGGATTCCGGAGATGAAGAGGGGCAGGTCCCATTCGCTGCTGATGCGGCCCCCCCTTGCGTCTCCCGACATGCCCCCGGTGGTTGTTGTCCCTCCGCTGAGTGTTCCGGTGGCTCCTGTTGCTGGTCACTTCGCTGTGCCAGTTGCTCCCGAGGGTCTTCCGGATGGTCTCTGCGGGTCGTCTGCGTCTTCCTCGACTCCTGCTGCTGCGCCTGGTCCTGCACCCTCGCCAGGTGTTACGGCTGTGCTGGGTGTTGGGGGGGGGGGCTGTGGAGCATCCTGTTGTGTGCGGCCCGGTTCCCCATGGGGTTGAGGCTGCTGCCGTACTGCGACGGGCGTTGGTTCGCCCGGTTCGTGAGGCGCAGGTGGAGCTTCAGGAGATGATGTGGCGATTCCGGGTGCTTCGCGCTCTACGTCGCTGGTGGTGGCTGATGTCCATGTGTCTGCTGTTGACGATGGTTGTGCGTCTGATTTACCTCCTGTTCTTTCTCCTGCAGAAGGTTCTACTCAGTGGGAGGTGGTTTCTCCTACAGACGTGGGTGGTGTGGGTTCTGGTGCGAGCCGAGGCATCAAGCTGGTGTTGAAGAAGGATGCCAAGCGTGGGGGGTCCCAGCAGGTACAACGTTTGGTGGTTGACGAGGGGCCCTGTGAGGCAGCCGAGGAAGCTCCCAGTGCGCTGCCCAATGCCCGGCCTCGTGGGAAGGAGCCTCTCCCTATCATCTTGGCCTCCGGAGTGTCGCATGATGAGCATCCTTTACGGTTTGACATTGTTGACCGCGTGTGTCCTGTTCCGTGGTGCCCTTCTTCCGTCTAGGTTCGGCGGGCTCGGTGTTTTATTGTGGGTGTGCCGGAGTTAATGCCTGATCCTCGTACGGTTCGTAATGATCCTGTTACGGAGGACGTCATGTTACTTTGGGAGGCGTATTGTATTCGATTCCCGGCGGCGGAGTGGCCGGATAAGTATGAGAAATTTTAGTAGTCTGTGTGCTTGCTGTGTGTTTGGTATGTGCTTGGACCTGTGGTTTGTTTGAACTGTGTTGTACCTATTGTGCGCCCTTCAGGCCGGTGTTATGTTTGTTCTCATGACCGTTGTTTTGTTGTATTTCTTATATTTCCGGTATTGTTTCTTTTCCTTGTTTCCTTATGTTTCTGTTTTTGTTGTCGGCCCTTCAGGCCGGTGTTTAGTGTCTTTGTATAAATTTGTATTTATTTGTTTTGTGTTGAAGTGTCTTATGTTTCTTGCTGTACTTTGTTGTTTTATGCTCGATCCTTCAGGCCAGTGCATGTATGTTGTGTTTGTGCCTGTTTTGTTTTCAGGTGTGCGTGTTATGCTTGTTTATTATTATTGTTTATTTTGGCCTCGCCCTTTGTTTACGGGGCGGATGGCTTGGTGTGTGTTTTTTATTCCTGTTTTGTTTGTGCTGTGCGTTTGACCTGGTGTTTTTATATTGCTTTACCTGTTGTACGTGTTTGTTCTTTGTTTTGTTTGGAAGGATATTGTGCTTGTCCTGTTCTGTTTCCTGCTATGCCTCTTGATGTATGTTTTGTTTTTCTGGAGGTTTTGTTTTGTGATGTTACTGTGATTGCCAGTTTGCCATTGAATTATGTTTTGTGCTTTGATGTATGCTGTATTTTTCTATGTTTTTCTAGTGTATGTGTTTTGTTGTGCTATGCTGTCGGCCCTTCTGGACGGTGGTCTATTGTTTTCCTTTGTTATGTATTCTGTATTGTTTTTATTGTATTTAAATTGCATGCTTTGCGTGTAAAAATAAAAAATAAAAAAAATGTTTTTCAGCTGGACCTCCGTAAAACTGTAAATCTGTTTTATAGACTGAAAATTATTGTATTTTGCTTCCATGTTGTAATTCTGCAGTGGTTTTGTGCATTTTCTGATTTGGAGTTGTGTAATGAATTGTATTCTATGAACGTTGGCTTCTGTTGTGGCTGTACACGGGTGTTCCAGACGTTAATGTTGGGGTATGTACTGCTGATCTGATTATCCTGACCTAAGCTGCCTGCCTTCCGTGTGGTATTTCTCCAAGCATAATGTTTCAACCTCAACTTGGACATTTGGCTGTTGTGGTCTGGATTACCTTGTTCTTGGCTGTACAGTTTTTGGTTGGATGCCTCAGGCTGCACATCTCTCCTGCCCGGTGCAGCGTGTTTGATGGTGGCCGTATTTCTGACACTTTAAGCAGCGCAGGTGCTCCAGGACCATGTCAATACATTCCCTAATTTCCAAGAATGAATATTTCTGGAGTATGTCCCATAACAGTCACCGAAACCTGACGTGTCACTGCTTTGCATGCAAGATTTCCCTGTGTTCTAGGATTGAATCCAGTGGAAAGTCGACTGGATATTCCAACAGCACGACGTTTGTGTGTCTTTTTGAAGGGTCCAACTTTTAAGGTTTTCCTTGCAGGAATGTTACCGTGTCTCGGTAATTTGCTGTCTTTTGGTCTGGTTGTGTCATTTTTTAGTAATAAATTTCTCCTTTAACGTTGACCGTGATGGAATTTTTGAGCTCTAGTTGGCGCTTTTCCATTGTCGTTACTATGCCTTATGCTGTAGGAAAGTTGTCTGTGAATTATGGGTTTTGGAATTTTGCAATTCTAAGTCTGCAATTTGGAAAGATGTGCAGAGTCTGACACTGGCTGGTGTGTGACTGGTGCTGTTCTCTCTAGGTACATTATTTCTGGCTTCTTGCTGATCGAAGTACCTTGAGTAGCCTCGATAGCAGTTTTCTTTTCTACTTGCTGTACCACGGTGAACTGTCCCTCGTTGTCTGAAAACTGCTTCCATTTCCTCTTTATCCTCGACTTCCTGTTGACGTCTCTTAGTAGTGAAGGCCGATCCACATTCCTACCTAATAACCGAGACACTCCTAAGGTCTGAATAAATTTGTTTCCCTTCAACGGAGGTTGTAAAATGATTTTCCCAGGTGGAAACTGGGATACCTAACACCTCGTTTAGCAGTTTGGTCTACTTTTCACTTATCCTCAGTACACCTTTAAAGGTGTGTCATGGTGGCGCTGCTCACAGGGTATCGACCTGCTCAGTGACACGGCCCTCACACACGAAAATAGACCATTGTGAGCCGTGTGACCCGACCATTGTGGTAACTGTGCAAAACTAGCCACGTGTACAACATATAGTCTGCAACGGTATTTATCCAAGAATTTCATTAGAAATTGGCAACGTTACTTCTAAACAATATTGCAGCACACACTCCTGGCGGTCGGACACAGGAATACAGTCAACATGGTACATCAAGAGCTTTGAAACTGGGCATTGGTGGGTTGTTCCTCAAAACAGCGAAGGTTTCAGCTGACAGTTGTTCAGACTCTTAAGTTTTCCAGAGAACAAACCCGTGTGCTGCCTGCTGTACCAGTGGCGCCGGCGGCGAGTCTCATGGCTGGTGATCGGCTCATCCTAGTAATGTAGGTCATTATGAGCTTTCTCCACAGCCAATAGTTCTTAGTTACGACTACCTCTCGCCTGATGCTTCACTACTCGTAATTTATATTATATCTTCGTTCAATTCTTAATGGATGGACCAAACCATTATGTAATATTTTATTAGTCTTGGCCTTTACACAAACATGTTTGATCCCTTTCAATTATTAGAGATTCTAGAACACTCCTGGAAGACACACATGTAGTCAACATGTAACATCAACAGCTATGGAAATCCCTTTCCTCGTATCACTGGAGATTGCCGCGAACCCAGAATGTTTCGTCTGAGAATATTTAATACAAGCACACTAAGTCCAACAGATGCTATGCATGGATTGTCTACAAGAGTTGCGAGGGCAGCCAAGTACCATATTCTTACACATGTCCCCGACTGTGTACGCCACCAGTAATCTCTAGCAGCTTCAAGCCTCAGTACTACAGGTACAAACGTTACCATCATCCTCCTGGTGGTTCCTGAACCTCGGGCAGCTGTAAGTGCTTGACCGCAGTGGCCACCCATCTGTGGTCAGAGCCACCAGCTTGTGTAAAAAACGACACCTGGATATGGATTTGATTTTCATTAACATAATATTTGTGTTTAATTGTCTTTCCCTATGACTTCTCCATGCATCATAGTCCACAAATTTGCCTGTCAGTGCCTGAACAGGTGAAGGCCGAGTCTTGGAGACAAAGATTACCTGACCCATCCCTGGCGTGTCCTACACTGGGCCAGTTGTCCTCAGGAGAGTCGGTAAGTATAGCAGAAATATATTATTTAACAACGCACATTTTAACCCTTTGTCGAGATTAAATGCTCTTTGTTATGCATAGTTTATATCAGTATCTTGTCTGGAGCCTTTGTAAATCTTTTAAATTTGTGGTGAGAGACAAGCTATGTTGGTGAGGCACGTCAAAGTGTTAAGAAAAGGTTCCCTTCGAGAGGGTTGAGTACCCATCCAGTTGGATTGACTTGTACCTCTGATACACAGAGCAATCACACTAACCTGGTGTATCAATGATTAAATATGGAGCCGTTGTGAGGCTTCGAACCTATGTGCGGTGCATTACCAGGAACACGCCCCAGACAACCAGGCCATGATGTGGTCAAATGATTGCAACCTACGGAAGCCCCTGGAACCCCTGAAAGATCAGTAGGACTTACATGGTTTTACCATGAAGAGCTTGGTTGTCTGGTGCGTGTGCCTGAGAATGCCAGCGCATAGGGTACCTGTGCGCATAAGGGCTTTAAGTAGTTACAGATTTTCATTGTGAGAGTTCAAGAACGCATTAAAATGTTAATTCTCAAACTATAGTGTTGGTTTCTATATCGGAGATTTATGATTTAACACAGTATAATTGATATTAGATTATCCTTAACATTCACTATCAACATTTAAAAAATATATAATTTACTTTCTCAACCTTTTTTTTTCAACATTTTTAATATATGGAGCATAATACATGGTGCTTAATACACTGGATGACACACACATCACAGTTAGGTTAGGAAAGCTAGGTTGGGTTGAATCGTTAATGTATGATTCTTAACGCTAGTTAAAAAAACAGATGCTAGGTGTCACTGTTAGATGGAGGAGCAGGTAGGTGGTGGATAACGGCATGAACCGTTAGATGAATGGTGGATCAACAGGACGATGGATCGCTGGTAGGTGAATGGTGCTTTAACAGGGCGTACTGAGGGATACTGTGTGTTAGTATCACACAGAAATCGCTCATTTACATACAATAGGACTATTTAGGTTAGGTAAGAATAGTTAGTGATGCATAGACATTATTTACACTAAATGCGTAGAGTGGGCAGAGCCGGGGGGTGGGGGGGGGGGCCATTTGTCACCTGGTAAATGGAAGGGGAGACAGAGAGGTGTTTTGCACTTGTACGGGAAAATTCATTGTTAACAGTTATTGTATTTCACACACCCTAAACGTTCGCTCATGCTTGCACTAACCTCGACATGCATATCTACTATCTGTCAACCTTAATTGTTTCACAGAATCAATTAGAAACCCTTCCTTGAAGTAACCTTTACACTGTTATCCTTTGTAAATCCTTTTTTGCTTCACTAATACTGAATCAATTTGAAACATTTCCCTAAACGTTTCTCCTCCCGAAACTTAAGCCTAATGCTTCCTGTATCTTTCTTGCTAATCCTTAATTAAAGTATACAAAATTATCTACTGTACGAATCAATTTGATTTTTTTATTAATTCTCCTCGATTTCTCCCCTTTCCCCTCATTCAAGAATATTGCCATGAAAATTACAGTTGAAAAACCATACTTCCACTCCCTAATGTACGAAACATTTTTAGAAACTACATGAATCATTTTGATTTTCCCTTTTAACTTCGTTCACAACTCATGCCCTTAACTACTATTTTGTAACTGTCAAAATTTCCGTTTACTAAGCTTGCAACTTTGAATGGAACACCATTGCAACACGACTCATCCCACGTTTTCAATTCTTGCAACGGCTTTGTAAATCAGGACAAGAGGTATCTGTTACATCCTCAATTCCCCTATTATAGTCCTCTGCTAGAACTAATTAATCAAAGTCTGAGGCATGGTATCTTACCCGACCGCTGGATACCGACTAATAATACCCAAAGCCAAATTCACAAACATTCTGACCCATACGAAAAAATTAGTAGAAGCCGTGAGGAGTCGAACCTAAGCTCTGAGGACTCCCAAGCAAACACCTTAGACAACTGTACCACAACATGGTCAAAAGAATTCCAGCCTGGGATGCTTGGGAGTACACAGAACAGAGATTCGAATCCTTCTCTCAAGCTCCTACTCATTTTCTCATTGATACATCACATTACTGTGATTTCTTCGTGCCTTCAGACCCCATGTCTGACATCATTTATGTTAAGTTCTTGAGAGGATTACACTCGACAGGTTAATGTTTGAAATTAGACCCCAACTTGCCCCTAACCTGAATGGTTCCCTTACTGAAAGACGCATTTAAACTTCCTTTGCTGAATATTTTTTACAGGGAATCATGCTCTTAGGTGGCATTTATTGACCTCAAAACTGCTTTTGATACAGCAAAAAAGGGGAAATAAATCTTAGAACGATTAGCCTCTTTGAGGTTAATGGAAGACTGTTGACATAGCTCAAGAGGCACACGAGTATCAGAACTGCCTCAGTTCTTTCAATGGGGTCAAAAGTAAACATTCTACACCCTTTGATTTGGGTACACCCCAGAGTTGTGCGCTTTGCGCAACAATGTTCAATGTCCTAATGCACGAAAACTTAGTTCCACACTAGCTGATAAAGCCGTCATCTAATGTCGACGAAATTTGTTTTGTTTCAAATATCCAAACGAGACTGCAATCTCTACTTGATTAACTCGCTGCTAAAAGCATTGAATTCGGTCTTTAACTTAATCCATCACTTTCTCTCCCAAAAAACAGCCAGTGTGCCTCTAGCTTTCAAAGTTAACAACCAAACAATAGAAACATGTGGGCAGCACAAATACCTTGGAGTAGGTATCATCAGTGACATTGTAAACGACCTACATCGTTGGTTAGAAGCGAAATCACTGAAAATACTAGTAAGAATATTGGTATAAATGTTAAATATGCTAGACTATTTAACATGTCAGATCCCTAGTTGATTATCATGCCCTGCACTTGGCTTCCCCGCCTCTGTTTTGTACAAATAGAAGTAATACAGGATGAGGCCACGAGGGTAATTCTTAGTGCCCAAGATGCACAAGAATCATCAAAATGAGGAAAGAACTGAAGCTTCTAACAATACTAAAATGAATCATTCAAGTCAACACGATCTTTTTCCTTCAAATCACGAGACACCATCTTCAGCATTACTGGGAGAAATTATTATGTGCCGTTAACACACTATAGTGGTGTAACATACCAACTTACTCCTTGTGTGATAAATGGCCGAGTAAAAATACATACAATCTCACGAAACTCTACATTCCTTTTAAATGCAATATTCCTGTCACTGATATCCCTCTTCATCTGTATACCACAATTCAGGTACTACCCTGGAAACAAACCGTAACTGTCTATTTTCCGCTTGTTACAACTAGTAATAAAGTTGTTACATCTTGGCCTAACGTGTTTATGACATATTAGAACGTTGTTACAACTTGCTATATTGGTTGTTATAACTGGTTAGGTGTTAAAACTTGTTCCAACGTTGTACCAACGTCGTAGTTTCGATGTGTGTGTGGTGGGTACACACACCCACCACTAGGGTTGATTAGAATCCTGCTCTTTCCAAAGCCGTCACACTTTAAATAATTGCCTCATCAAAATTTTGAAGATCCCACGAGAACTGTCCACATCGCTATCACAGTTCAGTCCTCTACAGGAAGGACTGCAGTAGCATGCAGGTTTTACAGAAACTATTTGCACACAGACTATCAGTGTCAGGTTAAACAACTGGCTGACCTCTACACAAACAACTGGCTGCACTACACAACTAGCTACCAGTACATATAACGTCACAGGACGAGGAATAATTGTGTGTGCTTCAAAGTCTGCTCTTGAAAAAGTTTGGCGCGCGACCGACATTAAGAGCTTTATAAGTGGACTTAAATAACCTGCTCACTGCACAGTATAAAGGGATTGGAATTTCATGTATGGATACCATATCACAAATATAACCCACCATAATGACAAACATTGGAGCCAAATTTGCGTGTAAGAACGATGAAGGCGAGTTAAACCTAGGTGCTCCCCCCCCCCACATCTCTAGTTGAAACTATTGTTACTAACACTCGGGTCTAATAGAGAAATTACAGACTCCCAACGGCCTGAAAGCACCGGTATAAAAACCTGTGATTTGTTTAGATCCGAAACCTTTTTTTATGGGCAGCACAAAACGCCTACCAGACTGACACCTTGGAAAATGAATCACGTCCAACCGACCAGCACAAGACCATCTTAACATACTGAGAAGCTGCACATTAACTACACAATATATCAAGGCAATATTTGTCAGTAGACTCTGTAAAAGCAATCGACACACTGGCTTGACTAAAAGAAAATACAAATTATGAATGACCTTCCACTTCCGACAAAATATTTCTTTGACAACCACAAAATGAAAGTAAGATTCCTCCAACACCACACTGACTACTTGGACCGTAATGCTGGTGTGCCACAAGTCTGTACTCACGCCAATATTACACAACACACTACAGAGGGAAGGAAGGGGAGGAGTGGCGGGCCTGCTGATAAAGGTCTGGAGTTTCCAGGATATGGATACCCCAGGCTGCGAGAAGTTCAGATACTACATAACAGGCACCATGACGATGGGAGGACTAAAGATAGTAGCTGCGGTTTATAACTTTTTTTAAATGGCAAAGACCCAGGCAAGACCTACTATATTTGTCAAACACCTACAATAACTGAATGGGCAGACTCTGTCGCCTATTAGAAATCGATCCCAACTTCAATCATGGAGACTTCAACCATGGATAGATGCAAGAACCGTATTGTGGTGTAATGTGAGCTAAACTATTGGACATGGTAACAAAAAAACCTTTTAAGCCAACATGTCAGGGGACCCACATGACTAGAGGTAGTGATGAACCTGCTTGACTTTACCTCGAATTTACTAAACGATTCACATGTATGGGAAATTAAGTCCGAAGCCCCATGGGAATGAGTGATCACTGTATTTACATTTGAATATATAGTGGGAGTGGGGATAACTTATGGAAGGGACCAGAAAGCCAAAGCCTGGCATACCGAAAGGGAAACTACAAGGAAACAAAATTGTTAATATAAATACCATAGGTAGTAAATCTCAAGGATAAAGGCTGCACAGACATGAACGACTACATCACCCATTAGAATAAGGAGACGCCACAAGTTTGTCCTGGTATGAGAGAATGGAATTTCACGACTTGTGTTAAGTTGTGCGAGTGAGTACGACCAGATGTATATCAGCGTGGAATCTCCAAAAGTGCATATCCATCCGTGCACTCTCCTGTATCCTCTGGTCTGGGACCAAAGTGTGCCTCGCTGGGTATCTGTGGGTAACCCTCGGGCTGGGATGGCCAAGGATATTGCCAGAGTTGTTACAATGCCTTTATCACCAGTGTTGATTATACAAATCAGTGGAACTCGGTGGATCCAGTCGGAGATACAACGTAGAGGGTTAGTTTCGTGCTCCCAGGTCAGGAGGGTTCACTTCTGTTAAGGCAGGTCTCTTAACCTCCCTCGGTACTTTTCCATGACATGAAAAAGATTACTTGTGTATGGAATTGTTATTGATTTAGGCATTTGTTTGTCTCCTATTTGCTTATTCTTTCACAAGGTCATTGGTCAAAGGGAAACTAGACCAAATGATGTTCTTTTCCAGTCAGAGGCAACCCGGCCAACACCGTGCAGCAAGCACCAAATTGACAGAACCCATCAACGGCATCAACTGAGAGAAAACGTGAAGCCAGGGAGAGTCTTCTAACCTTGTCTGTATGTGGTGATGTTAGAACTATTACTCCAAGTAGACCTAGATAAATTATGGACTGACTAAGTATTTCAAGGAGTACCCAGTCCGTACTCCTAACTCCTCCATAAGGCACCCAGGATACAGTAGAAAATGTATACATATCAAATGAAAGAATAAAAGGTCAATTTAATAAAGTGAGATGGCGAACAGACCGGAGACAACGACAGGTCCGGACAAAGAGGCTAAGAGGAGGAGACGCCTGGTCACCAAGGCCAGTTCCACAACGAAGTGGCTATAGCTGTAACTAATCATGGAATGACCTGCGGGTATTTGATAACAGGGGCCTACCTTCCCCTTCCCCTCCCATTGAATAAAATTCAATGTATATTAGGCATACATTATGCAATTAGTTTTTTTGGCTATTATTTGTGTTTGTAGTACACTAGTGAAGCATTTACAGACTTGCTATTCGAGAAGCGGATGTCAGTGAAGCACTGTTGGAGAATAGTACTTTAATCGGCCAGACCGCCCTCGTCAATAAAGGACAAATGATTGTTAATCCAGCCAACAAACCACTTGTTTATCAATGAAAAACAGGTTTACACAAAACGCGTCCTCTGTTCATTCCATTCAGTGGTCGACCCTAAAGACTCGTTCATATATTTAAACTAGCTTGCTTCCTTCGGAGCCTTCTTTGTTAGCTTGGAATAAAAGGACGTAGTTAGTGTCCTTGCTCTTAATGCCGTTATCTGTGGTTATAGGAGCTCCGCCAGTTATTATATAATATTTTCTTCCCCAATAAAGAGAGACTTTGCAGTTACAAATCAGGAGCACCACGTTACCGCGTTCCAGAGACCCAGAAACGTTCACCTTGTAACGGTTCTATTGTTACGTAAAGTATGGTGACAATAAACACAGACACTAAGATACTATATATATATTTGGTCGAATATACAAAAGTACACAGGTGATACTTTGGTGTGAGTTGAGCGCACTGAGCGTCGGTACAGTATCTCGCAAGTGTCTGCTCTAGACCACACTTGAAAGTAGACTAATTAATGTTTGCTATTCTGCTGCTTATATGTTCGGGCAACACCTCACCGTGTTGCCCGGGCAACACCTCACCTCATTCATCTCCAAAGGTTGACAGGAATGCAGGCGATGAGTCACAATAACGTGGCTGAAGTATGTTGACCAGACCACACACTAGAAGTTGAAGGGACGACGACGTTTCGGTCCGTCCTGGACCATTCTCAAGTCGATTGTGGACCTGGACCAATCTCAAGTCGATTGAGAATGGTCCAGGACGGACCGAAACGTCGTCGTCCCTTCAACTTCTAGTGTGTGGTTGACAGGAATATTAACAATACATTTGGAGCGAGTATATTATTGGGATAATCTACTCGCAACAACCTTAACACTTCACAGGTCCTGCCGCCTGACCACAATATTTGTCGACTTGCAGAATTGCTACAGCATTCAAGGGCTACCAATACCTTGTGCACGATACTGATGATGGCCACGTAGCTGCAAGTGCTCAGCCTCCCGAAACTGTCCGACGGTATATTCAGCTTGCTAGGTTTAGCCCCGGTACTTTCCCTTCACGCTAAAACTTTTCGCTTCCCAGTCTCCCCTAACCCCAAGTGAAGCATCACCCTCTTGGGTATTTTTATATATATACATCTATTTGATTGGACTGGTGGGATAGAAGACAGACTAACAAATATGGACAGAGGAGGGGATTGAAATTTAACCGAAATTGTTAGCTTAACATTAACCATATAATACACCACAACTTAATCTTCAAATTATGGGCCTGAAGAATGGTTAACCACTCGGAAGTGGTTAACGCATAGAGTACTTTAGACTATACCTATTAGAGGATCACTGCTTCGAGGCATAGTGTGTTAAACTATTAAAATTATTAAACGTGTTCCCTTCACCTATGGTACTTAGGTGGGAATATGTATCAACTATATAATGACCAACTGCGATTCGAGAGAAGCTTTTCCAAGTAACTTTAATCCCTCCATACCTGCAGCAGCGTTGTAAAAGACCAAGTTCATGGGTCTGGTTGACCATACCTGTAGTGCTGTTGTACTGATGCACCCTCGTACATACCTGAAATAACATTAAATACATCAAAATACTAAATTGAACATCTTGTAAAGTTTGAGTAACATCATGGAAAACAATCGATCAGGTCAGATTTTGCTTGATCTATAAAGCTGACCTACCACCGAATGGCAAAATCTCAGACTCGACTTATCCAAAGCCCGTTGTCAACACAACGGCCAAGTGGTCGTTAACCCGGCAGCCAAACATGAACGTTCTCAACACAACGGCCAAGTGGTCGTTAACCCGGCAGCCAAACATGAACGTGAAGAACGCTTCACATTTAACTTCTCAGTCTATGCTCGTTCATGCACTGATCCACAACAGTTCACACATTTTAACACACTGTACTTAAAATAGTTTTTGATGTGACCTATTATATGTTATTTATTAGGCGAGGGAGACAGGTTGGAATACACTCACGTTGTTTCCTTCAACTATCAGACCTATACACAATTTAAATATACATTAATATTTACTTATATTGGAAAAAATATAGTACTTGGTTACACAAGACGTTAATGTTAATTAAGGCGTCTCTGGGGTTGGCTGCAGCGTGGACGACACTGACTCTGGATGGCTAGTTTCATTCACATAGGATGGGGGGGGGGGGGGAGGGGATGTGACGCTTTCTAGATTAAAAGTCTTTGGTCTGTGTTTCAAGGATTGAAATATGATAGTTCACAAGAAACACCTTATAACTGCAGAATTTAACTAATAATTTTGTCAACATTTTTCACCTGCTTTTGGTGGAACGCTCAGTTTCACTATGAGTGTAACACTCAAGCCGCTGTTGTTGAACAGTTTATCACATGGCAGGCGTTTTTAGAATTAAATTTTGCTTTAATAATCATCAAAAGTCTTAATCTAGGTAAAAGTTTCCACTAATAGACAGGTATATTACTCAATATCATATTTACAAATGAGTAAACCAGAGCTAATTGAATAATTTTAAATAAAGCTTTAACATCTTGTAACTATGCTTATTTAGACAATCAGCAAATATAGACTATTCCACCAATAGAATACAATGTGATAAAATAACTAATCATCTAGAGTAACTTGCCTGTAAGCCTGGCACAGGTAACCTCATGCACAGGACTGTCCAGGTGACTAATTTAGTAAAACCAATGAGGCGGGCGCTGAGCAGCACCTCTCCCCACGCCGGCCCGCGCCACACTGCCCGCCGCGCCTCTTGACTAGCTTGGCCTGATGGGTCAACTACCTGTGACGTCATTCATCTCACCTGACATGAGGCCGCCACACACATAAATAATTCACAAGTCACTTCCACAATATTAATATAGTTTATTTCTATTAATGTGAAGTATGAGCAAGTGTGAGTATGTATTAAAAGCACATACTTCACTACAGGACATTAAACCCACTACCACACCTACCTAGTAGCTTGGAAGCTCCATAACGCCTTCTGTAACTGTTATGTTGGGGTCTAGGCCAGGGTCCAGGTACAGCAACCGGTTACGGTGCTCAGCGTCCTGTGTGTATATATTACTGTATGCCTGTAGGGTCGAACTCTTAGGTCTTGGACCCCGCCTTTCTTATCGTCGATTGTCTAGTTACCGAATCAAGACCTATTTTTCCTATCATAGCATCTACATGTGTTTCCATCACACACACACACACACACACACACACACATATTCCCAGGATACAGCCCGCAGCAGCAGTTTAACTCCCAGATACCTGTTTACTGCTTCGTGAACAAATCATCAAGTGAATGAAAATCTGCCAATTTGTTTCTGCTTCGATCGGGAATCGAATCCGGGTCCTTTGAACTACGACCCTAGAGTGCTGTCCACTTGGTTGCGCAGCCCGTCCTCCAAACAAAGATCCAAAAGTGATTCCATGCACCCGCCAAACCCCCTGTTTATGAATGAAAAGCGGTTTACACACGACTCACAACTGCTGACGTTCGAACATATCCGGAACAAGTGCTTCACTGACGAATTTTGTTCGAATCACAACGCTATAAATGCTTCACCCACGTACTACAAATACAAATAATCGCCAACAGAACCTAAACACCTGACCTAACCTATCCTATGCCTATATATGCACAATATGCTAATATATTATAATATTAATTTATACTTGAGAAAATTCCCGTTTTGAATGAACAGCATGTTAAAATTTATGACTGCGTCTGTGGGGTTGACCGCTGGATGGAATGGACTTGAGTCGAGGACGGGTTGGGTTGCGAGGACGTGTGCGTGCGTGTATGTGTTTGTGCGAACTCTCCTAAATGTACTCGCCAAAATGTGCCTGCAGGGTCAAGCTAGGCTCCTAGCCACCTCCCCCCACCCCCCGCCTTCTAAACGTTCTAAGATTAATGCAATGTCTTCTTTTCCCCTCATTTATCATATTTCCATTTAAAACTTTGAATCGATTTATCTTCAACGTCTTTACGTCTAACCAGTTGCACTTATTGACAGCCCTGAGACTGAAAAAGGTCTTAATGACGTCCCTGTGACTTATTTCCGTCTCTAATTTCCTTGTGTGACCCCTAGTTCTGCTGTTCCTAGCTTCCAACAATATTGCTTTGTCTACCTTGTCAATTTCCATTAGAATCTTATATATTGCTATCAGATCCCCCTCATCTCTCCTTTCCTCCAGTGTGGTAAGGTCCAGTTCTCTCAGTCTTATTTTATAGCTTAAACTCTTCAGCTCTGGAACAAGTCTCGTTGCATATCTTTGGACCTTTTCTAGTTTCTTCTTGTCCTTTTACAGGTAAGAGTTCCATGCCGGGGATGCATATTCATGTGTGGCTCTCACCTTCGCTGTAAATAGGTACAGGAAAGCCCTCGTGTTTAAATTTCTGAAGGATACACGGATGTTGGCCAGTATGCCATTATGAAGCTGTTATTCTGCTAATGTGGGCATCTAACATCACAAATGGGGTTATGTCCACTACTAGGACTTTCTTCCTTTCTGATGTAAGAATCAGTTTTCCCTTTTATCCTATACTTTTGTCCTGGTCTTAGTGTGCCTGTTCCAATCCTCATAACTTTGCATTTGGCCATGCTTAGCTCTAGCAGCCATTTCTTTCTGAAATATTTTAAGTGTGTCCAAATCTGATTAAATGCCTCACAATCTGCTACTGTCCTGAGACTTCTCAAACTTTGCATCATCTGTAAATATTGAAATGAAGGCACAAATTTCCTGTCAGGTGATTGACAAATTCGAAACAGTATGGGACCCATAAGCGACCCTTGTAGTACTCCACTTGTAACCTCTCTCTCCCCTCTGCTTCCTTCTTGAGAGAGAATCTCTGACCCAATCAGCATTAGGGAAACCTAAACAAACTGCCCCTGGTGTGGATGGTATAACTTGTAACACCTTGAGCTTACTGAATGATGTCCCAAGCCACCCTCTGATTGACCTCTATTAAATGAGCCTCTCACAAGGTATCTTGCCAAAGAAATGGACACAAAGTTTCATAGAACCAATTCCTATACCTATCTCTCAAAATTCAGACCCATAGTAAATCGTCAGTTGTATCCTCTGATTTTTGTCTGTAGGGATAACGTTTCTATTAACTATCTTTCAGGACCCTTTCCTCTGTTTTATGAGCTGTGGAAAAGAAGGCAGATATACAAGGCAGAGAATGAAATCAAAGACAACAAAACGCAACTACTTCATGCTACAAACGAATGGAGAAATAGCAACATCGACGAAAGTATCCGTACCCGCATTGAACAACACCTCGACATCCTCACAGACCGACATCACCTCAGCACTGAAACAAGGATTATCAAGAAACTAACATCATTATATGGAGGACCTATGGCAATTCCACGACCAAGAGTGGTGGAATTGGAGTGGTGAGTGTGAGGGACAGCTAGCCACCCCTCCTGCCACCACCCGTGTCCACCCCTGCCGCCACCACCCCTGTCATCCCTCCCACGCCGGCCGCCCGGGGGATGGAGGGGACTCCACCAACTAACCAGGAACCCCTCAGCCAAGAACAGGGTCCTGGGAACAGTGCACCCAGACGTGCAACCAGAGGACCCAGACTCAGAGGAACGTGTCGGGTGTGTGACGAATCTCACAGCCTTAGAAAGATGGAACCCTACGTCAACACAACGGCTGTGAGGGTTCATGGACGGAACCTGTAGAGAGAGAAGGCCCACAGGTCCCCCCGGCACCCCCACACATCCCAGCAAACTTCATGTCATCAGATGACCTCCTGGGGGCCATCAAAGCATCCACCACCAGAACTCTTCCCCACATTCCTAAAGCAGCGCGCCCATTTGCAGCAGGAAAATATACAGACCTTTTAAGGAAAGTAAATGAACGGTCTGAAAATCTTAATGCTGCAGCCACCATCAAAGCATGGCATAATTTGTTCCTGTTTGGCAATATTTGCTTAGGCGTACCTGCAAGAGGAGGCAAGTCACTAGCCTCATCAGTCACTAGGGCAATAAATAATTTCCCCAGAGCTGACAACTTGATCCCCATCCCTCCTCAACGCAAAAACCGTCGTGGCAGACCCAAGAGTTCCAATGACAATTTTAAACTTGGAACACAAGTGACCAAAAAAATTGCTCTTGCGACACAAGAGCCTTTAACAGCAGTGGCCATGTGGAGGGGACGATGGACATTACCTGTAGCTCCCTCATACACACCTGCAGCGCCCTCACACACACCCGTAGCTCTCTCAACACACCTGCAATAGAAAAGCCCTTTTAAATATGTTTCGAGCAAATTAACTAGTGCATAAAACTTTAAAATATCTATACAAGTACATATATGTAAAGGACATTTGCAGACATTCTGGAAACAGAAAAGAATTAGAATAAAGTTATAACCATCCCCAAACGTGTTTAAATATAATAAGGAAAGCAAAATGTCGCTTAGAATTACTTGTAGATTTCTCTATCCTGACATGTAAGATACCTCACTCACGGAAAAAAAAATGCTACGCCCTCAGTTGTCCATACATTCACGTGGAAGGCACAGAATGCTAAATAGAGTGGCAAACACGAAAATGGCTTTGGAGAAAAGCCAATTTATTTTATACCCAGGCGAAAGAGGTTTCAAAAGGTTGAACATTGAGCATGGAACTGGCTGGAAGACCCACTTGCATACCGACACTTGCATACATGCCTGTCGTAGCATACAGCTACGACAGGCAACAACCCTGCAACAATCAGTACTGGTCAGAACAAAACCGACAATCCCCACACATAATGGATCTGCCTAAAAAATCATCAAATTACCCCAAATAGAGTAACCTCGTTCATCTATACCAACATACAAGGTGTGAAAACAAAAGCAAATAACCAAGTTCCATTCATAAATAATCTCTTCACTGAGCCAAATGGAGAATTTGGACCTTTCACAGAAACCCATGAAAGAGAACTTTGACAGTGAGAACTTTGACAGTGAGAACTTTGACAGTGAGAACTGGATACCAGAATATAATTTATATAGATGTGATAGGGTAAATAGGTCACACGGAGGAGTACGTTTGCATAAAGAGAGAATCTAGTATGCTTTGAGCTTCTTAACTCTCGAAATGAGGTGTTAACTCTACTGGTAATAAAAAAGGAAAAAAATTGCTTATAAATCCTAATATTTAAACCACCAGATGCAACGACGGAGGAATTCACAAATCAGATATAGAATAGTCTCGATAATCTGGCAAACCCAATAAATGATATCTTCCTAGGTGACTAACTTGCCCAGTCTAAGATAGAGACTAGGGACCAAGAATATTATTCCAAGAAATCTATCTGGACATAACCAACCACATTAGAGAACTACTTAGATTCTGTGACAAATTTTCACTCAACCAGCAGATAGTAAACTAATTACGAAAATATTCTAGATCTGAACTTCACAAACAATGGAGACAATCAAGGACATTACAGTCGCATACCACATACTTAGATCACAAGCTCATTGAAGAGCAAACATAATACCTGTAATAGCCCTAAAACAAAGATCATGTATGAGGGGTTATTCAATAAATTAAATATTAATATAAGGATAGTCTGGGA
Organism: Procambarus clarkii; assembly: GCF_040958095.1. NCBI lineage: Eukaryota > Metazoa > Arthropoda > Malacostraca > Decapoda > Cambaridae > Procambarus > Procambarus clarkii. The sequence goes on from NC_091161.1 coordinate 42,150,091, forward strand.
AAAGATAAACAGGGAACTTAAAATAAAATTCCATTGAATGTTTTAAGTAATAATAATCCCACACAAGATAGAGAACAACTGACTTCCAAAGAATATAAAGTTTAAAACTTGTTCCTTTGTTGAAAGCCAGAATGAGGACCAACGTAGAGAGAACAATCAGATGAAACTACAAAAAAAGGAAAAAAAACTGCTAAGGAGACACGACTATCTCAACAATAAAAAAATAATTCAAATGGGTTTAAAAAAATCTAGCAAAGACTAAAGCAATCATATCAAATTTTAGAAATGCAATCAGAACACATATGGCATTCAAGAGAAGGAAAACAAAATATTCCTTCACATATGTGAAAAAAGCAAAAGCCACTGTCAGTATTGGACCTATTCTTACAAGTGAAGGTTCATACAGAGGATAACACGGTATTTGTGATATCCAAACTCCTGAAAATATATCTGATACGAACACGAATTCTGCAGATTTTGAAGGGGAAATTAACAACATGCCAATGAACTCAATATTTATAAAGGAATGCCAAGTACCAGTAGCATTGTGTGGAGAAAGAGCTTGCACACAAAGGAGATACGAGTTCCGCTTAAATCAATAGATTTCGTATATTTTGCTCTTCTTTACAAGGGAGGAAGTAAAGCAATGGTTAAGAATTATATACCAGTCGCACTAACGTCCTACATAATAAAAGTATTTGAGAGGGGGATCAGGAGGCAGGTTTCTAGTTATATGGAGACCTATGACCTCAACCCAGGTCAACATGGATTTAGAGTGGGGAAGATCATGCCTCTTGCAGCTACTTGACCACTACGACAAAATCACCGAGGCATTAAAAGAAAAACAGAATGCAGTTTGGTATATGCGGACTTCACAAAGGCATCTGATACTTGTGACCAAAGAGTAGTAACACACTAAATAAGGTCAATGGGAATATCAGATAAAGTAGGTCGGTGGTGTTAAAATTTCTATGGAATAGAACACGGGGCAACGGTCAACCAAACAAAGAGAGTTCAAGCACAGTTAAAAGCTCTACCGCAGAGTACAGTCTTTGCACCACTGTTTTTTCCTTATTCTCAAATCAGATATAGACATTTATACAAGTCACAGCGTCATATCACCTTCTGCGGATGACAAAAATCAGCATGAAACTGAATTCTGTTGAAGACATTGATAAACTACAAACATATATTAATTAGATTTTCGACTGGGCGGCAGAAAATAGCATGTTGTTATCAGTGATAAATTCCAGGAACTCTGGTACGGTAAAAATGAGGACATTTAATAAAATATAGGGTACAAAACACAATCAAATCTGTCCATAGTAGGAAAGCATAATGTAAATGATATGGGAATAATAAGGACTGATGCCCTAACGTTAAGGAGCATAAAGCAAATTTAGCATCATCCAGAAAAATGATAGGAAGGATTATGAGAAACGTCAAATCCAGGGATCCCCTTACAATGGTTGTACTATTCACATCACTCCTGCTGTCCGTCATTAGTACTGTTCGATACTCGCTTCCTCCTTAAGAGCAGGAGAGATTACTGAAAGAGGGAATACAAAAAACAAACGGCATAGACAGACACGATAAAGCACCAAATTTATTGGGATCGTTTCAAAGAGCTCTAAATGTTCTCTCTAGAAAGGAGATGAGCGAGGTACCAAATAATATACATATCGAAAATATTGGAGGGCAAGCTCCCAAATCCCAGTAAAATAACAACATACTGGAGTGAACGATATGAAAGGAAAATTCAGATTAGAATCATTGAAGAGTAAGCCCAAAGGCACAATCAGAGAACATTGTATAAACATCAGAGGTTCACGGTTGTTCAACATACCCCCAGCGAGCATAAGAAATATTGCCGGAACAAACGTGGACGTCTTCAAGAGAATTCTTGACAGTTTTCTTCAAGAAGTGCAGGACCAACCGGGCTGTGGTGGATATGTGGGCCTGCAGGCCGCTCTAAGCAATAGCCCGCTGGACCAAGCGCTCAATGAGTCAAGCCTGGTCCTCCAGCCGGGCTTGGGGAGTATTAGAACTTCCAGAACGCCATCCAGGTGCAGTACTAAATTTGTAATATAAATAAAAGCTCAGGATTATGTAAATACGCTCTTGTCAAATGCAGTCGTGTGTCATTGTCTGGTTAGTAATTATTCTTGGAATGATGGCACACAATGGCCCTGTGTGCACTGCCTGGAGATTAGGGCAGATATTGACAGGCTAATGAAGCAGGTGAAACCATAATGTAGGGCAAGGTGTCTCGCAAGGATCCAAAGGAGAAGCGCCATCGAGATAGCTGGCGAGTGGTGGATCAATTGAGTTAAGGTGGCAAAGGACGTCAAAGAAATCAAGAACACTGGTTAAAACGTAGAACCACTCCAGTTGAATGGGAAAAGACCTTGTGCGGTAACTAAGAAGAGAAGCTGAGCATCACAACAAAAGTCTGGGCATGTGTCGAGATCTTGGCACATGCGCTGGTTAGGCAAAACCCTCTGCTCTACAAATGCTAGTGGTTGGGCATATTCTCTGCGGCCAAGGGGTAAAGTTAATAAGAAATAGTGTGATGTAATATGATCAAGCCCACTGTCTGCGTCTCGGTAAACAATATCCACCGAGCTAGAAACATAAATTTAAATATAGTTGCAATGACAAAGATATTGTACGAGTAATGCAATTCCATTACTAAATAACTGGAAAGCTTGCATTAGTAAGAACACCATGTATGCTGTTACACGATATACTTTTCATGGAAGGCGTGTGGCAGCTTTTGCAGAGTCAAGTGCGTAGGACTGTTGTAGGCATCACAGAAAAAGTGATATGGTTATGGCCATTGGAAGCTGTGGCTGCTGTTGTAGCCGCTTCAACGTGAATTAGGTCGATGTACTGTTGCAAATTACAACACAAGATAAAGTACGAGGTAGTGAGTCAAGAACTACATCACTTATCAAATTGTAGAGGAAAACGAGTGGTAACACACACGAGTAGTCAGATTGTGGTCACACCGAGGTGTGGTCAAAGATTAAGACAGCCTTAGGTCACGTAAGCCAATGTTACAGCCAAGAGGTCACAAAGGTTGATCCAAAGTTCTTGGAAACAAATAGATATACGTTTAATGTAATTATAGCGTCCTTGGGATGCTGGGTGTGGTAGTGAATGCAATGACCAGTTGGAGGGCAGTCTTGTGGAAGCCGCGGTTTTAATCAAGTATTCCTCTTTATCTGCTTTTGACAGTGGCAGACACCAGCCTAATGTGGGGACCCGATGTGATCTTGTTAACTCCAGTCGAGTCTGCATTGTGTGAATATGGTAGATTAACCGGGTGTGGAGTGTTGTAGTGATGATTCTGGGTTGAACTTAGAGGTTACGAGTTACAGATGATGGGCAGGTTTGTCTAGTGCGTTTATTGCCAAGGGTTGCCAATTTCCAGTACAAACCTATTGGTACACCTCAAGGGTCTAGGTGGAGAAAAATACATTGTATGAAGTTATATTTCATGAAGCTAATGATATACAGTAGGGTAAATATTGTATTCAGAACGAATCTGGGTTTGAGTTTACGACAGACAACAATAAATGAATCCACTAACAAACGTCAATGTATGAACAAAACACGGAACAATTAACAATATAATAGAGGAAACCAACTATTTTACACTAATCTATTTCGGTCGAGCATGAGAAGTGGCAATACGTCTAAGAATTAAATGCAGTGCAAGAGTGGGACTGAAAATTTTGCTCAGCAAACTGTTGAAATAATTAAATGGAAAATGATCTACCTAATAATAGAAGTTACACACAAGCCATCAAACTTTAAGAGAAGAGAACAGCTTTTATGGGAACTAATATCTAGAGCTTCTAGGTCTAACAATAAACACCGACTAATTTGAGTACAATAAACTTTTATTTGCTATACAGGAAATTAATTAGTTTTAAATTTATGACTGCTTCATTAAACAAAATAATATTGTGCCAACACAGTAAGATAACATAGACTTGTGTAACAGGGAGACACTGATAAGTAGCATCTTAAAAGGGAGAGAGTTAGGCAACAGAGATCACGAGGAAATTACCTTAAAGAAGACACGAAAAAGTTATTTGAGAGAAACTTAAGGCGCCAGATTTTTCTCACATCTGATTCATATATTTAGGGGTTCTTTGGGAATTTTAAATTTGGCAGACCTGAACATGGGAGTTGGGCAGTTCTTGAGCCTTGTCTTGTTTACCGAGGTGGTTACTGGATTATGATGTAATGTTTTTATTTAAAAAAAAATACAAATAAAACCCAGAAACGTGGTATGCTATAGATTGATGATTTAAAATAGTAGTGACCCAAAATGAATAACCATGGCACTAAAGATCCTAACCAGAAAACGGAAGGCTTAATACAAACAAATTATGACACGAATATTTAAGAAAATGTACGAATTTTAGGGCAAGCAAAGAAAGCCTTCAGTGTTTCACCAGATGAAACAAAGATTACAGACAACACCTAGCTATTAAAAAGTAAGTTTAATAACTGATAATGAAAATAATTTAAATTACGAGATCATAAGAAAGTACCAAAGAACATTATGAATACAGCAGCACAAATCTACGTAGAATGTGCAGATGACGTCCTGACAAGTTTAGTGGTTACCAGAGGAAATTATTAAACAAACAAACAAATATAAAAGGATGCAATGGCGATCACAGGTAGGTGGTGGTGGTAAGCTGCCACAGCCACAAGGTCACCTGACCTTAAGGCAGACAGGATGTCTCCAAGGGACAGTCAGAGATTGCAGGTATTTCAAATATAATGTTTATATGAAACTCTGTGGGTTAATTTTTTACTTTAATCATCTTAAAGTTAAGTGAGCAATACTTTCGAGCGTTTCCTGCATCATTTAAAAAAAAAAATAGCTAAAATATATTTAAAATTTGGGATGTGATTACAATACCCCTGAACATGTTTTTTCTCTCTTCAGAGCCAGCTATGTTTATACGTTCTGCTTGTAGGGGAATCTGGCTCCAAGATATTGATGATAAATCTCATAAGTCATTCGAAGGACCATCCTTAAGAAAAGGAAATAATTGGAGAACCAGTGCCTATGGATTTCTAATTTAAGTATGACGGAAATCTATTACTGTATAATGAATGAACTGTAGTTATAATAAATTACGAAGCCAAATCCCTCCACACACTTGGAGGGGTTTGATTAGTACAGAGAAAATAACACATTTCAAGTACAGAGAAATGAAGATTAATACACATGATATATTGAATATGAAATTTTGAAGATTTTAATTAATCTTTGGATTAATAAAATACAATATTCTATAAACTACATGAACGAAATAACAGCTTAGCTGTATGAAGGAAAACTACCATGCATTGGGATATATTCGTCACGAGAAACTTTTTTCATCAGGCTATCCTGGGAACACGTGATCGAGGCGGCATCAAATCTTCCTTATGATCAGCAATTCCAAGCTAAGAGGCGAGTAGTATGTAGAAATCATCTAGAGTGTTATAATACCACGTATTTCTAAATTAGATGTGGTAAAGCCCTGTAAACACACTTACTGGTTATTTTTAATGAGCGTGCAGCATAACGACAAATCGTCCTACCTATTATGTTAAATGTGATCACAAGAAACAGGGGAATTGGACTTAGAGATTTGCCGATACTGATGTCTGTGATATGATGAAGCAGTCACGTCCTCCTAGCGTCCATAGTGGCATGGATGGTGGGTTGATGAGCCGGTAATTTGACCAGCTTCCAGACAATCTCTCAAGCTTAATGGCGTCGCTTGCCAGACCTTCCTCCTTCCCGGGTAGCTCGCCATGCGCAGTTTTGCTATGGCGCGCTTAATATTATCTATGATTTAATTAATATCCCGGTTTATAGGAACTAAAGACTATCAAGAATTACAGAGAATTGCTTTGTCTTATTTGACAATATTCAAATTCTCATTTCTTAACAATTAAATGTACATTGTTCAATATGAGAGAGTACTGAATATAAATTCAGTCGTATGTAAATGCACTGGAATAGCAATTCGTAATTGCAAGAATTATTACCAGCTAATAAACAATACTATATAAACGAATATAAATGTATTATCTGCTTCAATTCACTAAGTATATTCATGCAATAGAGCTATTAAATAATAATACTCTCTAAAGAATGTGAAATAAAGAGAATTTAATATAATTCTCATGAATGTAAATATTTTCCCTTTCGTCGTGTGATCTGATGGAACACTTGACTAGAATTTCTGGGGAAATGAGGCGTTATTATGAGTTAATTAAATGATGTTAATTTCACTAATCTACTGGTTAGTAGTGTTAGTAAAATTATATTACACAGTACAAGAATAGTTTCTTAAGGTACTGAATATTAGTAATAAAGTGCTGGATATTTCCAACCCTGCTATCATACCCCCTCAAAGCTAAACAGGATAATAGAAATTCGCTTGTGTTACTTTAAACAACGAGCTAAACTTTCCCCAGTTCTTAAGCACCTGAACATCAATCTAGTGGTTAAAAATAACATGATTAAGCCCATTTTAATCAGGAACTCGCCCCTCTCTTCAGCAGGGGGAGTGAGTGTGAGAGTGAGTTTGTGTTTTCGATCTCTTGTAACGATTGGGAGTGTGAAGCTTTGACAAACTAGTAAATCTTTGAGTTCGCACTTAACAACATTGTGCGATTAGAATGGGCCTAACAATCCAATGCATTGCATTAACATGTTTGTAATGCATTGCATTTACATTGCAGTGTTGCATCCTCAACGGTGCTGTTTTCGGCCTCAGTGTAGCATTCATCCACCACATGCTGCTGCCGGGACTGAAACAGGTGCTGGGGCTCTTCCTGGATGAGGAACAGGGGCCAGTGTGATCGTTTGTGCTGCCCATCCTCACGAACCCATCCTCTTAAAAATAAAGTCGCTTTCGCTCGTATGCGCGCTATGGCCGAAAATGGACGTAATGTTACATGAAGTCGGCTCACAAAAGTGATGTACTGTCCCGTTTTCTGTTTGAGTCCTCTGGCTTACTCAGAAAGGTTAGGAGAGGAAACTTTTAATTAACATTTTTCATGATGTCTTAAAACTTAAGGAGAATTTCCTGCCCACCTAACCTACCAGCAGACCCTAAACTTACTGTTTTGGAAAAAAGAGATCCAAACTATACTTTCATTTTTTTCCATTTTCAAATTACGTCCATATTCGTTCATATTCGGCCATACGGGCAACTGGCCATTCACCCGTAATTTGTAAGAGGACAAGTTGGGCCATCTTCAACACATTGTGGTTCCTGCCACTCCTTGTGCTCTCCAGGATCATTAACACCATATGGTTTCAAGACACAGCTGACAATGCGTATCCCCAGCACCTAGGACGTCGCCACCTAATAAGCAGCATCAGTAAACTTGTAACCGATATTCTTATCTCCATCTTTGTCCAGTTTCTTTTTCTCATACAGGCTAGCTTGATGAAGCTGGAGCCTCTGGTGGGTGTAGATTTGATCCTGAACGGTATTCACCTGTGTATGCTTAATGCTCTCTATGCCTTTGAGTACAGATGGTTCAACATGGGTTGGGAACTATAGAAGAGATTAAGTTTCATCGAGGAGAACTGGCCGTACTTCATGGGGTTTGGCCTTCCCCTGGCACTTATCACAATGTATCAATCTTCAATGTATATTAGTGGATATCTCTTTGCTTTGTCACTTCCTGTTTTCATCATCAGTGCCAACGAGGCTGATCCAGTGTTCAACACCAATGGTTGCCAAATGCATTTGTTTTCTTTGGTAGTTGTGTGTCCATCCGCATCATCCAGATTCTAGTCACAAGATATCGTCCACCGATTCCCAGCAAGACTCCTCAGCCATCTCCTTATCGCTCTACTTCCATTCTTCCCAGTAAACGTTATGAAGATTGTTTTACTCAATGGGAATTGCTTCAGACATTTGAAGCTGTTTTATTGTCTGTGACCAAAGCAAAAGTTGCTTCACCAAAGATGCAACAATATTTCATATTAATATTGCTTGGCCGGCAGTTGTTCTGTTGTATACTAAGAATTATTTTGACCACATGTTGATTGATGATGATTTAGAGATCCCATCTCTCTTCCCCAGAGGTGGAGCTACATGTATTAATCCCCATGGATTTTTTATATCCACATAACTTGATCAAATAGGTCATCGACGTGGGTGATTTCTTACACCCCCTTACTCACTCAACTGGAACTTGTTCCATCAGCTATGAGAGTTGTTATTTGGCTGCCTCTCTTGCCATCTTGTGCAAGGGACTATAGTTAGCAATAGTATCTGAGGAAAATATGCGAGTGTATAGTAATTTTAAGGTGTTATGAGTGGCTTGTGAAGTCTATGAGAAATATAGAACAAGAAATGTGACTGTACTTAAAATAGTAAAATGGAGTGAGACATTGACAGTATGTGACGAATTTGTAAGCTCATAAATGACTCATAAGTAGATGTAAGGAAGCCAGACACCTGGATGGACAGCGCTTCGGATTCGCAGTCGTGAGTTTCCGGGTTCGATCCCCCGGTGGAGGCGGAAACAAATGGCACGAATTTCTTTCGCCCCGATGCAACTGTTCACCTAGCAGTGATATAGGTACCTGGGAGTTAGACAGCTGCTACAGGCTGATTCCTGGGGATGTATAACAAAAAAGGAGGCCTGGTCGAGGACGCTAAGCCTCGAAATCATCTCAAGATAAGCCTGAAGATAAGATACATGTCAGTTTATATAATCATAATATTAATTGGAGAGAGGCAAAGCATATTGCTAAGTGCAGGGGTAATGATGAACGCAATTTGATCAAGTCAGCCAAAATTAACCAATGTCCCAATATTTTTTATGTTAGCATTTACCTGTACAAACTAGACCCATATTTATATATTCTAGTTACAAATTGTAACTACGTACTTAGCTATGAAGGCAGGCTCGTGATTCGTCGATCTTTACCTGACCACAGTAAAGTGCGGCAACGACATAGGGTGGCAGGGTGGGGGCGGGGGGGGGGGGGTGGGGTGGGGTGGGGGATAAGTTATATTTAATTTCTCTCCAAGCATTTCACTCTTAGAATGTCAGCCCCACTCCCATCCTGACGTTTTATACCGGGAAAAGATGGAAGGCCTTCGTCAGTGATGTGAATTGGCGATCAGAGCACTATCCAGATAGAAAGCTTTCTTCCATCGGCACTGACCCGATGAAGGGGATGTCAGCTGAATGAATTGGGCTCTTTATTCACTCCTGGTGCCAGTTATACAGCACCATGTTCCACCAAATCAAGGTTCGGTTCCAAGGAACCAACACCATGGCCGAGATTCTGGCCCTCTTGACGGCGAATTCTGATGTTGCTTCCATCGACGTCATCATGGAGGAAAAGGGACTCCAGATTCTGTCCAGCAGTGCTGTAACACTCCAAGGCCTGTTCAATCCCACAACAATCGCAGCATTAGAGCCAGAAAACCCGATCCTCGTGCCACCCCACCACTATGATTCGGTAAGAAGCACATTCGTGTACCGAGTGAGCGCTCTTATCGCGGAAAGAATGATATAAACTATCATCCACATAATCACCTTTCAGAACCGGTCACTGACTACCGTTTCAGGAAATCTCATCCAGCAGAATGGAAACCTGAGAGCCACCCTCAAGTCTCCAGTAGAGGCCACTCTCGCGGCTGACAACGGCCTCAAATGTTTTGGCGTGGTCTGCACACCCCATCATATCTCCAGGGAACAATACTGCCGCCTATGTCAATGCTTCAGGTGTTACCAATGCACTCACTATGTCCAGAAATGCCACAGCCAGGTCAGAGATGTAGTATCTTTGCACGAAACCAAGTAGTAGATATCCGTCAGTCCCGTGGGATTATTGAAATGTGCCCTGGGTGTCTGCTTGGGGGCAATGTCTACTGTGGGTGTTAAGTCCAACCCATGAAGGGCATCACAACCACAGCGAGTGCAGATAAACGCTGAAACGGCTGCGTCCGTTAGTGGTCGAGACTTCCTCTGAAGTCTCTTCCTCTGCCTGCTTCTCACTATAGGAACTGCCAAGCTGAATTGCAACCTTGTCTCCTATGTGGAGACGCCCACACCACCGTCTCACCGGACTGTTCTTCAAGGAAAGCCGAAATACAGAGCATAACCGAAGCCTGACAGGCCACTGTAACAGCCAAACCGTTCATAATCATGTATTCTTCATAAATGTGATTGTATAAACGCGCCTGTATGTTAGTTACTGCAGGAGGGAACTTTCTTGCCGGGCCAAGACATAACACCTCAGTGCTAGGGGGTTAGAGATTACAAATGTTGTCACCGGTAATTGTTATGTAAAGTTTCATCTTGAAGATGCCCTTTTAAAGAATGGATTCTGTGCACTCCTTAATTGTATGTTTAAGGAAGGATTGAGTGAAAAAGTATATAGTCAGGTAGGTTTCCAGCCAGGAATTTAATAGATAGCAGAGCAGCTCGACTTTTGAGGCGGCAACACTGACTTCAGTAAGGTCACCAGGGACGCAGCCTCACCCCCACCTCACCCCCCTTCTACTCCGATACTCCATCTTAGTTAATTTGGTGTGAGAAAGGGTATTACTTAATTTTGAGAGTATTTTATATTGGAGACTTGATCCAAGCTATTCACAAAGAAAGGATCTATGTAGTAGTTCTTTTTAAAGTGACGAGGATTCTGGGACAAGTGCAGATGACTCTTTTAGAATAAGTGAACTAGTTTCTGGTAGACGCAAGAGACACTCGCGGCTCAGTAGCAGCGTCAGTGGTGGTAAATGGCTACTGACCACCTTGTTTGTTAGTTCATTTAAATTTGGTTAATTCATGTTATTATATTGATCTCATTTTGTTCTCTGAATTAAGTTCATACTAATTATAGGTTAAAAACTAAGCTAAATAAAATTTATTATCTTTAAGATTATTTTACTCTACAATTATCATGTCAAATATTTTATATATTCATCTTGACAGTCTCTACTGATTTTTTGTTCTCTCCACCAAATTTGTGACCTTTGTCTAGTGACCTTTACTCTACCTCTAATTGTTTCATTTCTTTTGTTTACTTGCATCTATTGTTGTGTTTTGCTATAATTATTCTCTAATTTTAGTAGACTTAATACTTTGTAAGCTCTTTTTGTATTGTTATATTATTGTATTGTTGTGTTTTGCTATAATTACTTTCTATTTTACAGCAGATTTAGTATTTAACAGTTCCTGTAATTGCTTATCTTATTGTATCGTGACATTATTTTATCTATATGCTTACTGATATTGATCCTGATCGAAATCTTCTGTCCCATATCCACACAAATCAGCACATTGATCATCATTATTGCAAGTATTACACAGCAAATCTTGCAAAAAACAAACTCCTAAATAGTACCTGCTTATCAGTTTACAACCAAAATGTTAGGTCACTTGATAAACACTTTGATGATATAAATGCACTACTCACAGCACTAGGTACTAAATTATCATTCATCATTTTAACGGAAACTTGGCTAAGTAATGACTATACCCAACTCTACAATTTAGCTGGTTACAAAGCCAGTCATAACTGCAGGCCTAATAAAAAAGGTGGTGGCACAGCAATATATTACAAAGATACCTTCATTTGCAATAGTGTTATTAGTGATAGAGACGACTATTGTGAATATACCTTTGCCAAGCTCTCCAGTAAACCCCTTAAATCCTCCCTGACTATCGGTGCCATCTATAGATTTCCTAATACCAACATAGCTTTATTCACAGACAATGTAAGGAATCTTATCATAAATAACAATCTCAACAAAAATCACATCATTCTGGGAGGTGATTTCAATACTGACCTGGGTCTTCAAAACAACCCTCAAGTTGACTACTTCCGTAACAGCATGCACTCCTGTATGCTAATCCCCACAATCACCAAGCCCACCCGAGTCACTCAAACATCTGCCACTACCCTGGATCACCTATGGACTATTATAACAGCTCCCCTTTCATCTGGGGTAATTTATGACAGAACAACTGACCACTATCCTACCTACCTTCCTTATAGCAAACATTGACACATCACCACCAGAAACCAAGAAACTCTCATTCAGGCTACATAGTGAATCAGCTTTAGGCAATCTTTCTAATGCACTTCACAATATTAACGGGGAATCTGAATTTAATAATACACAGGATATAAACTCATCAACTAACATCTTTCTCTCCAAAACTCTAAGCCTCTACAACACTCACTGTCCCCTCCTTACCAAACAAGTAACTGATAAAAGAAAAAATAACCCGTGGCTCACAAGTGGCATATTTAAATCAATCAACAAAAAACATGAATATGAAAAGAAATTTAGGAATCGCCTAGTTTCAAAGGAAGTAGTTAAAAGGTACTCATCAGTGCTTACCAGTATCATAAGAAAAGCAAAACTTTCATATTATGAGACTAGATTCAAAGAAGCAAAAGGCAACATGAAAAGCACATGGAATACCATCTCTAATATCCTAGGAACTAAACAACACTCCCACAACCAGATAACACTCTCTAAGGATGGCCTTACACCGTCATCTGACTTAGAAATGGCGAATGAATTTAAATGCTTCTTTTCATCGATTGGTGCTAACCTTGCAAGTAAAATCCCACAGACTCAGACACAAACACATACCTCTCAGGCAGCTATCCAAACTCTCTTCTCCTTTCACCAGTCAGCCCGACAGATGTTGTGTCCATCATACATTCACTAAAAACCAAAGCTGGGAACATCAGTGATATCCCATCCATTGTATACAAGAGTGCCTCCCATGCATTTGCGCCACCTATAGCTCTGCTGTTCAACAAATCCCTTGAGTGTCATACCTTCCCTGATATCCTTAAAAAAGCAAGTAAGTAAGTAATTATCAAAAGAAGGCACCAAACCGGGAAGGCTATGTAGCACCATCAAATACGCAAAATAATCAGAGGGCGCTAAATATCACCAAGGATGCCAATACGAGAACAAAAACGCATAAGGCGAACGATATCAAAAGTATCCGAGTCACCAAGAATTCTATCGAGGGACAGGTGACCGCGAGGGGCGGTCGGAAAGCAAGACACACGCTTGTCCTGGAAGTCAGGACATTCAAGAAGGACATGCACGACCGTAAGAGGGACAATGCAACTAGGACAATAAGGAGCAGGGCGGCGCTCCATCAAGTGACCATGGGTTAAGCGAGTATGGCCAATACGCAACCTCGCCAGAGCTGTTTCCCACCGCCGGTTACGGTGGAAGGAGGACGGCCACGAGGAAACACAACATTTAAGAGTACGTAGCTTGTTACCAGTAACAGACAACCAAGAAGCCTGCCAACGGGTAAGGACTGAGGAATGGATAACTGGGTAAAAGTCGGAATACGGAATGCCTTTACGAGAGATGGGACAAGAGCGGACAGCGTCCTTAGCGGCAGCATCCGCACGCTCATTTAAAGACACACCAATATGGCTGGGAACCCAACAAAACTCAACCGACTTAAATTTACTGTGAACGAGAAACAGCCAATGCTGGATCTCGACAACTACTGGATGAACCGGATTAAAGGACCCGAGAGCCATGAGGGCACTACGAGAGTCAACAACAACCACAAAGGAAGACTGACAACGAGAAAGCAGGAGACGAAGAGCATAGAGAATAGCATAAAGTTCTGCTGTAAAGATGCTAGTCTCCGGAGGCAAGCGACACATATAAGTGCGATCAGGAAAAACAACAGAGTAGCCAACACCGTCCGCTGACTTAGACCCATCGGTGAAGACAGAAACGGAGCGGGAGTGAGAAGAAAAGTGCTCGAGGAAAAGGCGTTTTAGAACCGTAGGAGGGGTAAAAGCTTTAGTGATACGGGTCAAGGAAGTACAAAACCGCGGAAGAGGGACCCTCCACGGGGGCAAAGAAGGAACAACACGAGGAGAAACATCAGAAATACGAACGGAGAGAGAATCCTGTAGGCGAGATAACCGGACAGAAAGAGGGAGGTGGTGAAGAGGAACAGGAACCGCAGGAGGGGTAAAAGTTAAAGCACGACAGAGGCGAGAGGAAGGATGTTGCAAGGACCGCGCAAGATAGCGAAGACAGTAGCGATCACGGCGGTCCTGGAGAGACAGGAAGCCAGTGTCAACATACAAGCTAAGGATGGGAGTCGAACGAAAGGCACCAGAACTGAGGCGCAACCCAGTATGGTGCAAAGCATCAAGACGGCGAAGAGTAGAAGGAGAAGCAGACGAGTAAGCAGGGCAACCATAATCGAGCTTAGACAGGACGAGAGAGGAATGTAAAGCAAGGAGAGTGCGCCTATCTGCCCCCCAAGAAGTATGGGACAAGACCCGAAGGAGGGTAAGGGCCTTAGAGCACTCAACACGGAGGTAAGAGATATGGGGAGACCAAGACAAACGAGTGTCAAGGAATAACCCCAAAAGCTTCGCGGAATCTTTGTATTCAAGGGGACGACCATAAAGTGACAAAGAGGGACGAAGAACAACCCGTTTCCGCGTAAAAGTCATGGCACAAGTCTTAGAAGTAGAGAACTTGAAGCCATGACCTGTGGCCCAAGACGACACGGCATCAATCGAAAGTTGAAGCCGGCGTTGAAGGAGAGGCGAATCATCACCCTGACAACAAAGGGTAAGATCATCGACATAGAGAGCGGAGAAGACACCAGAAGGAAGAGAGGAAAGAAGACCATTGAGGGCAACAAGAAAAAGAGTAGTGCTCAGAACACTACCCTGGGGCACACCTTCGTATTGCTGAAAAGAGGGGGAGAGAGCGGTACCAAGGCGCACCCGAAAGGAACGACGAGAGAGGAAGCTGCGGAGAAAGAGAGGGAGATGACCACGAAGGCCAAAAGAATGAAGTTGAGATAGGATATGATAACGCCAAGTGGTGTCGTAAGCCTTTTCTAGGTCAAAAAGGACGGCAACAACGGAGGTCTTCGCAGCAAAAGCAGTACGAATATAGACCTCCAAGTTCACCAGGACATCTGTCGTGCTGCGGCACTTGCGGAAACCAAATTGAGAAGGGGAGAGGAGGTGATGGTGTTCCAGGAACCACATCAGACGAACGTTAACCATACGTTCAAAGAGTTTGCAGACACAACTTGTGAGAGCAATAGGGCGAAAGTCCTTAGGGGAAGTACCCAGAGACCCCGGTTTGCGAACAGGGAGGACAACGGCATCGAGCCAGTCCTCAGGGACTGACGACGACTCCCAGATCCGATTATACAGACTCAGTAAATACTGAGACGTGCTCGGAGGGAGATGGCGAAGCATCTCATAATGAATACCATCGGAGCCAGCCGCTGTAGAACCGCAGAGGGCCAGGGCAGAACGAAGTTCAGAGAGAGAGAAGGGATCATTATAGGGAAGCTGAAGATGAGTGCAGAAATCTAAAGGACGAGACTCAAGGACAGGTTTACGAAGAAGGAAAGATTGGGGAAGATGAAGACCAGAGCTAACAGAAGAAAAGTGGGAACCCAGTTCGGAAGCGACCTGCAACGGGTCCGCCACAAGAGTATCATGGAGGTGAAGGACCGGTGAAACATCGTGAAGGACCGGTGAAACATCGGGAATGAACGTACCCGCTATCTTGCGGATACGCTTCCAGATCTGGGCCAGAGGGGTCTCGGACGTAATTGTTGAGACATAAGATGCCCAACATTCA
This sequence comes from Procambarus clarkii, assembly GCF_040958095.1. Taxonomy (NCBI): domain Eukaryota; kingdom Metazoa; phylum Arthropoda; class Malacostraca; order Decapoda; family Cambaridae; genus Procambarus; species Procambarus clarkii. Next base: position 42,165,780 of record NC_091161.1, read on the forward strand.
CGTTTAGCTGTACGGATGGCCCTACGGGCCACCGCACTCGCTTTCCGAAAGAAAAGAAAAGAATCGGTCGTCTGCCTACGGCGGTGCCTCTTCCAGGCTGCACGCTTACAGCGGACAGCCCGAGCACAGTCCGCATTCCACCAGGGAACGCACTTCCGTGGACCCCGAGAGGAAGAGCGAGGAATAGAGCGTAGGGCAGCGTTGAAGACAGTGTCATGAAAAAGGAGGAGAGCGCGAGAGAGGCAGAAGGGAGAGGTCAGGGAGAGCAGCACTGAGGGTAAATAGGGTCCAGTCTGCCTTAGCAAACTGCCACCTAGGGAAAGAGAGGGAAGGGCGAAAAGAGAAAAAGGAAACAAGGATGGGGAAATGATCACTTCCATGGAGGTCATCAAGAACCTGCCACGTGAAATCTAAGTAAAGAGAAGAAGAGCAGAGAGAAAGATCAAGACAAGAAAGGGTGCGAGTCCGAGAGTCCAAATGAGTGGGCTCACCAGAATTCAGAAGAGACAGGGAAGAAGAGAGGAGAAACGGCTCAAGGAGGCGACCCCGGGTATTCGTCAGAACGTCACCCCAAAGAGAATGACGACAATTGAAGTCACCCAGCAGGAGCACAGGCTCCGGCAAGGAGTCCAGGAGGTGTTTCAAATCAGGAAGAGAGAGCGGGACACTCGGGGGGAGATAAATGGAACAAACTGTGTACCATTTCCCCACAAAGATACGAGCAGCAGAACAATGGAGAGGCGAAGGAAAAAGTAAAGGAACAAAGGGAACATCAGCCCGAATCAAAAGAGCAGAAGAATTAGAAGCCCCAGCAATGGCTGGGGGGGGGGGGGGAGAGAAAGGAATAGCCACAAAAACGACCAGGACGAGCACCAAGCATTGGCTCCTGGAGACAGACACAAAGGGGCGAAAACCGCGAAATCAGAAGTTGGAGTTCGAGGAAATTGGCGTAATAACCTCGAACGTTCCATTGAAGAATGGACAACGACGAGAAGAGAAAGGACAAAAACAGAGAACAAGGAAGAAACAAAGGCGAAAGAGCAACAGAGCACGTTAAAGAATATCAGGGTCGGGATCAGGGTCAGCAAAGTCAGGGTTAGGGGGCATGGGTAAACTGAGCAAAGACGGAGGGAAGGAAACGGGAGAACAGAGCAGAGGTGGGCGGGCAGGGTCTGGAGGAGGAGGAAGAGGAGGAGACAACGGAGAGGAGCCGTCAAGGACAGCAGCAGGAGGAGGGGGAGTAGAAAGAGGAGAGCGCACCCCAGCAAGAGCAGCAACCGAAAGGGAAGCAGGGGCCAAAGAAACCTCCATAGCAGGAACAGGGGGCGCAAGCACTGAAACGGGAGGGGAAGGAGCAACAGAGCCAGAAGGAGGAGCTGAGGAAGAAAGCGAAGCCTTCTTACCCGCCGGGGAAGAGGAAGGCGAGGAGCCAGGCTTACGCTCCTGACTTAAAGAGACCGGTGTCCCAGCAACTACGTACCGGGCAACGGATTCCAGTGTCTCAACAGGAGAAGCCGAACGAGAGCACACACGACGGCCGTTAGGAGAGCGATGGACATCCGCCCGCACTGACAGGCGGTGGGGAGAGCCAATAGATGGAGGAAGAGGATGGGAAGGAGGATCGGAGGGGGACGAGGAAGAAGACACAGAAGACACGACAGACCGAGTAGAAGGAAGGGGAACCCCAGACAGAGGACCAGGAGGAGGATCCTTCGGGAGAGAACCCAAAGGAACAGAGGAGGGGGCAGTGGGCGCATCAGGGTCCAAGGCCCGGAAACGGTTGTGAGTCTGAGGAAGGCGGGAAGGACGAGGAGAGGAAGAGCGCAACACGCGAGCATAAGAGATATTAGCATAAGGCGGGAGCCGGCGAACCTGGCGCCTCGCCTCAGGAAAAGATAAACGCTCCCGGTGCTTCAGGTTGAGGACGGCTGCCTCAAGCTTGTAATGGACACACGCACGGGAGAAGGTAGGATGGGCCTCACCGCAGTTGAGGCAACGAGCCTGGGGAGAAGTGCACTCCGACTTAGAGTGACCTTCGCCACCACACAAAGGACAGAGAGAGACAGTCCCGGAGCAGCGGAGGGCACCATGCCCAAACCTCCAGCACTTGCAGAGCCGAGGAGAAGGAATGTACTCCTGGGAAGAGCACCTGGCACCAGCAAGAATGACAGAGGGTGGAAGGGTCCTACCATCAAAGGTAATCTTCACAACCCGGAGGGGTTGACGGCGACTACCACGAGGGGGGACGAGTAAACGTGTCCACCTGGAGAATAGAATGGCCCTGGGCAGCGAGGATATGGCGAATATCGTCGTGGCAGTCGCGCAGGTCCCGAACACCGGTTGCAACATGGGGCGGGAGCAAAATAGTACCAACACTGGCATTCAACTGAGCGTTCTTCGAGACCCGAACGGGGGTCTCGCCAAGGCAGGATAAGGCAGCCAAGCGGGAAGCAGCATCCTGAGAAGGAGCAGCAACGACACGTGTACCGAGACGAGTGGGGTTGAAAGTAATGGAGGCATCCACGGAATCAATGAGATGTCGATGAAGGGAGAAATCGTCAGGAGGCGCAGAATCAAGAGGGAGGAGATCAAAATATTTGGCCCACGAAGCGGGACCAAACAAGGCTTGATAGGTAGCAGAACTGGAAGGAATCGAGCCAGGGCGGCCGTGACGAGGACGGCGGTGAGAACCCCCAGAGAGAGAGGGGTTAAAAGTCGCAGTAGTTACAACTAGAGAAGGAGCCGTGCCAGGGGACGAGGTAGTCACCACTGGGGGCTTGGGGCTCGACCCAACCACAGAGGAGGGAGGGGAGCCAGGGGAAGGAGTCAGAGAGGCCAAAGGAGGAGCAAGGTCGGGGCCCAATGCAGCGGAGGCTACAGAGCCCGGTCTTCCAATACGGACCGACTCGGGGGCTTGGTCGCCCACCCCACGAGCCTGAGAAGGTAAGCCAGAAGTAGCCGAAACAGGGGTTATCATCTTGACGAAATGAAGAATTCACTCACGAATGTGCCCCCACACCCACCATGGAGCCACAATTAGAGGCAGGACACCCAACAAGAAGCTATCGCCGATCTTGTCGGGGCCTCCTAGGGGTGCGTCGTGAGTATACGCCCCACAAACGCCACCTTAAGAAACCGACAGTCCGTCGAGATCGGGTTCAGTGACAAAGTGGGGATTGACAATAAAAGGTTCCCCTCGCTCTCGACGTCGGGTACTGCAGTTCTACGGGTGCATGAGTATGCCTCCTCAAGCACCCGGGCGTCAAAATAGAAGAAGTCCATGGAAGAACCAGAACGAGCAAAAGGTCGGCAGGAAACGGCAAGCAGATAGGAGAAGAGGGGGGAGAAAAACGAAACAGAAGGAAAAGGAAAAGATGCCCAGCAAAATTGGAGAGGACGGCAGCAGGAGCACAAGGCTAGAAAAGGACAGGACTGTCCCAAGGAGCATCACACTCCGGCAGCCGCCCACTAAGCCCCCACACGGCGACAACGAGCTGAGCGGGGAGGGGGTTGAAAAAGCAAGAGTAACGCCAGTTCATAAAGAAGGTAATCCGGCAGACATAAACAACTATAGACCAATATCGAACCTACCCAATTCTATCAAAAATATTTGAAAAAATTATCTACAAACAGCTCTACTCCTATCTCGGAAAATTCGACATTCTTAGCCCCTGTCAGTTTGGCTTCCGCTCTCAAAAGAGTACCAACGATGCAATTATTAGTCTCCTTGATATAATTTACTCAGCCCTTGACAAAAATGAGTTTCCGATTGGACTCTTCATTGACCTGAGAAAGGCCTTTGATACTGTTAATCACAATTACCTCTTGTAAACTCCAACATTATGGAATTCGAGGCCATGCACTGGACTATATCCAATCCTATCTTAGTGATAGACACCAATGTGTAGCCATCAATAATATAACCTCTCCCATTCTACCAATAACCGTTGGAGTGCCACAGGGCAGCATCTTGGGACCTCTTCTATTTCTTATATACATCAATGATCTGCCTAATGTCTCTAACATTCTGAAACCTATTTTGTTTGCTGATGATACTACCCTCATCTACTCCAACCCCAACCCACATATATTAAATAATGATGTTAATAATGAACTAAAAAAAGCTCACTTATGGATGTCAACCAACAAACTAATACTTAACATAGAAAAGACCTACTACATCCTATTTGGAAGCAAATCTACAAATGCAATTCTGCTTCAGATAGACAATGTAAACATTAGCAATAAAAATGATGGACAGTTTCTTGGCCTATTCCTAGACAAGAGACTCAACTTCAGTACCAATATACAACACATAACTAAGTCTCTAAAACAGTTGGTATACTCTCCAAAATCAGATATTATGTACCTAACTCTGTTCTCATCTCTCTATATTATGCACTAATCTATCCCTATCTCAACTATGGTATCTGTGCATGGGGTTCAACCATTGCAAACCACCTCAAGTCAATCATCACCCAGCAAAAATCTGCTATCAGAATAATATCAAATTCTGCTTTCAGACAACACTCAGCCCCCTTGTTTAACTCCCTAAACATGCTAAACATAATCTCACTCCATAAATTCTCTTGTGTCAACTACATTTACAAAACCCTGTTCTTAAATGCAAATCCTGCTCTGAAACTCTTCCTGGACAGATGTAATAGGACCCATTATCACCGCACCAGAAATAAATATCTCTGATATCCCCAGAGTTAAACTTAATCTGTGTAAACACTATGCAAATAAAGGGACCCAGTTTATGGAACTCACTCCCTATTGAATTGAAAAGCTGTCCAACTTTTACATCATTCAAAATCAATACTAAAAAGTACCTAATTTCATCTTCATAGTTTTTCACCTTTTGCCTTAAAACTGCACTGTATCTATTGCTACCCAATCTCCCAACCTTTATGTTCCCAATTTGAACATCTTTACCATTGTGATCATTGCTGTCTTCTTATATGTGCTGCCAATCTGCTGTATGGTGTTTATTAATCTTGTTTATCTGTATCTATTGCTACCCAGTCTCCCAATCTTTATGTACCCAACCTGAACATCTTTACCATTGTGATCATTGCTGTCTTATATGTGCTGTCAATCTGCTGTATGGTGTCTATTAATCTTGTTTAAATTACTAATCAAGCTGTCATTGTAATCAATCAGAGCTTTAATATAACAATGTGCTTTAATATACTTACTAAGCTCTCTCATCTCATTTTTCTCTTGCAATGTATCTTTATCATTTATCAATTCTGATAGAAATTACCTACTTAAAATTATCTGTTAAATTAAGGACCTGCCGAAACGCTACGCGTATTAGTGGCTTTACAAGAGTGTAAATACTGTACTATGCAATGTATTCTCACAAACCCAATGTACCTTCTTGTATATATATATATATATATATATATATATATATATATATATATATATATACATACATATATATATATATATTAAATATGACCGAAAAAGTAAGATTAATAATTCTAACACGAATTTTCTCAATCTTTCGTACATTTCTTTTCACTGTTGGAGGTAAATCAAAAATCAATTCTCCAAAATTCATTTTTATTTCTAGTCTGACGCGACACGAGCGCGTTTCGTAAAACTTATTACATTTTCAAAGACTGTAGGGTAAGGCAGGTCCTAGTCAATAACGGCTTCTCCAAAGGTTTCGTCGAAGACATCATAAGAAGGAAAGTGAAAAGCCATGCAACCTCTGAAGAGACAACTAACACAACACCTATACCCCCTATTAGACTATTTTACAGGAACTTCTTTTCCACAGCTCATAAAACGGAGGAAAGGGTCCTGAAAGATATTGTTAATAGAAACGTTATCCCTACAGACAAAAATCAGAGGATACAACTGACGATTTACTATAAAACCAGAAAAACGGCCAGCCTACTCATGAGAAACTCTCCAGACACAAAACAGAACGATTTAAAAGAGACTAACGTCGTCTATGCCTTCAAATGCCCTCTTGGGGACTGTAAGCTCCAAAAAACCCAGTATATAGGCAAGATAACAACATCTCTTTCTAGGCGTTTAACGATGCATAAGCAACAGGGCTCCATTAAGGAACATATAATCTCTTCCCACAACCAAACCATCGCCAGAGAAATCCTAGTAAACAACAAAGAAATCATCGATAGATACAGCGATAGCAGGCGGCTTGACGTTTGCGAGGCACTACACATCAAGAAGTCGACACCAGCAATCAACAGCCAATTATTGCACAACTATATTCTACCCACCTCAAGACTCCGCTCCAATATAGAAGCATCAAGAAATATGGACCAATAGGCTTTCTACAAACACTTCTATTCAATACCCATTGTTTCGTGTTCTGTCTTGTGTTGATGAAATTAATACCCTATTAATGCCACCTCTTGTTCTGTCTTGTGTTGATGAAATTAATACCCTATTAATGCCACCTCTTGTTCTGTCTTGTGTTAATGCCACATCACCCCTTCCACCTCACTCAAATGTAGATATAAAATCGGAGATGCGTAAGTTCTATTCCACGGGAGACATCTCCCGTCACGCAGGGTGCAGTCGCACCTCCACAGATCTCCAGTATCAGCTCTTGATACTGGTAATGGCTCAAAAGGGCCACCACTTACGGGCTATTCATGCCCGTGCCACCTTTTGGGTGGCTTAATCTTTATCAATCAATCAGTTCTATTCAGTTGTGTATTTGTGAACTAAAGTCTTTGAAAATGTAATAAGTTTTACGAAACGCGCTTGTGTCGCGTCAGACTAGAAATAAAAATGAATTTTGGAGAATTGATTTTTTGATTTACCTCCAACAGTGAAAAGAAATGTACGAAAGATTGAGAAAATTCGTGTTAGAATTATTAATCTTACTTTTTCGGTCATATTTAATAATATATGTCTACAGGAAAGACTGCTACCAAAATATACTAATATATATATATATATATATATATATATATATATATATATATATATATATATATATATATATATATATATATATATATATACCCTC
>NC_091161.1:42180300-42218772 GCF_040958095.1 Procambarus clarkii
GCCTTGGTGATCAACCAAGGTTATAAGGTATCACTGGGCTAGAGGTTACAGTAAGAATAAAACAATGAACAACAGAACAGTTAAATAACCGCCAGCGTTCACCAGAATTAAAGGTTGAGGATGGTTCCCGTTACAATGGTGCTCATCTGTGTTTTTAACAATTCTTTTAAGAATTGTTGAAGGCCCACGCATCTTGTTCATTCGGTCAATAAGTGTATAGGTTAGTGAGGTCAGCCAAGAGCCCACAAGGTAGAGTCAACGGTAATACCATAACAGTAGCAACTGAGTGGAGTAGGCAATCTCTGGACATTGTGAGGGGGGGGGGGCTGGTAGCATTAAAAATAGGATACTAGGACAGTAAAATTATGATTAGGTGGTTATTGAGTAAGGAAACCGCTTTGAGCCGATTGAACTGGGTATTTTTACTCGACCCCTTTCAATTGGTTCAGATGTGTTGGGGACTTTCATATTCTCAACAACAGTTTCAATTTCGGGCTGTCTGGACGGATTTATCTGTGGGACGCCTCGGGATTTGTCCGAGGGTGTAATAGACGACCCAAATCGCTAAGAAAAAAAAAGTAAACTCGTGAAGGTGGTCGCGGTCATTGAGGGATGAGGTAGTACACTACTTAACAATGAATCGACGACTGGTTGATTGCACAGTCAAGAGGTCGATTTGCATCTAGTCATAATCTTTGCCGCAAAAGCAGCATTTCATGCAGTTTGAGTCTAGGTGGTCGTGGTCACCTAGGATAGGCTAGGGCGAGATTGAGAGCCGGTAGGGATGATTATAGGTATAATCGAGAGAATTCTTTAGTTAAAATGAAGTGATTTTTTTGGTATTAAGTTTTCCCCAAATTTTACGTGATTCTCTCATATTAGGAGCGGTTCCCTCATTCTAAGTGACCCTTGTGCTTATACGTGTACCCCTGAATAATAGTATGTCAGACTATCTTCTAAAATCTAAATGAACACAGAAATACACTAAGTCAGAGGTGAGTTGTCCTTATGGTTGGGTTACTACTTTTGATGTCCTGATAAGTATTCCTATGGCGAGTTATTTGCTCGTTACATTTTAAACAAGTGATATTGTGGAAATGAGAAAGAATGTGGAAAAAATTAAAAAAATTGTGCTGTGAAAATATTTCTTCGACTTATGTCCAAGTTCACTTGGACATAATTCGTGTTATTTGCGAGTAATTCTAATTCGTGTGTTAAGTGAGCGTCCCAGGTGTCATTATCATTCATTAAACTGTGCCAATACGAATCTACGACTGGTGATTGGAAGTGAAGAGGTCATGTTTTAAACTTCATGTATTAAAATTAGATTTGTAAGCAATTCACCAAATTAGAAAAATTTCACAAATTTTCACTTTCAAAAGTCGAATGGACAAATTTTTTTTTTTTTAAATTGAATTTGGGCTACGCGTTCCAGGTGTTATTATTATTCATTAGAGAATGTCAATAATGTAAACCTTGTTTTCAAGTTCGGATATATAAATTGAAATTTTCAGCATTTAAGGGAATAAGCGGGGACTTGTGTTTTAGCGTGGCTGAACTCAATACTGTTAAAGTGGCCATTTTGGTTCATTAAATAAAATCTAGTGTATTTCTTTTCACTGTTGATGGTAATTGAAAAATCAATTCTCCAAAATTCATTTTTATTTCTAGTCTGACGCGACACTTTAACGCGTTTCGTAATAACTTATTACATTTTCAAAGACTTTAGTTTACACACACACACAACTATAACTTGCAAACAACTAAACAGAGTTTAAACAGCTTTGATTTTTTACCTGCATTTGGGTAAGGTGATATGTTACAATAGTTTTGGATGAGGTGAAAAACTTTCAACACCTTGCAGGAATCAACCTCACTGAGGACCAAGTCACTCTCCTAAATCTGGGTATAAATTGTAACGTTATGTCCAGACCAAGTGAGATGGCCTGGAAAGTGGAGTTGGAGATCCTGTTGGACGACATATTCGACCTCGAGACAAAAAAGGTGGTCACCACCAAAGACACCTTACAAGCAGAGCTTATTGCAGAGGGAGGAAAGATTCCAGGCAACTACAGAAGCACCATACTGTCCCCCGAGCTCCAAGCGGCAGCTAAGAGCCTTCATGAGAACAAGGAGATAGTCGTCAGAAGAGGTGACTAGTCGCCAATATACGTCATTCTTAAAGACGAATATCTGGCGAAAATGAACCTCATTCTCTCTGACCAAACTAAATTCCAAAGGGTAACAAAGGACATTACAGCCGAACTGAAAGCAAAGTTCAACAAATTGATTGAAACTGTGAACGCCAAGAAATCTGGACTCCACCTGCCAAAGATTATTGGGGAATATAAACATGGATACGCGTATGGAAATGTCAAGACACATAAGCCTAGAAACCCACTTCGGCCAATCATCAGCCAGATACCCACACCCACGTACAGACTGGCGAAGCGACTCAACGGCTTGCCGACTCCTTATGTCCCTTGCGCCTTCAGCCTGAAGTCTCCAAAGGAAATTGTTGACTTACTGCGAGGAACACAGGCCACAGAGATAAGTGCCTCGTTGGACGTAGCATCACTGTTTACCAAAGTACCTGTGGATGAAACAATCGGGATGATAGCGGACAGAGTGTATCCTGATCTGGCCTGTACTCCTCTTGACATACCAGAAAACACTCTAAGGAAACTACTCCAAGCTTGTACTAAAGAGGCACCCTTCTTGAGCCCGGATGGGCACATGTATAAGCATGTAGATAGGGTCGCCATGGGTTCTCCCCTAGGTGTCCTGTTTACAAACTTCTACATGGGTACCATCGAACAAAAGGACTTAGTCGACATGAATTTGAAACCGGCCATATACTGCAGGTATGTTGACGACATTTTTACACAGGTACCTGATGTCAGACATCTGCAGGAGCTGAAGGAGGCATTTGAGCAGAGTTCCGTGCTGCGTTTCACTTACGAGACGGAAAAGGATGGGAAGCTGCCTTTTCTAGATGTAACAGTCATGGAAAAGGGCGGAGGTTTCCACACTGCAGTCTACACTAAGGAAACAAACATAGGAATGTGCCTAAATGCCAACAGCGACTGCCCCGACAGGTACAAGAGGAGTGTTGTTAACGCATACGTCGACCGTGCTCTCAGCCACAGCTCAGAATGGAAGCAAGTCGACGAAGAACTCTGTAGGGTAAGGCAGGTTCTAGTCAATAACGGCTTCTCCAACGGTTTCATCGAAGACATCATAAGAAGGAAAGTGAAAAGCCATGCAACCTCTGAAGAGACAACTAACACAACACCTATACCCCCTATTACACTATTTTACAGGAACTTCTTTTCCACAGCTCATAAAACGGAGGAAAGGGTCCTGAAAGATATTGTTAATAGAAACGTTATCCCTACAGACAAAAATCAGAGGATACAACTGACGATTTACTATAAAACCAGAAAAACGGCCAGCCTACTCATGAGAAACTCTCCAGACACAAAACAGAACGCTTTAAAAGAGACTAACGTCGTCTATGCCTTCAAATGCCCACTTGGGGACTGTAAGCTCCAAAAAAACCAGTATATAGGCAAGACAACAACATCTCTTTCTAGGCGTTTAACGATGCATAAGCAACAGGGCTCCATTAAGGAACATATAATCTCTTCCCATAACCAAACCATCGCCAGAGAAATCCTAGTAAACAACACAGAAATCATCGATAGATACAGCGATAGCAGGCGGCTTGACGTTTGCGAGGCACTACACATCAAGAAGTCAACACCAGTAATCAACAGCCAATTATTGCACAACTATATTCTACCCACCTCAAGACTCCGCTCCAATATAGAAGCATCAAGAAATATGGACCAATAGGCTTTCTACAAACACTTCTATTCAATACCCATTGTTTCTGTTCTGTCTTGTGTTGATACTTTTAATACCCTATTAATATCCCCTGTTCTGTCTTGTGTTAATGCCACATCATCCTTCCCACCTGTCTTGTGTTAATGCCACATCATCCTTCCCACCTCACTCAAATGTAGATATAATATCAGAGAGACGTAAGTTCTAATCAGTTGTGTATTTGTGAAGTCTTTGAAAATGTAATAAGTTTTACGAAACGCGCCCGTGTCGCGTCAGACTAGAAATAAAAATGAATTTTGGAGAAGTGATTTTTGATTTACCTCCAACAGTGAAGCGTAATGTACGAAAGATTGAGAAAATTCGTGTTAGAATTATTAATCTTACTTTTTCGGTCATATTTAATAATATATATATATATATATATATATATATATATATATATATATATATATATATATATATATATATATATATATCTATATTATACATATATATATTATACATATATATATATATATATATATATATATATATATATATATATATATTTATTATATATATATATATATATAGCCAAGTTTTCCTGAATTAATATATTTACTATAATTTTTTTCTTATGAAATGATAAAGCAACCCTTTTCTCTATGTATGAGGTCAATTTTTTTTTATTGGAGTTAAAATTAACGTAGATATATGACCGAACCTAACCAACCCTACCTAACCTAACCTATATTTATAGGTAAGGTTAGGTTAGGTAGGCAAAAAAAGCTAGGTTAGGTTAGGTTAGGTAGGTTAGGTAGACGAAAAAACATTAATTCATGAAAACTTGGCTTATTAGGCAAATCGGGCCTTGAATAGTAGGCTGAGAAGTGCGTTCTGGCTATTAGGTACGACATATATATATATATATATATATATAATATATATATGTCGTACCTAGTAGCAAGAACGCACTTCTCGGCCTACTGTGCAAGGCCTGATTTGCCTAATAAGCCAAGTTTTCCTAAATTTATATATTTGTCAATTTTTTTTCTTATGAAATGATTAAGCTATCCATTTCACTATGTGTGATTTTTTTTAAATTTGAGTCAAAACTAACGTTGATATATGACTGAACCTAACCTACCCTACCTAACCTAACCAATGTTAACCTAACCTAAACTAACATAACCAAGTCAATAATTTATGATCTTTATAAAATATAAGAATAGTAATTCAAATAAACCAATTGGAAACAATTTGTTGAAAAAATTTAAAATCACTGGGCCTAAAATCACTCGGTAAATCGGGCCTTGCATAGTAGGCCGAGAAGTGCGTGCAAGCACAACTCGCCTAGTTGTGCTTGCGGGGGTTGAGCTCTGGCTCTTTGGTCCCGCCTCTCAACCGTCAATCAACAGGTGTACAGGTTCCTGAGCCTATTGGGCTCTATCATATCTACACTTGAAACTGTATGGAGTCAGCCTCCACCACATTACTTCCTAATGCATTCCATTTTTCAATCACTCTGACACTAAAAAAGTTCTTTCTAATATCTCTGTGGCTCATTTGGGCACTCACTTTCCACCTGTGTCCCCTAGTTCGTGTGCCCATTGTGTTAAATAGCCTGTCTTTATCAACCCTGTCGATTCCCTTGAGAGTCTTGAATGTGGTGATCATGTCCCCCCTAACTCTTCTGTCTTCCAACGAAGTGAGGTTTAATTCCCGTAGTCTCTCCTCGTAGCTCATACCTCTCAGCTCGGGTACTAGTCTGGTGGCAAACCTTTGAACCTTTTCCAGTTTAGTCTTATGCATTACTAGATATGGACTCCACGCTGGAGCCGCATACTCCAGGATTGGTCTGACATATGTGGTATATAATGTTCTAAAAGATTCCTTATTCTAGATCTGAACTTAAGAAGACAATCAGGGACATTACAATCGCATACCACATACTTAGATCACAAGCTCATTAAAGTGCAAACTAACAGCAATACTTGTAAAAGGCTTAAAACAATGATCAAGTAAGAGGGGTTATTCAATAAATTAAATTTTAATAAAAGGATAGACTGGGAAAAAGATATACAGGGAATTAAAAAAAAATCTATTGAATGTTTGTAAGTAATAATAATCCCACACAAGGCATAGAACAAGAATATGAAGTCTTTCTAAAACTAGTTCCTTTGTTGAAAGTCAGAAAGAGGACCAATGTAGAAAGAAAACGTTGAAAGAACATGCAGACGGCACTAGGAAAGACAGAAAAAAACATACCAGAACTGTTAAGGAGACATGACCATCCCAACAAAAAATAATTTAAACTGAGTTTGAAGAAATCTAGCAAAGACTGAAGCAATCAGATTGAAGAAATGCAATTAGAACATAAAAATGGCATTCAAGAGAAAATCAAAATATTCCTTCACACGTGAAAAAAAACAAAAACCACTGTCAGTATTGGACCTATTCTTACAAATGAAGGTTCATACAGAGGATGACAAAGAAATTACTGAAATCCTAAAAAACAAAACACAGGAGGAGGGCATGTTTAGCATCCCAATATGAAAGTGGAAGATCCAGACAATTTCGTTAGGCATGATATCCAAACTACTGATAATATAACTGATATGAACAAAATTGCTGCTGATTTTTGAGAAATTGACAATATGCCCATGCACTCAATATTTATAAAGAAATGCGAAGTGCCGGTAGCATAGTGTGGAGAAAGAGCTTGAACATAGGGGAGATACCAGAGTCGCTTATATTAATAGATTTCAAAGATTTTGCTCCTCATTACACGGGAAGGAGCAAAGCAATGACTAAGAATTATAGACCAGCCGCACTAACGTCCCACATAATAAAAGTATTTGATAGAGGGATCAGGAGGCAGGTTTCCAGTTTCATATTGACCAATCATCTCCACAACCCAGGTCAACATGGATTTAAAGTGTGAAGATCATGCCTCTCGCAGCTACTTGACCACTACGGCAAAATCACTGAGGCATTAGAAGAAAAACAGAATACAGATGTGGTATACGCTGATTCATAAAAGAATGATATATATATGACTGTGGATATTAAAATTTCTGGGGAACAGAACACAGAGCAACAGTCAACCAAATAAATTAGAGTTCAAGCTCAGTTAAAAGCTCTACCTCAGAGTATAGTCCTTGTAGCACTTTTGTACTTATTCTCTTATCAGATATAGACTAGTCTTAGCTTCGTATCATAATCTACAGATGACAAATTCAGCATGAAAATTAATTTTGTTGAAGACATTGATAAACTACAAACAGATATTAAGTTTTCGACTGGGCGGTAGAAAATAACATGGTTATCATTGATAAATTCCAGGTACTCTGGTACGGTAAAAATGAGGACATTAAACAAAATACAGGATATAAAACAATCAATTCGGCCCATAGTAGGGAAGCATAATGTAAATGATCTAGGAATAATAATGACTGACGACCTAACGTTAAGGGAGCATAACCAAGCAAATTTAGCATCAGCCACAAAAATGATAGGATGAATTATGAGAAACTATGTCAGGGATCCCATCACAATGGTTGTACTATTCACATCACTTCTGCTGTCCCGTCTTTAGTACTGTTCGATACTCGCTTCCTCCTTCAGAGCAGGAGAGATTGCTGAAATAGAGGTAATACAGAAAGCATATACGGCATACAGAGACATGGTAAAGCACCTAAATTATTGGGATCGTCTCAAAGAGCTCCAAATGTTCTCCCTAGAAAGGAGAAGAGTAAGGAATCAAATAATATACATATCGAAAATATTGGAAGGCCAGGTCCCAAATCTACGAAGTAAAATAGCAATTACTGGAGTGAAAGAAATGAAAGGAAATCCAGAATAGAATCGTTGAAGATTATTCCCATAGGCACAATCAGAACATTATATAAACGTCAGAGGTTCACGGTTGTTCAACATACTCCCAGCGAGCATAAGAATTATTGACATAACAAAAGTGGACATCTTCCAGAGAAAACATGATAGTTTTCTTCAAGAAGTGCAGGACCAACCACGCTGTGGTGGATATGTGGACCTGCAGACCGCTCCAAGCAACAGCCTTCTGGACCAAGCGCTCCTTGGTCCAGGGGAGCAAAGGAACTTCAAGAACGCCATCCAGGTGCAGTACAAAATTTGTAATATAAATAAAAGCTCAGGATTATGTAAATACGCTCTTGTCAAATGCAGTCGTGTGTCATTCTTTGGTTAGTAATTATTCTTGGAATAAAGGCACACACAATGGCCCTGTGTGCACTGCCTGGAGATTAGGGCAGATATTGACAGGCTAATGAAGCAGGTGAGACAATATGGAGGGCAACAAGGTTTCTCGCAAGGATCCAAAGGGGAAGCTCCATTGAGATAATTGACCCACCACTCGCCAGCCGAGTTAAGACGGCAAAGGACGTCAAAGAAATCAAGAACACTGGTTCAAACATAGAACCACTTGAGTTGAATGGGATAAAACCATGTGCGGTAACTAAGCAGACAAGCTGAACATCACAACAAAAGTCTGGACATGTGTTGGGGGCTTGGCACATGCGCTGGATAGGCAAAACTTTCTGCTCCATAAATACAAGCGTTTGGGTATGTTCTCCGCGGGCAAGGGGTAAAGTTAGTAAGAAATAGTGTGATGCAATATGATCAAGCCCACCGTCTGTATCTCGGTAAACAATATTCACCAAGCCAGATGCACAGGGGTATTTAAATAGTGTAACAATGACTTAAAGGTATTGAACGAGTAATGCAACTCCATTAATGAATAACTGGAAAGCTTACATTAATAAGAAGACCATGTATGCTAGTTACACAATATACTTTTTATGGTAGGCGTGGGACAGCTCTTGCAGACAGAGTTAAGTGCGTAGGACTGTTGTAGGCACCACAGTAATAGTGATATGGTTATGGCCATTGGAAGCTGCGGCTGCTGTTGTAGCCACTTCAACGTGAATTAGTTCGATGTACTGTCAACCTGTCCTCTTACAAATTACGGCTGAATTTGGCCGTTGGTCCGTATAGCGAAAATGGACGCAATTTGAAAATTAAAAAAATTGAAAATAAATTTAGGATTTTATTCCAAAACAGTAAGTTAAGTGTCTTCTGGTAGGTTAGGTGGAAAGGAAATTCTCCTAACGTTTAAAAAGTCATGAAAAACGTTAATTGAAAGTGTCTCTCCTAACCTAACAGACTAAGCCATTGGACCCAAACGTAGGTCAAGTCCGTTTATTGCCAAGGGTGCCCAGTTTAATCAGGTGGGAAATGTTATATTGTTAATTATCGTCAGTATTTTAAATAATTAAATTAGAAAACCCGATGGCCTTTAATTACTTTCCATATATTCTCAAGCGATTTTCCATTACAAACCTATTGCTATGCTTCAAGGGTCTAGGTGGAGAAAAATAAATTGGATGAAGTTAACAATTTCATGAGGCTAATGATATACAGTAGGGTAAATATTGTATTCAGGATGAATATGGGTTTTAATGTTATACGACAGTACACAAAAAATGAAACCACTAACAAACGCCAATGTATGAAGAAAACACGGAACAATTAACAAAATTATTTATACCAATTACTTTACACTAATATATTTCAGTCAAGGACGGGCAGTGGCAATGTGTCAAGAGTATTAAATGCAGTGTGAAAGTGGGACTGAAAACTGAGCTCCGCAAACGGTTTGGAGAGAATTAAATGGAAAATGATCAACCTAATGATAGGAGTTACACATAACCCACCAAACATTTAGAGAAAAGAACAGCTTTTATGGGAATTATTATCTAGAGCTTTTAGGTCTAAATGAACTTTGTGACTAATTGTAAAACAAACTTTAATTTCCTGTACGGCAAATAATTTTTAAACGACTTTAATGAAACAAAATAATATTGTTCCAACACAGTAAGATAATACAAACCTGTGTAACAGGGAGACACTGATAAGTAGCATCTTAAATGGGAGTGAGTGAGGGAACAGTGATCATGAGGAAATTTCATTAAACTAGACACGGAGAAGTTATTTGAGAGAAACTTATGGTGCCAGACTTTTCTCACATCTGATTCATATATTTAGTTACTTTGTGAATTATAAATTTGGCAGACCTGAACATGGGAGTCTGGCAGTTCTTGGGCCTTGTCTTGTTCACATCATAATCAAGTTACCACGCCAGTAATGTTTGTTACAAATAAAGCCCAGGAATGTGGTACACTCTAGATTATTTCAAATAGTAGTGACCAAAAATGGATAACCCTGTCACTAAAAAACATAATTAGAAAACAGGATGCTTAATACAAACGAATTAAGACAAAATATTTAAGAACAAAAAGTATGTGTTACCGGGCATGCAAAGAAAGCCTTCAGTGTTTTGCCAGATGAAACAAAGAGGGCAGACAACACCTGGCTATGAAAAAATATGTCAAATAACTGATAAGAAAAATACCTAATTTAAATTAAAAAAATTAGGTAAAGTGCCAAAGAACTTTAGGAATATAGAAGAACAAATCCACGTAGAATGTGCAGATGACATCCTGATAAGTTTAATAATTTCCTTGCTGGTAACCACTAAGGGGCATTAGATTGGTTTTGGAAAAGTTGTTCAATGTCAACTAATATTTTTTGACTAGTTGTATAATGAAAATGGCTGCAATTGGTCCAAGTTTCAGTACTGCAGTGTAAATAGAAAGGGAGAATTTTGTTTTTTTTTCAAAGAATTTATATATTTTCAAATCTGAATAAATACACACACCTTTCAGATATAATCATTCTTTGACACTCTTCTGACACATTAGCATATAATAAAGGATCTGTTGATAGATAATTTCCAAAACATCTTTAGTTTTCCTAATACAAATTTTCAAATTTCCCCCCCAAAATTATGCAAACATGTCATGTTTATTGCTATTATAAAATCAATAAATGAACTTAGAAAAAAAAGCTATCAACAAAATTTAGAGACATGCACTCTACATATACGGTGCAAGTTTCATGTAAATTGAATAAAAAATGAAAAAGTTATTTGAACGTTCATGTTACTTGAAAATAAATACGAAAATAATAAAGTCTAAGGTGCTGCCATCTGTGGCTGAGGTTGACATCAACCACTTTTCTCCAAAATTGGCACCCTTACAGATAAGCTTATGTATAGTCAGGTGTATTAGTTTCATGCAAATCGTCCGATACAAAAAACAAATTGAAAAAAACAAAAAAACAAAATTAATTTAATTTTTTCACATAAAACTAATTATAATATTTTTTAATGTATGCTATTGTGATAGCAGAGAGTCAAAGATATGATTTCAGTTGACACTTGTGTTTCATAATCGTTTGACCATTTTGGAATAATTCTGACACCTGTTTCAATATTTTTTTTCTTCCTTCCTATGTATGCTACGATGCCGAGACTTGGGCCAGATGAAACTCTTCTTGTGTACAACTTTTTAAAAAAGTTTGATTGAAATCGAACCAGTTTTCATTTAATTCATTTTTGGGGAAATCTGAGTCTAATGCCCCCTAAACTAATATAATAGGATGCAATGGCGATCACAGGAGGAAGGGGGAAGCGGCAACAGCTACGAGGCCACCTGACCTTCAAGGCAGCCAGGATGTTCCCAAGGGACATCAGAGTCAGAGTTAGCAGGTATTTCAAATATAATGTTCATAAGTAAACCTTCAAACTTTTTAAAGTAAAAATAAACAAAGTTTCCTATAATCATCAGAGAGTTAAGTGAGCAGTATTTTCGAGCTTTTCATGCAGCCTTCCATTTTTTATCAAAAAATAGCTAAAAATATATAAAATTTGGGATGTGGTTACAAACGTTTTTCTCTCTTTAGAGCAAGTTTTAATCAGGAACTTGCCCCCGTCTACAGGAGTGTGTATTCGATCCCTAGTAATGATTCTGAGTGTGAACCTTTGACAAACTGGAAAATCTTTGAGTTCGCACTTATCTCAACATTCTTATGTAATTAGAATGGGCCCAACAATCTAGTGCATTGCAATTACATGCCAGTTTATATAATCATATTATTAATTACAGCCAAAACTTATTAAGTGCAGGAGTTTTGTTGAACGAAATTTGATCAAGTCAGCCCTAATTAACCAATGTCGCACTATTTTTAATGTTAGCACTGACCTAAACAAACTTGACCATATTTATATATATTATAGTTTTAAATTGTAACTACCAACTTAGTGAAGAAGGCAGGCTCGTGATTCGTAGAGTGTCACCTGACTATAGTAAAGCGAGTAGCGACACAGGGTGGGTGGCAAGGAGGGGGGGGGGTCAGTATCAATTTCTTTCTAAGCGCTTTACTCCCTCCACCCCAGCCCATCTCCACAACACACATACACATCGCTCCCTCAGTTACTCATTTAGTACAATGCACCCATGTCCCCCCCCCCCCAGATATGACCCTCCTAACCATTCTTCTGAAATTATTAACGTCAGAAGGACGTAGTGATCTCGTAGCAGGAACAAGGAAAATTTCTGAAGATGACAGAAATAATGAACCAGAGGATAACCCTACTCACAATGAGCCACCATGGCAAATTGTAGGAAACTGAAAGGCAAATAAACGAAAAAGAACTGAAGAAACGCCCGAAGAAACCAATTTAGAAGCCAGCCAGAACCCAAGAGCAGCCCCAAAACCAATGCCAAGAACCATCATCAAAACCAAGAAACCAGTAGATGGTCCGACTTATGCTTACATTGCCGTACTGGAAAAAGGTTATCCATGATCACATCTTAGAGCAAAGCCTGACATTAGAGGCAGATAACATATCCACAGATATTCCAGATATAATTACTAACCTGAGGAATACAGAAGACCTAGTTGAAATGAAACCAGAGGAAAAAATCACCAAGATAATAATGCAACATATCACGCTTGAAGTTCATGCAAAGAGTCTTAGAATGCCCAAATGTCACAACGACGGAAAGGTGTAAGCACGACAATGTAGAAACAAGACAGGTCCTTCTAACAATAAATGGTCGTAGCATCAACACTGAATGCTGGGATCTATGGACAATTCATTCTAAGGCTGTACAATCCAGAACCCAGACGCTGTTACAGATGTCAGCGTTTCGGCCACCATAAAGATGGCTGCAGAGGCCCGGAACGATGAGGAGAATGCAGCGAGCTCAACAACACTGACACATGCAAAAATCTGTATAAAGAAGGCAAACTAACGAAAGCAAAATGTCCAAACTGCGGGCGCACACATCACGGTTGGAACAAACGATGTCCAGAAACGGGTAAAATGAATACAAGCTTTCGGATTTACCCAGCAACCCAAAGTTACAACTCCTAGACCACAATAGACCAGACTCTCAGTTAATAGCCAGTGGTACACTCCTCGGCCAGTCCGAATAAATTAAGATACAAATCAGCAACAGACTAAAGCACCAATTTCTTCTAGCCTGAGCAAGAACAGGGCCTCCAATAACTGGAGAAAACAGAGCACAACTCCACAAAGCAACAACAACCGAATATATCAAGGTAGCAAAACGAACACCCCTGCTATTGCCTCCAAGACCTCCCAAACATGAATGACGACCTCTACATTATCAAATGCCCCAGTAGCTGGATGTAGCAAAGACACTAGGACCCAACCAAGAAAAAAGAAAGGTATCCAAAGGTGTATCAAGTGACTACTGTTCCAATGGTTATTGCCTCCCTGACAGACCTTCAGTATGATGCTTGCAAAGCATTCCAAGCACTGGAACAGACCAACCCACAATCAAGGAAGGGAATGTAAAAGTTCAAAAACCAATCTACTGAACTTATTTCTTCCACATTTATACAAGCCCTACCTAAAAAGATTGAAGTAAAAGTCGAAGGTGACGAAACTGAATTGTTTCAGCAACCATTGTCAGTCTCCACTCCAACCAAAACAAGCCGTCGGGGAAATCAGCACTTTAGAACCTACCATGGACTCAATGGATTCAACTCTAACAGAATAATGGACAATCTCAAGATCATACATTGGGCCTCCTTGAATATTGAAGGGTTCAAAAACAAAGCACAAACACTCAGAGCAGTGCTTCTCAAGAACAACACTGATATTGTTTTACTTCAGGAAACACTCACCAGGACTGAAAGAAATATCAATATCCCAGGATATTAAGGTTTCCACTTCCCAATTGCACCAGGTGGCATCAGAGGAACTTCAGTACTAGTAAGAAATAAATGCCACGGCAATCGCAGACTTGCCTAACTGTGGTGCGGACGTTGAAATTATGGTTGTTATTCTCGCTATGAGGAACTGAATGCTGTCCGTATTCAATGTATACAAGAACCACAGAGAACACGATATGGATATCTCTGAAATCTTTGAAATAGCAGTCATTACACTTACTATCATCTCGGGTGACTTCAACGCTCAGAGAATTACTACATGATTCACCAAGAACCGACGCCAACGGAAGACATATTCGATACCTTTTAGATGAAGTGCCTGAAATCAGTCTGCTTAACTCGATGGAACCAACCCACATTGGTGGGGGGAAACTGGATCTCACGTCTGTCTCCACCAGTATTTATGAGTTGTCATTGGCCAGTTGACCATGTGCCGACTAGTGACAGCTTTGCTACAAAAACAGTTATTAATATAGCATTACCACCCAGACATCCAGTTCCCGAGCCTGGATGGGACTTTATCAAAGCAGATTGGACGAAGATTCAGGAATCTCTCTAAACTTGGCACCAAAACTACACTCCTCCTGACAACACCGAAGAAATGAAAAACAAATTAGTAAATGCAATACATAGAGCAGCAAATCACGCCATCCCCAAAAGGAAAACAATTACCCAACAACATAAGGCCCATTGGTATTACTGCAATAGGATCAAAGAACTACATAACAGACTAAATTGTGCACGGAAGAATTTCAGAGGAGATAGAACCGAAACTAATCTAGGACTTCTTAAGAGCTGTCCAAGATCATGTGCACGAAGAAACAGCAAAAATTAAAGAAGAAAAATGGCTTGAGTGGTGTGCCAAGCAAAATCAGCATACACCCTTGGGCGACATCTGGAGGCAGATCAACAAGGCCAAAGGAAAATTGCCTCCTGCTCCGCCACATCATGTTCATCCAGAGCAAGGAGCAGCAAGGTTAGCAAATCTATTTGCTTCAGGAGCCAGTTCCACTCAACTTCAAGCAACTCTGACTCGCCAGCAAAGACTTCAGGAAATAAGATGGAAAAGAGAGATTATGCGTTAACCTTACCTGACGAACTACACCAACCTTTCAATCTTAAAGAACTCTAAAAAACTACAAAGAAAACTAAAAACACAGCTCCAGGTGAAGACAAAATAACTTACAACATGCTTGCCAAGCTAGGAGAAAAGGGTGAAGAAGCATTCTTGAATCTCATCAACAGAGTTTGGGTGACAAGAACTCTACCACTCTTTGAACAGTGCAATTATAGTTCCCATTCCAAAATCTAAAGACCCAGGAAATTCAAGACCCATCTCATTAACAAGCTGTCTGGCCAAAATTGCTGAAAGAAGGCTCTTAATCGAACTGGATGGAAAGCCAATCCACTGCACCAAAATGTTTGCTTACAGAAAAGGTGTTGGAAACACAGAATGCCTCACATCCCTCCTGGATCAAATCAATGGATCAATAAAGTGAAAGGATGAGGACGTTTCGCTCCGTCCTGGACCACTCTCACAATCGACCTGAGAATGGTCCAGGACGGACCGAAACGTCGTCATCCTTTCGCCTTCTAGTGTGGTGTTTGGTCATTAATGACAAACCTGGAATCCTTATTTTTCTAGACCTAGAAAATCCCTTCGAGTTAGCCAATACTCCAGCTACACTGTGCTGCCTTGTGGATAAGGAAATCAAAGGACACGCTCTTGCCTTTGCCAATGGAAGCCTGCTTAACCGAGAAGCTAAAGTCAAATTTCAAGGAAAAACATCGTCCTCAAAGAGGCTGGAAAATGGAACTCCCCAGGGAGGAATACTAAGCCATTTCCTCTTCAACTGTCTCATGGTACAATGCATGAAGCTCAAGTTACCAAAAGCCAAACTGCTTAACTATACAGGCGACTTTGTGGTCCTCATCAATGACAAAGACGCCAGGAACCACGCACATAAATGCCTAGATATTATCAGCAGGGAAGTGGAACGCATAGCAGTGAAAATAAACAGCAATAAAACAAAAGCAATGCTCGTTAAAATGAGAACGCAAGACATTAGACTCTCAATACAAGTACATGAAATTGAGTGGGTTACCTTTTTTCAATACCTAGGATTCATAATAGACAGCCAGTTGAAATTCACTCAAGAAATTAAATTTTTCAGCAACGTTGTAAAGCCAGAAACTCAGCTTTGCGCTCCCTGACCTGGAATCCTTAGAGATGGTGCTTAGTTTCTTAGAGATGATGCATCTCTACCAGCACTCAAAATGAACTACGTTCAAGCAGTTAGGTTACTCATTGACTATGCTGTTCCTGCTCTTACATCTCTTAGTGATAACCAATGGGAGAAACTGGAAGTGTCTCAAAATGATGGTCTCAGAATATTGCTGGGAACACCTATATGGACGCGTCGAGACCATATCACTTTTGGCAGCCTCCTCCATGGGAAGAATCAAGTCTAAAGATAATAATTGAAGGATTACCAGTTAAAAAATCAGTATGTGACTCGCAAAGGGTCAAAGCAGTCATAGAACAACAAATGGAAACCATTTCAAAGACCTACAACGACTCATCTTCATAGAAGGATCAGTTGATTAAGAGGTTCTGCTGGGGCAGCAGTTTACACTACCAACCCTGAAGCTTACTGGAGCATGAATAGTGGTTGCTTAACATTGCAAATTAAATTATATGCCTTGAAGGAGGCCATAAACTATACAATTGAGAATAATTTACATGATGTCATCATTCATACCAACTAAATCCTCGCTCCAGGCATTGTTATCCAGTCAACACAGAGATAATATACATCTCCTCGCAGAAATTTAACATATAGGAAAAGAAGCCCATAATCTAGAACTGTTAATCACCCAAAACTGGATACCAAGTCACATTGGCATAGATAGTAATGAAAAGGCAGACTCACTAGCAATGCCTGCCACTGCTCTACCTGTTGTACAGGTTCAAATACCTCTAAGTTTCTCACAGATTAAGGAGCAAATCAAGACGAAAATACTACCAACTATCAAAAGTCGCCACGGAGCCAAAGTAGCGGAAGGAAGATCCACGGCAATATGGTACGAACAAGCCACTGGGTACTATTTCAGGCCTCACAAAAAGATATCCAGACACATTGCAGTTGCCATACACAGTCTCAGACTTTGTTACAAGTGCTGCTGCTAGGTAATAAACCCAATAGTTAGAGAGTGTCATATCTGCCATATGCCTGACTATTGATTTATTAAATATGGTAGACAGTGGCTTGCAAAGCACCTCTTTGCATTCTTTAAGCACCCTGGCAAACACTTCATCCGGCCCTGGGGATTTGTTTGGTTTTAGTTTTACTATTTGTTTAATTACATCCTCTCGGCTAATTGCTGAACTAGTCAGCCTGTCCTCATCTCCACCCACAGACTTGCTCGGCTGAAGACATATTGTTAAGTTCCTCCTTAGTAAATACAGATAAGATATTGATTAAAAAAATATTACTCGTCACCTCGTCATTATCTGTTATTTGACCTGTCTCAGATTTTAATACACCTATCCTTTCACTAGTCTTTTTTCGATAATACTGAAAAACGGCTTTAAGATTTGCCTTAGCTTGCCCTGCTATGCGAACATCATAGTTTCTTTTTGCTTTCCATATCTCTTTTTAACATTTCTAACCAGTAATACGAATTCCTGCTCTAAACTGACTTCCCCATTCTTAATCCTATTGTACCACGCTCTTTTTTTTTACCTATAAGGATCTTTAGATTCTTTGTTATTCACTTTGGGTTATTAGTATTCGATCTATTCAATTTATATGGTATACTACGGTCCTGTGCTTTGCTTAGAATACTTTTAAATAAGTTATATTTTGAATTCACATTGAAATCCTCTTTTACGTCACCTATCGCTGGGTTCTCGTCTCGCTTCAAGACCGGCCCACCCCTCATGCCCAAGACTTTCCAATCTGTTTGACCCAAAAAATGACTTAGGCTATTGAAATCAGCTTTTAACAAATCTGGCAGTAACTGAATTTTCTCCTACAGATCTATTCCATTCTATGCTAAATATGATTCCTTTGTGATCACTGTTCCCTAGCTCACTCTGTATTTCGGTGTCATTAATTTGTGTTTCCCTGTTAGTTAACAATAAAATAATATTTTCTCGCATTAGTTCCTTATTGTGTTGGCTAAGAAAGCAATCGTCAATTAATTCTAGAAAATCTTCTGCTTCGTTGTTCCCTGTTCTGTTAAACCAATTTATTCCACTAAAATTAAAGTCTCCCATGACACAAATACTGCTAGACCTAGATGCTCTAGATATTTCATCCCACAGGTGCTTTGCTTCCATCCTGTTTAAGTTTGGTGGCCTGTCTAATTCCTATAATAAGGTTATTTGCTCTTTCGTTTAATTCTATCCAAATAGTTTCTGTGTGTGGCTTGCTCAATTTTGATTCCCTCTGAGACTACATTTCAAATTTTCCCTAACGTATATGGCTTCTCCCCTTCCTTGTCTAATATATGTGTGAAACAGTTCAAATCCATTTATTTGATATTCAACTAATAGTTCTCTATTGTTTACATTCATCCACGTTTCGGCAAGTGCATTATATAATTTTTTTTTTGTGCAGACAAAAGTATTTAAATCGTTTATTTTGTTTCTTAGACTTCTTCTGTTAGTGTAATATACCCTAAGTGTACTGTTATTTTGAGGCCCTTCTCTTTCCCTGATCATTTTGACAATTTGTTTCTCTCACAAACACATACTTTTATTACCTCCTTCCTCCATATTAAATCCCATACCACTATCTACTAACAGTTTAAACCCAAACACAGACAAACGCCTCCAACCACTGGTTCCAACGAGTTCGCAACAAACAACAACCCCAGCCCTCGATACACACACCCCACCCTGAGCATACATTTAATTTCTTCGATAGAAGTGTTCCCAGTTATCTATGAAAGATATTGCATTTGATTTGCAATATCTTTCCAGCCGGCAATTGACACCAAGTGCCCTCGACATCCATTCATTTCTAACTCCCTTTCTTTGAAGAATGTCACATATGATCGGGATTCCTCCCTTGCTCCTAACTAATTCTATGGCCTTCTTAAACATTTGTATCAGTTCCTCACTCCTAACTCGTCCAACATCATTTCCACCTGCACTAATACAAATAATGGGTTTGTTCCCATTTCCCGTCATAATATCTCATGTCAACAATTTCCCCAATTCCAGCTCCTGGATTGCAAACCCTTAACCTGTTCCCCCTATCTCTGGCACAAAACGTCCTGTCTAAATACATTACCTTGGAAACTCCCACAACCAAAATTAGCTTAGTTCCTTCCTTTTCCTTTTGAGCACCTTGAGGGACCTGCGCTTTGTTGTTCTTCATTGCTTTGCCTTTTGAACGAACTGCCGGCTCACCACAGCACTCGTCCTCTAACACGGCAAATGCGTTAGAAGTCCTTAGGATATCAATTGGCGGCTTTGCCGAAGACTTCTTAAGGCCCCTGTCCTTTACGACTTTAAAAGGAGACTTAATACTTGTTTGCCCGACTGTCCCCAGGTCCCGGACACTGCATTCACTCGCAGACTTTGCTGCCAGTGAATTTTATCTGGGATCTTTTAATGAAGTAACTCATCACATTGAATCTGGCATTGCCAAACCTGTGAAACGAAAATACGGCGGACACCTACATGTTCTTCACAGGAAAAAAAAGAGACACCTTCAATGCATGCTTGATGCCGGTATCATCCCACCATCAATGTTTGATTGGGATACCTTGGTTCGGTGGTGCGTGGGGATTACCAGGAACAGAACTCCCGTACCATGAAGTGTGTGAACCCGCTTCTAGTTGACGAATGCCTGCACATATTAGCAGGAAACGAATGGTTCAGTAACTTAGATCCCAACTCGGCATATTACCATAATATAGAGAAAGATCGGAAAAAGACGGCATTTATCACCAAGTATAGTTTGTTTGAATTTAAGAACATGGCTTTTGGTCTTTGTAATGCCCCAGCTACCTACGCCAGAGTCATGAATCTGGTATTACGAGAGCTGAATTGGGAGACGGTGCTAGTTTTCTTGGATGACATTCTAGTGTTGGGCGAGTCATTTCAAAGTCACCTCTCCAACCTGGCACAAGTCTTTGAAAGGTTCAGAACGTATGGCCTGTGCCTTAAGCAACAAAAATGGGCCCTGTTCAATTTTAGAAATCTTTCATATGAAGAAAGATTAACAAAGCTTAAATTGCATTCACTGGTAAGGCAAATAGTTAGGGGTGACATGATGGAGGTTTACAAGTTGATGAATGTACGTAACAAAAGAGGATATTAATAGCGTATTAAAAGTATCATCACAAGACAGAACCCGAAACATTGGGTATAAATCGGATAAATTTAGATTTAGGAAAGACTTGGGTAAATACTGGTTCGGTAACAGGGTTGTTTTTTTGTGGAACAAATTACCGAATAACGTGGTGGAGGTGGGGTCCCTTGATTGTTTCAAGCATGGGATGGACATGTATATGAGTGGGATTGGGTGATTATAAATAGGAACTGCCTCGTATGAGCCAATAGGCCTTCTGCAGTTGCCTTTGTTCTTATGTTCTTAAGGAACGTGTTGAATTCTTGGGCAAAATAGTCAGCACGGGGCTAAAATTGGGACAAGAGGCAATAGATGCATAGGTGAGATGGCAGACCTAGATTATCCAAAGACGTGAACCGATTCTTAGGATTAGATAACTACCACCGATAAAAGGATTTGCGGAGCTAGCTGTTCCTCTATATGCATTAACTAGAGCGAACAAATTTGATTGGGGCGATTGGGATTGGCAGAAGGCGACCTGTTCGGAGCCAACCCCGTCATGAAATACTACTGGCTAAACAAAGAGGCCTTTATTTTGTAGAACGGCCTTTGGTGGTGGCACAAAGTAGATCAGGACAGAGCGGCTCAAAAACTTTATATACATCTTCTTGAGGTTATCTTGAGATGATTTCAGAGTTTTTTAGTGTCCCCGCGGCCCGGTCCTCGACCAGGCCTCCACCCCCAGGAAGCAGCCCGTGACAGCTGACTAACACCCAGGTACCTATTTTACTGCTAGGTAACAGGGGCATAGGGTGAAAGAAACATTGCCCAGTGTTTCTCGCCGACGCCTGGGATCGAACCCAGGACCACAGGATCACAAGTCCAGCGTGCTGTCCGCTTGGCCGACCGGCTACATACCCACTAGCCTGAGACAGGAAGTGTTTAACTTACGCCATGATATACCCGACATGGGAAATCAAGGCAGGAATCATACAATGGTGAGAATCAAAGATATTTTTGGTACGGGCTAACAACCCAGGTTGAACCTGGGACAACCTAACACCCAACAACCCTAGGTTGAAGGTTTACCCTAAACCCTTAGGTTTAGGTTGAACCCTATGTAGGTTCATAACCCTATGTGGTGTCATGCCATCACTGCAGTGTTAACAAAAAAGCATCCAAGACCAGCAGGCATGAGTAGCTTGAGTACCATGCGGGTGCACCAATGGGAATTTTTGGGACCATTGCCCAAGACTCTGAAAGGCAACGAATACCTCCTGGTGATGGTGGATCAATTTACCAAATGGATTGAGTGTGCGCCACTAACATCCCAGACTGCAAAGGACATGGGTAGAGCGGCACTAAGGATTTTCACCTGGTTTGGGTATCCTTTTCAGATTTTCACCGGCCAAGGGGAGGAACTTCGAAAGTGACTTGTTCACTAAACTTTGCGAAATGATGCAAATCCATAAAGCTCATACTACAGCTTACAGGCCGTCAGCAAATGGCTAAGTAGAAAGGTACAACAGGACCATCATGGATGCGTTGCGATGTTATGCTAGTTCTCAACATGACAGTTGGGATGACTACGTTCAGCATACAGCAGGGGCTATATGCTGAAGAGTAAATCGACAAACCGGATTCACTCCAAATAAATTAATTCTTGGTCGGGAAAGTAGCCAGCCGATAGCTTTGATGTATCCCTGGGAGAGGCAGCCTCATCAAGACGCAATACCTTATTTAGCACACTTGCAGGGAGAAATAAGAAGGGCACACGAGTTAGCCCGGAAATCCCTATCGTCAACCGAAGAACGAATTAAGAGATTATGACCTGTGGGCACAGCTACAGGTCTATGAAAAAGGTGACCTGGTTTACCTGTTGGACACCACGCAGGTAAAAGGGCAATGCAAGAAACTATCTCCACAATGGAAGGGCCCTGGGATCAAAATCCATAAATTTTTATCTTGTTTGTTTAGGGTTAAACTCCAGTGTGACCTTACGACGGTGAATTACGAAAGATTGAAGAAATGCAGAGACTATGAATGATCAGACTGAATTCTCAGATTTAAGCAGCGAATGGCACCGATTCAGGAAACAGCATCATTACCGTATGAAGATCTTTACCGTGTATATAGGCAGCCATATGAAGGGAAATTTATGGTATAGTGTGATATGTGCGCTGGGTGGTTCACGAGAGCTGCGAGAGAGCAACCGTTGCGAATGCACGTTGCAAGGCAGATTATGTATGTCCACAGTGTAGAGACTCAAGCCAGGAATAGTTAGATATATGTCCTCTTTACCGTAATGGTACTGCTCCTTACAGACCTCCACGCCAGCAGCACGATGTCCACCAAGGGATCCTAAGGGGACTTCAAGACTATGAGCCTGAGCATAACAAGATGGGGGCCTGAAGAAGATCCTTCAGAGGCCACAGGGATGGACATCTCGGATTTTTCGGAGTACGATTTCAAGAGCAACAGGATGGGGCCTGGAGAGGTTCTGTCGGAGACCAAAGGGATGGTCATGTCATCAGATTTTTCGGACAATGAGTCCAAACTAAGTATAATGGGATCTCCAGGTGAGGTAGCACCTGTGTCCACAAGGGTTGTGGAAGCGGGAGTCCTAACAGACTCCGATTTCAGCTGAGACACCAGTTACCCAGCGAGCCCGTATGCTGGGGTGGGCCCGAGAGGCCCCCCACAAGTTCCTTTAGGAACTCCTTCCTGGGAAAAGTGGCCTTCTTCGACAGCCACTTCAGGATCAATGATATCCTACTTAATGGTGGACTAATGTCCGGGAAGGACATCCTCCTGCCAAACTATGCAGTCAAGAAAATCCTTCTTTAAATAAAGGATCTTCATCTGGTACCGCACCACCACCTTTTGGGAGGAATTATGGCATAAGTGGACCCTAGAAAATATCCACAAACCTTTGAAACCCAGTTGGGATGGGCGATATCCCTGGGTGTCTACCCTAGTGAGGACGGGTATTCAGGTGCAGATAACCTTACAACCTTGGGTAAGCATCTGGATACAAACCCAACATTGCCATTGAGACCCATTGGCCTGGACTGGGGGACAGCAAGTCCAATCGAGAGAGATGAGCAAAGGGGCATATTCAGGAAAATGCTCCTATATGCATCTGTGCGCCGTCCATTGATCAATTCCTTGCGCTCAGCTGCGGGAGAAAATCCGGACTTAATATATTTCACAGCACTGAAGGATGTCCAGGAACATTGTGGTTCAACACAACCAATGCACGTTAGAGCATTTACGTGAAGTAACTCCATGGTACGAAATTGGATCCACTTCTTCGCTAATAATTATGTTAATGTGGTAGTGGGGAAGAGACCACAGACTCAGCAGGTGGAAACACTGAAGGAAGTCCTCAGAGACTGTTACTGGAATCTGCTGCACCAGTCATGTCCGGTGCAGGGGAAATTGGCTTTTTTTCCCCATTTTTGTCGGGGGAAATAGGAACATACATGATAACATGGCTAGACATGGACATCGAACTCATGGCCATTCTGGGTAGTATTCGTGGCCAAAGGTTGTTCAATCTTCTTCTTGATGTTATCTTGAGATGATTTCGGGGTTTTAGTGTCCCCGCGGCCCGGTTCTCGACCAGGCCTCCACCCCCAGGAAGCAGCCCGTGACAGCTGACTAACTCCCAGGTACCTATTTACTGCTAGGTAACAGGGGCATTCAGGGTGAAAAACTTTGCCCATTGTTTCTGCCTCGTGCGGGAATCGAACCCGCGCCACAGAATTACGAGTCCTGCGCGCTATCCACCAGGCTACGAGGCCCCTACGAGGCTCTTGTGTAAACCATCAGAATAAAAAAAATACCAGTGTAGTGAAGTGTAAATATATTATGGAAATCCCTTGCTCAGGCAAGGAGACCGTGCCTATTCCTTTACTGCCTATTCAACAATATATCTGCATACTCCAGTGTAAGAAATTAGCATCAATAACAACAATACGTGCTCAGAAGCCCTATCTAGACAGACACCACCACTACCCTCCCCCTTAAGTACCCAACACACCTGGACACCTGTCTGGCGGCCCAGCTCTACTCGCTGATCAACAAGCCTAATGCTTGTCTGAGACAGCCGGCTGGTAATTACCTGCACATCAGCACCACCTACATGGACTGCCATGTATAAAAGCAGCTCACCACCAGCTAGACCTCTGAATACTCTTCAGTGCTTCAAGCTGCAAGATCTACTCTCGCTCCCCTGGGTGTCATTAGTCTCTACCAGCTATTGTATATATTTATTGTGCACCTTTGATTTTGCAATTAACGTAACTGTCCATGTTTATATTTCTTTTGCACTGTTCTAGCCAAGTATCTTAGGGGATTTGTTTTAAGGGGGGTGTATTACGGAAAAATGCGATAAATGAAAACTGGTTCGATTTCAATAAAACTTTTTTGACTAGTTGTATATAAAATTTGGTTTAACTGGCCCAAATCTCAGCATCGTAGCATAAATAGGGAGAAAAAATATTGAATTGTGAAAAAATTTCCAAATTGGTCAAAAATTAACACCAAACAGTGTCAACTGAAATCATGCAATGACTAAGCTATCACAATAGCATATAATAATGTATTTTAATATTTACTTATAAAAAATATATATTTTTTTCTTTTTCATATTTTTTATCAGCCGATTTGCATGAAATTTGTATATCTTTCAGAACGTACCCTATCTAAAGATGCAAATTTTGGAGGAAATTGGTTGAAGTCAACTTCAACCACAGGTGGCAGTGTGTTTGATTTTATTTTCAAGTAACAAACTTGCATCTCCTCTATAATATTTATGTCAATTTACATGAAATTTACACCTTATATGTAGAGTTGATGTCTCTACAATATTTATGAAACACTGCTTCTAAGTTCATTTATTGATTTTATAAATATTTGCAAACGTGAAATATTGGCATGATTTTGGGGGGAACTTTGACTACTTGTATTAGTAAAAAGGATTAAACAAAATATGTTTAGTTTAATAAAAATCCTTTATTATATGCTAATATAATATATGAGTGTCATAGAAATGACGTCATTCGAATATTGTGGTAGAAGGAGGATATTGAAAATGTGTAAAATTCGTTGGGAAAAAAACCCACATCTCTCTTTCTATTTGGGGTGCGATACTGAAACGTAGAGCAGTTGCAGTCGTCCTTATATACAACTAGTAAAAGAAAGTTTGGTTGACATTACACAAAATTTTAAATCAAGTTTACCGCCCCCTTAACCCTTAAACTGCGCATGGCGTATATATATGCCATAGGGCGACAGGCACGATTCGAATGTCCCACGGTGTAAAGGGGTCACACATACCGTAGCCAGTGGCGATTGAAAACAGACGCCATCTTGGAAAAAAATCTAGTGAAGGCCTCCTTTGTTTCCCAGGCCTTAGTTATTGGCCAGACACAATTGCGAGCGCTTCACGACGCAGCATCCGACCTCGCTCAGCACACCGGGCGGCACGATCTTTGACCGAAGACAAAATAGCCAATGAATTGTTCAAAGACATTGACGAATCTGACATTGACGACTCAGATATAGACGAGGACTATACGCAGCCTGAGGATATAGAAACCATGGCTATTGAGGGTGAACATGTTGGTGCCACGAGGGTGTGGATGCCACGAGTCATCCACTACTATTCAACACCACTTCGCGCCCAAGCACATAGTTCAAGTGTTCCATTGCAAGAATATATGATCTACGAGTCTGAAACAGGGGAATCATTCTCTGGTTTTAGTGATGTAGAATCGGAGAATAGTTTTGCTACGCCTGCTAGTGCCAGTACAAGCTTCGCCGCCGCAGCTGCCTGCCCAGCTAAGCGCCGCTGCATGGAACAAAATGGCGACAATGAGGAACAAATCCCCTCATCTTCCAATACTTTTCCCTCATCGACCCTTCCTGCCCCTACTGTTTCTAGACCTGCTTCAGCTCCTGGTCCTCTGATTCCTCGCCGTGGTGCAGCTATTGGCTCTCAGAAGACAGCAGGTTTATTTGTGTGGAGTGATGAAGATTTTGTTCAACAAATTCCTGACTTTGACAATAGAGATGTGGGAATTACAGATCTTTTCCCATGATACACGTGACGAAATGAGTGAAATGGACTTCTTTACTACATATTTCGACGAGCCGCTCATGGAACATTGTTCACGAAACGAACAGACTTGCAGCCGATCTCATTGAAGGTGAGGAGGTATCAGAATTTTCACGATTACAGCGTTGAAAGTAAGTAAGTAATTATCAAAAGAAGGCACCAAACCGGGAAGGCTATGTAGCACCATCAAATACGCAAAATAATCAGAGGGCGCTAAATATCACCAAGGATGCCAATACGAGAACAAAAACGCATAAGGCGAACGATATCAAAAGTATCCGAGTTACCAAGAATTCTATCGAGGGACAGGTGAACGCGAGGGGCGGTCGGAAAGCAAGACACACGCTCGTCCTGGAAGTCAGGACATTCAAGAAGGACATGCACGACCGTAAGAGGGACAATGCAACTAGGACAATAAGGAGCAGGGCGGCGCTCCATCAAGTGACCATGGGTTAAGCGAGTATGGCCAATACGCAACCTCGCCAGAGCTGTTTCCCACCGCCGGTTATAGTGGAAGGAGGACGGCCACGTGGAAACACAACATTTAAGAGTACGTAGCTTGTTACCAGTAACAGACAACCAAGAAGCCTGCCAACGGGTAAGGACTGAGGAATGGATAACCGGGTAAAAGTCGGAGTACGGAATGCCTTTACGAGAGATGGGACAAGAGCGGACAGCTTCCTTGGCGGCAGCATCCGCACGCTCATTTAAAGACACACCAATATGGCTGGGAACCCAACAAAACTCAACCGACTTAAATTTACTGTGAACGAGAAACAGCCAATGCTGAATCTCGACAATTACTGGATGAACCGGATTAAAGGACCCGAGAGCCATGAGGGCACTACGAGAGTCAACAACAACTACAAAGGAAGACTGACAACGAGAAAGCAGGAGACGAAGAGCATAGAGAATAGCATAAAGTTCCGCTGTAAAGATGCTAGTCTCCGGAGGCAACCGACACATATAAGTGCGATCAGGAAAAACAACAGAGTAGCCAACACCGTCCGCTGACTTAGACCCATCGGTGAAGACAGAAACGGAGTGGGAGTGAGAAGAAAAGTGCTCGACGAAAAGGCGTTTTAGAACCGTGAGAGGGGTAAAAGCTTTAGTGATACGGGTCAAGGATGTACAAAACCGAGGAAGAGGGACCCTCCACGGGGGCAAAGAAGGAACAACACGAGGAGAAACATCAGAAATACGAACGGAAAGAGAATCCTGTAGGCGAGATAACCGGACAGAAAGAGGGAGGTTGTGAAGAGGAACAGGAACCGCAGGAGGGGTAAAAGTTAAAGCACGACAGAGGCGAGAGGAAGGATGTTGCAAGGACCGCGCAAGATAGCGAAGACAGTAGCGATCACGGCGGTCCTGGAGAGACAGGACGCCAGTGTCAACATACAAGCTAAGGATGGGAGTCGAACGAAAGGCACCAGAACTGAGGAGCAACCCAGTATGGTGCAAAGCATCAAGACGGCGAAGAGTAGAAGGAGAAGCAGACGAGTAAGCAGGGCAACCATAATCAAGCTTAGACAGGACGAGAGAGGAATGTAAAGCAAGGAGAGTGCGCCTATCTGCCCCCCAAGAAGTATGGGACAAGACCCGAAGGAGGGTAAGGGCCTTAGAGCACTCAACACGGAGGTAAGAGATATGGGGAGACCAAGACAAACGAGTGTCAAGGAATAACCCCAAAAGCTTCGCGGAATCTTTGTATTCAAGGGGATGACCATAAAGTGACAGAGGGACGAAGAACAACCCACTTCCGCGTAAAAGTCATGGCACAAGTCTTAGAAGTAGAGAACTTGAAGCCATGATCTGTGGCCCAAGACGACACGGCATCAATTGCAAGCTGAAGCCGGCGTTGAAGGAGAGGTGAATCATCACCCTGACAACAAAGGGTAAGATCATCGACATAAAGAGCAGAGAAGACACCAGAAGGAAGAGAGGAAAGAAGACCATTGAGGGCAACCAGAAAAAGAGTAGTGCTCAGAACACTACCCTGGGGCACACCTTCGTATTGCTGAAAAGAGGGAGAGAGAGCGGTACCAAGGCGCACCCGAAAGGAACGACGAGAGAGGAAGCTGCGGAGAAAGAGAGGGAGATGACCACGAAGGCCAAAAGAATGAAGTTGAGATAGGATATGATAACGCCAAGTGGTGTCGTAAGCCATTTCCAGGTCAAAAAGGACGGCAACAACGGAGGTCTTCGCAGCAAAAGCAGTACGAATATAAGCCTCCAAGTTCACCAGGACATCTGTCGTGCTGCGGCACTTGCGGAAACCAAATTGAGAAGGGGAGAGGAGGTGATGGTGTTCCAGGAACCACATCAGACGAACGTTAACCATACGTTCAAAGAGTTTGCAGACACAACTTGTGAGAGCAATAGGGCGAAAGTCCTTAGGGGGAAGTACCCAGAGACCCCGGTTTTCGAAAAGGGAGGACAACGGCATCGAGCCAGTCCTCAGGGACTGACGACGACTCCCAGATCCGACTATACAGACTCGGTAAATACCGAGACGTGCTCGGAGGGAGATGGCGAAGCATCTCATAATGAATACCATCGGAGCCCGCCGCCGTAGAACCGCAGAGGGCCAGGGCAGAACGAAGTTCAGAGAGAGAGAAGGGATCATTATAGGGAAGCTGAAGATGAGTGCAGAAATCTAAAGGACGAGACTCAAGGACAGGTTTACGAAGAAGGAAAGATTGGGGAAGATGAAAACCAGAGCTAACAGAAGAAAAGTGGGAACCCAGTTCGGAAGCGACCTGCAACGGGTCCGCCACAAGAGTATCATGGAGGTGAAGGACCAGTGAAACATCGGGAACGAACTTACCCGCCATCTTGCGGATACGCTTCCAGATCTGGGCCAGAGGGGTTTCGGACGTAATTGTTGAGACATAAGATGCCCAACATTCACGTTTAGCCGTGCGGATGGCCCTACGGGCCACAGCACTCGCTTTCCGAAAGAAAAGAAAAGAATCGGTCGTCTGCCTACGGCGGTGCCTCTTCCAGGCTGCATGCTTACAGCGGACAGCCCGAGCACAGTCCGCATTCCACCAGGGAACGCACTTCCGCGGACCCCGAGAGGAAGAGCGAGGAATAGAGCGGAGGGCAGCATTGAAGACAGTGTCATGAAAAAGGAGGAGAGCGCGAGAGAGAGGCAGAAGGGAGAGGTCAGAGAGAGCAGCACTGAGGGTAAATAGGGTGCCACCTAGGGAAAGAGAGGGAAAGGCGAAAAGAGAAAAAGGAAACAAGGATGGGGAAATGATCACTTCCATGGAGGTCATCAAGAACCTGCCACGTGAAATCTAAGTAAAGAGAAGAAGAGCAGAGAGAAAGATCAAGACAAGAAAGGGTGCGAGTCCGAGAGTCCAAATGAGTGGGCTCACCAGAATTCAGAAGAGACAGGGAAGAAGAGAGGAGAAACGGCTCAAGGAGGCGACCCCGGGTATTCGTCAGAACGTCACCCCAAAGGGAATGACGACAATTTAAGTCACCCAGCAGGAGCACAGGCTCCGGCAAGGAGTCTAGGAGGTGTCTCAAATCAGGAAGAGAGAGCGGGACACTCGGGGGGAGATAAATGGAACAAACTGTGTACCATTTCCCCACAAAGATACGAGCAGCAGAACAATGGAGAGGCGAAGGAAAAAGTAAAGGAACAAAGGGAATATCAGCACGAATCAAGAGAGCAGAAAAATTAGGAGCCCCAGCAATGGCTGGGGGGGGGGGGGAGAGAAAGGAATAGCCACGAAAACGACCAGGACGAGCACCAAGCATTGGCTCCTGGAGACAGACACAAAGGGGCGAAAACCGCGAAATCAGAAGTTGGAGTTCGAGGAAATTGACGTAATAACCTCGAACGTTCCATTGAAGAATGGACAACGACGAGAAGAGAAAGGACAAAACCAGAGAACAAGGAAGAAACCAAGGCGAAAGAGCAACAGAGCACGTTAAAGAATTTCAGGGTCAGGATCAGGGTCAGCAAAGTCAGGGTTAGGGGGCATGGGTAAACTGAGCAAAGGAGGGAAGGAAACAGGAGAACAGATCAGAGGGGGGCGGGCGGGGTCCGGAGGAGGAGGAGGAGGAGGAGGAGGAGGAGGAGGAAGAGGAGGAGACAACGGAGAGGAGCAGTCAAGGACAGCAGCAGGAAGAGGGGGAGTAGAAAGAGGGGAGCGCACCCCAGCAAGAGCAGCAACCGAAAGGGAAGCAGGGGCCAAAGAAACCTCCATAGCAGGAACAGGGGGCGCAATCACTGAAACGGGAGGGGAAGGAGCAACAGAACCAAACGTAGGAGCTGAGGAAGAAAGCGAAGCCTTCTTACCCGCCGGGGAAGAGGAAAGAGAGGAGCCAGGCTTACGTTTCTGACTTAAAGAGACCGGTGTCCCAGCAACTACGTACCGGGCAACGGATTCCAGTGTCTCAACAGGAGAAGCCGAACGAGAGCACACACGACGGCCGCTAGGAGAGCGATGGACATCCGCCCGCACCGACAGGCGGTGGGGAGAGCCGATAGATGGAGGAAGAGGATGGGAAGGAGGATCGGAGGGGGACGAGGAAGAAGACACAGGAGACACGACAGACCGGGTGGAAGGAAGGGGAACCCCGGACAGAGGACCAGGAGGATCCTTCGGGAGAGAACCCAAAGGAACAGAGGAGGGGGCAGTGGGCGCATCAGGGTCCAAGGCCCGGAAACGGTTGTGAGTCTGAGGAAGGCGGGAAGGACGAGGAGAGGAAGAGCGCAACACGCGAGCATAAGAGATATTAGCATAAGGCGGGAGCTGGCGAACCTGGCGTCTCGCCTCAGGAAAAGATAAACGCTCCCGGTGCTTCAAGTTGAGGACGGCTGCCTCAAGCTTGAAATGGACACACGCACGGGAGAAGGTAGGATGGGCCTCACCGCAGTTGAGGCAACGAGCCTGGGGAGAAGTGCACTCCGACTTAGAGTGACCTTCGCCACCACACAAAGGACAGAGAGAGACAGTCCCGGAGCAGCGGAGGGCACCATGCCCAAACCTCCAGCACTTGTTGCAGAGCCAAGGAGAAGGAATGTACTCCTGGACAGAGCACCTGGCACCAGCAAGAATGACAGAGGGTGGAAGGGTCCTACTATCAAAGGTAATCTTCACAACCCGGAGGGGTTGACGGCGACTACCACGAGGGGGACGAGTAAACGTGTCCACCTGGAGAATAGAATGGCCCTGGGCAGGAAGGATATGTCGAATATCGTCATGGCAGTCGCGCAGGTCCCGAACACCGGTTGCAACATGGGACGGGAGCAAAATAGTGCCAACACTGGCATTCAACTGAGCGTTCTTCGAGACCCGAACAGGGGTCTCGCCAAGGCAGGATAAGGCAGCCAAGCGGGAAGCAGCATCCTGAGAAGGAGCAGCAACGACACGTGTACCGAGACGAGTGGGGTTGAAAGTAATGGAGGCATCCACGGAATCAACGAGATGTCGATGGAGGGAGAAATCGTCAGGAGGCGCAGAATCAAGAGGGAGGAGATCAAAATATTTGGCCCACGACGCGGGACCAAACAAGGCTTGATAGGTATCAGAAAGGGAAGGAATCGAGCGAGGGCGGCCGTGACGAGGACGGCGGTGAGAACCCCCAGAGAGAGAGGGGTTAAAAGGCGCAGTAGTTACAACTAGAGAAGGAGCCGCGCCAGGGGACGAGGTAGTCACCACTGGGGGCTTGGGGCTCGACCCAACCACAGAGGAGGGAGGGGAGCCAGGGGAATGAGTCAGAGAGGCCAAAGGAGGAGCAAGGTCGGGGCCCAATGCAGCGGAGGCTACAGAGCCCGGTCTTCCAATACGGACCGACTCGGGGGCTTGGTCGCCCATGCCACGAGCCTGAGAAGGTACACCAGAAGCAGCCGAAACAGGGGTTATCATCATGACGAAAAAAGAATTCATTCACGAATGTGCCCCCACACCCACCATGGAGCCACAATTAGAGGCAGGACACCCAACAAGAAGCTATCGCCGATCTTGCCGGGGCCTCCTAGGGGTGCGTCGTGAGTATACGCCCCACAAACGTCACCTTAAGAAACCGACAGTCCGTCGAGATCGGGTTCAGTGACGAAAGGGGGATTGACAATAAAAGGTTCCCCTCGCTCACGACGTCGGGTACTACAGTTCTACGGGTGCAAAAGTATGCCTCCTCAAGCACCCGGGCGTCAAAATAGAAGAAGTCCAAGGGAAGAACCAGAACGAGCAAAAGGTCGGCAGGAAACGGCAAGTAGATAGGAGAAGAGGGGGGAGAAAAACGAAACAGAAGGAAAAGGAAAAGATGCCCAGCAGAATTGGAGAGGACGGCAG
This sequence comes from Procambarus clarkii, assembly GCF_040958095.1. Taxonomy (NCBI): domain Eukaryota; kingdom Metazoa; phylum Arthropoda; class Malacostraca; order Decapoda; family Cambaridae; genus Procambarus; species Procambarus clarkii. The sequence goes on from NC_091161.1 coordinate 42,213,021, forward strand.
CAGAAGCACAAGGCTAGAAAAGGACAGAGGACTGTCCCAAGGAGCATCACACTCCGGCAGCTGTCCACTAAGCCCCCACACGGCGACAACGAGCTGAGCGGGGAGGGGGTACAGCGTTGAAAAGAGACGACTGTAGGTGAACTGTGTGTTTTTCGCAATTTGTATGTTGATGAAACATTGTGTGAAACACGTAATATCCCATTATTGGAGCAAAGACATCGCTGTTCCAACACCATTGTTCGGGAAATGTGTCCCGAGACCGTTTTCTGTTACTCCTACGGTGTCTTCATTTTGCAAATAATACAGACGAGAGAGAGGATGATAGGCATTGGAGGGTGAGGCACGTGCTAAATGACCTGACTGGAAAGTTCAGAGATTACCAAGTACCAGCTTCTGAGCTGGTTATTGATGAATCCCTTGTGCTTTTCAAAGGAAGTGCTGCCTTCAAGCAGTATATTCCCTCAAAAGGCCACCGATTTGGATTGAAATTCTTTGTGCTCTGTGACTGAATCTGGAATGGTGTTACATACGATACTGTATTCGGCTACATATGTAGACATTCCTGTTAATGACCAACATGGCTGCTCAGGTAGTGTGGTGAAGGCACTGCTTGCACCATATCTGAACAAGGGTCACACATTGTACACGGATAACTATTATACCAGTCCCATACTAACCAGATTCTTGCTTGATAATAAAATGGAGTGTGTGGCACAGTAAAGGCAAAACGAAGGGAAATGCCTGTGTGACACTGCTATGCAAGTAGGTGATTGCGAGGTAAGAAAAAGTGGTGCAATACTTTCAGTCCGGTGGAAAGACAGACGTGAAGTGAACATGTTTACCACCATTCCCGGGAAACACAAACCGTAACTGTCTATTTTCCGCTTGTTACAACTTGTAATAAAGTTGTTACATCTTGGCTTAATGTGTTTATGATGTATTAGAACGTTGTTACAATTTGCTATATTAGTTGTTATAACTGGTTAGGTGTTAAAACTTGTTCGAACGTTGTACCAACGTCGTAGTTTCGGTGTGTGTTTGGCGGGCACCCTGGTACAATGGTGGACAGTGGCAAGGTGAACAGAACAACAAAGCAAATAATATACAAGCCAAATTGTGTGATGGACTACAACCTCAACATGCGTTTAGTCTGTAAGTTTGACATGATGGCGAGTGCTGTAGTGTGTGTACGGAAAACAGTGAAATGGACAGAGAAAATGATTTTCCACCTTATTGACGTAACAATGCTGAACAGTTACAACATATATCTTGTGAAAAAGATAGAAAACCATATTTCCGTTCGTTTAGTTTTCAAGTTGTGAAACAATTGCCAAGTAAGTTTGGCAAAGACATCCCTGGCATACAAAGACCCATTCGGGACCCAATATTGAACCATGCTTCAGCACCCAGGCTCGCTTACAGGGAGGCCTTTCTGGTACACCAAATCAAGAAATTACCACCAACTGGAATGCGTGCAGCAGGCCAACGTCGGTGCGTTGTGTGTTACAGCACAGAAATGAGGCCACAGAAACGTAAGTTGGTGTTAACATGGTGCGAAGCGTGTACCGTTCCTCTGTGCCATATCGACCGTTTTGCACAGTATCACTGTCTCCAGGACTACTAAATGTGTAAAAAATTTTAAATAAATGTACATAAAGTTAATTTTAATGTTTATATTTTAAACAAAAACAAACACTTTGTATATTTCTTGTAAACTACACCAGTTTGGTGGGCATACTTGTGACTATAATATATGAGCGCGTAGTGAGTTTATACCAGTTTTATTATAATACAACGTCTAGTGACAAAAATTTGAACAATACTAGCAAAACAAATTATTGTAAAATGTGCTATAGATACTGTAAATAATGCCGCGAAAATAAATTCGCGGCTACTCGGGCCTCCTGAGCCGCCGTGAGTGACGGCTCCCTGACGCAGCACCCTTGAGCGTTCACTCTGACGTCATCGGCGAACTTGTCGGCTCAATTTCATCATTGGAAAGTACAACAGAATATTTTTATTATTTTTCTTGTGCTCGGGAAATGCAAATTAACATTTTTAGAAAACGAAATATTTTTTTTTTCTTGCGCACAAGGGTATAAATGTCCTCAGGACCCCTTAGCAGCTTAAGGTTAAAGTATTTTTTTGTTATATTAATATTTGAGTTTTTCCATTCTTTGGATTTTATCCCGCAATTTTCACCATGTAGAGAGATTTGGAAGTTGAAGCAGTTTTATTTACTTTGTTTTACTTTTTTTTATTTAATGTTATTGGCATTCCACCAGCCAGACTGACCACTGCTCTATTCATCCACTTTTCCGTAACAGTATATAGTATAAACAATATCCAATTGGGAATGTACAAAGTGTAAATAATGCAAAGTGACTTAATTTAGTGTATTCAGATATAAAGTGTTCTCACAAATATCCATGTATAAGTGGTGGGGTTAAAAGAAGTAATTGCACAACATACTGGAATTAATTATATTAATAATTTAAACACCGCTTTGGTTTTTCAAGAGGTAAATGAGCATTAATATACCAGTGTATAAACCATAACCGTATAAATAACAAAAACCAGTACATTTTCTTTTTAGTAAAAACCGGAAACGTTCTCTTCTGTTGCTATATATACCAGTCCACCCCTCAATGTGAACCCCGTGGAAGGTCCTTTCCAAAAGGACATACTAAATTTTGATTAAGTTTCTAATACATCCCTTGCTTTACAGGGACTAGGGGAGTGTGGAGGGAACCATATTCAAAGTACCCGCCAGCGGGAATCTCTCTCATGCTAGGTGCTCCTGATTGGTGAACAGCCGCCTGGCGTTGTGTCTGCGCATCACCCACACGCCCGGAGGAGATGGAGAGGGGCAGAGAAGAACCGTACCTGATCGCAGCTAGACCTGTTATTGACGCTCCCTGAACCGTGGTTATCCAGCCCCCCCATATTGGCCAGCTTCACTGGACCTCGCCCATTCTCGTCCCTGAGTAGCCATCACATTGCTTCAGCCCCCCCACCCAAAAGACTTCAGCTCGAGGTGAGCAACTGTCTTCCTTATTAATATATCTATTTCTGTGCATGTCTGTTACCACGTGGTCGGTCGTCCCATACCCCATAGACTACTGCCTCCATACTGGCGCAGTGAGTAGGATTGTAGTCTCTTCACCTCGAGTTGTAGAATGGGTGACTTTGTCATCATTCTTGGTGCGAATCTCATCCGAGCTGGAGTGTGCATATATGACAATCACCTATCCTGTATATGCCGTTATTCAGCAGCCATGAAAAGAATTAATAATGAGACGTATAAGGGCCGAGCAGCAATCTGTGTCAGAAGAACTGTGCTATCATAATGCTGATCCACTTAGTGAGTTTCAGCTGGGAATTCGTAAGTTCAATATCACTACGATTGAGCGTGCCCTTTCATATGCTTGCATATGAAAGGGCACACCATATTTCACATGCATATTTCTCCATTGATTCGGACCTTGAGAAGATATTCACTGCCACCGCCACGACGGCCCTGCAAGTCACTGGCATCATCCTCATGCCACCACGACAGGACCTCATGCCACCACGACAGGACCTCATGCCACCACAGAATACGGTCCTGGTGGACAGGACCATATTCGCCAGGAATGGTTCACATGGATCATCGACTAGGGCGACAACGACGACATCCTCGCCAACATCAACGACCAGACCCCGATGTTGATAGCGGCAGCTGTAAAGACCACCTCCAACGTCGAAGTCAACCGCAGACCATCATTGAAGGTAACAATCACCACAGCCATTGCAGTGACCCACGCCACGGACTACGGACTTAGTGCGCAGGAATTGCCATACTACTCACCCAAGTGATTATGTAACGCTTCACGGAGCTCCGGCAGTGCTTCAAGTGCTACCAGTACTCCCACTACACCAGGAAGTTTACTGAGCGTGTGCAGAGATGCAGCCTCTGCACCCAGAACCACCACTATACAGACTGAACATCCTTCTACCGACGCTGCCTGTGGCCAGCCCTGCTGACTCCTGTGGCACTCTACTTTGAGCAACGTTTATACCTCATCAATTCACCGGTCTGACCAGCCTTATGGTATTTGCTTGGATTGGCACTTCCACGGACCCCATCCCCAAATCTCCAGTATCAGCTATTGATACAGATAACTGCTAAAAGAGCCTTCACTTACGGGCTTACCATAACCGTGATATTTGGAACTTTTGTTCCGAGTACCTGAATCTTAAAAACAACAATCATTTGGTCTAACGGGCTATTCAAGCCCGTGCCACCTCTTGGGTGGCTTAAGGGGCCAATAAATTATTAATAGTAAATAGAATATAATAAATAAATTAAAAATATAGAAGTTGAACCAGGCTTTGATCATCACATCCAGTCTTTGCAGTTTGCTTATAATGAACTTAATAATAAAGAAACACTAACATGCACTTAAATCACTTCAGTCACTTGCCTGTTACATCAGCCCGTTTTCTCGAGTTGCCACGACGGACATAAAATGATGTACTAAATTGCTGTTTTGAATTTTGACGCTAAAATGGGATGCATTATTTGAGTGGACACGTTGAGTGCTAACCAACAATGCCCTGAATTTGTAACATTAATCTACAACTTAATTCACAAACCATAATTTATTATGTTTTCTAGTTCGAAAATGGTCTAATTTTGTTCCATTATTTCGTGAATACTATTATTACCTTCTTCCATTCTTCTTTCTAGCAGCAGAACTTAAGTAACAGTAGAAATCATATTTGGACATTAAGGGCAGCTCCTGTTAACGGTTGAAACGATCGTTAAAACAATCCACAAGAACAAACATCAAGGATATTGGCCCACACACGGCAGCTTCTATTTATATTTACACAGTCATTCATATGTGTCTAACATACCCTTGAATCAATGGATCCTACATCTATTATGTTACTTGGAAATTCGTGCCACTAAACAACAACCCTGTTACCAAACCAGCATATACCCAGGTCTTTCCTAAATCTAAACTCATCTATGTTTTATTCATTGTTTCGTATTATATTAAGTATTGACATTTTGTACCTTATTCTTGTTATTCCCGTTCTTCCACTTGTTCACTTGGAGGATTTGGGGTGGGGAGGGGAGGGGGGGCGGGGGGAGAAATAGCGTAAGCTAATCTATTCCTTTGAGATGTACTTTATTGTCTCAATAAACGTACTTGAACTTGTTCACTTCAATCATGCTACTCCTAACTATGCCTTTATAGATAATGTAAATTAAGATTTAACAATCTTCACATGGAAAGTTCCTAATTCGTGGTGTTAACTTTGTCATTCTACGCATTACACGTTCTATAGTATGGCAACCAAAGCAACTTCATATTCTGAACGAGGCCTAACGAGCTAGATACAGCTGAAGAAAAACCACCAGGTGTTTTATTGCTTAAACTTCTAGAAATATTCCCAGTGACCTATTTGCCTTATTTCGGAAAGTTATGCATAGATTTTTGGTCTTTCAATTCCTACTAATTATGACCAAGATTCCTTTCGCAATCTCATCACCTTCCCTCTGATAACCTGTACCTATCATCATTACCTTGCCTCATAACCTTATTTTTGTCAGTATTAAACTGTATTTGCCGGTCTTTTGATCATTTCAGAATCCTATCTACATCACCTTGAAGTGATTTTAATCCATGCTATTAATACATGGTTGAATATATACATGGTACTGTTACTTCATATGTGTTGTTTTATTACATGTATGTCC
>NC_091161.1:42219272-42396772 GCF_040958095.1 Procambarus clarkii
CGCGCTGCTTTAGGAATGTGGGGAAGAGTTCTGGTGGTGGATGCTTTGATGGCCCCCAGGAGGTCATCTGATGACATGAAGTTTGCTGGGATGTGTGGGGGTGCCGGGGGGACCTGTGGCCTTCTCTCTCTACAGGTTCCGTCCATGAACCCTCACAGCCGTTGTGTTGACGTAGGGTTCCATCTTTCTAAGGCTGTGAGATTCGTCACACACCCGACACGTTCCTCTGAGTCTGGGTCCTCTGGTTGCACGTCTGGGTGCACTGTTCCCAGGACCCTGTTCTGGCTGAGGGGTTCCTGGTTAGTTGGTGGAGTCCCCTCCATCCCCGGGCGGCCGCGTGGGAGGGATGACAGGGGTGGTGGCGGCAGGGGTGGACACGGGTGGTGGCAGGAGGGGTGGCTAGCTGTCCCTCACTCACCACTCCAATTCCACCACTCTTGGTCGTGGAATTGCCATAGGTCCTCATATAATGATGTTAGTTTCTTGATAATCCTTGTTTCAGTGCTGAGGTGATGTCGGTCTGTGAGGATGTCGAGGTTGTTCAATGCGGGTACGGATACTTTCGTCGATGTTGCTATTTCTCCATTCGTTTGTAGCATGAAGTAGTTGCGTTTTGTTGTCTTTGATTTCATTCTCTGCCTTGTATATCTGCCTTCTTTTCCACAGCTCATAAAACAGAGGAAAGGGTCCTGAAAGATAGTTAATAGAAACGTTATCCCTACAGACAAAAATCAGAGGATACAACTGACGATTTTACTATGGGTCTGAATTTTGAGGATAGGTATAGGAATTGGTTCTATGAAACTTTGTGTCCATTTCTTTGGCAAGATACCTTGTGAGAGGCTCATTTAATAGAGGTCAATCAGAGGGTGGCTTGGGACATCATTCAGTAAGCTCAAGGTGTTACAAGTTATACCATCCACACCAGGGCAGTTTGTTTAGGTTTCCCTAATGCTGATTGGGTCAGAGATTCTCTCTCAAGAAGGAAGCAGAGGGGAGAGAGAGGTTACAAGTGGAGTACTACAAGGGTCGCTTATGGGTCCCATACTGTTCGAATTTGTCAATCACCTGACAGGAAATTTGTGCCTTCATTTCAATATTTACAGATGATGCAAAGTTTGAGAAGTCTCAGGACAGTAGCAGATTGTGAGGCATTTAATCAGATTTGGACACACTTAAAATATTTCAGAAGAAATGGCTGCTAGAGCTAAGCATGGCCAAATGCAAAGTTATGAGGATTGGAACAGGCACACTAAGACCAGGACAAAAGTATAGGATAAAAGGGAAAACTGATTCTTACATCAGAAAGGAAGAAAGTCCTAGTAGGAATAACCCCATTTGTGATGTTAGATGCCCACATTAGCAGAATAACAGCTTCATAATGGCATACTGGCCAACATCCGTGTATCCTTCAGAAATTTAAACACGAGGGCTTTCCTGTACCTATTTACAGCGAAGGTGAGAGCCACACATGAATATGCATCCCCGGCATGGAACTCTTACCTGTAAAAGGACAGAAGAAACTAGAAAAGGTCCAAAGATATGCAACGAGACTTGTTCCAGAGCTGAAGAGTTTTAAGCTATAAAATAAGACTGAGAGAAACTGGACCTTACCACACTGGAGGAAAGGAGAGATGAGGGGGATCTGATAGCAATATATAAGATTCTAATGGAAATTGACAAGGTAGACAAAGCAATATTGTTGGAAGCTAGGAACAGCAGAACTAGGGGTCACACAAGGAAATTAGAGACGGAAATAAGTCACAGGGACGTCATTAAGACCTTTTTCAGTCTCAGGGCTGTCATAAGTGCAACTGGTTAGACGTAAAGACGTTGAAGATAAATCGATTCAAAGTTTTAAATGGAATATGATAAATGAGGGGAAAAGAAGACATTGCATTAATCTTAGAACGTTTAGAAGGCGGGGGGTGGGGGGAGGTGGCTAGGAGCCTAGCTTGACCCTGCAGGCACATTTTGGCGAGTACATTTAGGAGAGTTCGCACAAACACATACACGCACGACACGTCCTCGCAACCCAACCCGTCCTCGACTCAAGTCCATTCCATCCAGCGGTCAACCCCACAGACGCAGTCATAAATTTAACATGCTGTTCATTCAAAACGGGAATTTCTCAAGTATAAATTAATATTATAATATATTAGCATATTGTGCATATATAGGCATAGGATAGGTTAGGTCAGTGTTTAGGTTCTGTTGGCGATTATTTGTTATTTGTAGTACGTGGGTGAAGCATTTATAGCGTGTGATTCGAACAAAATTCGTCAGTGAAGCACTTGTTCCGGATATGTTCGAACGTCAGCAGTTGTGAGTCGTGTGTAAACCGCTTTTCATTCATAAACAGGGGGTTTGGCGGGTGCATGGAATCACTTTTGGATCTTTGTTTGGAGGACGGGCTGCGCAAACCAAGTGGACAGCACTCTAGGGTCGTAGTTCAAAGGACCCGGATTCGATTCCCGATCGAAGCAGAAACAAATTGGCAGATTTTCATTCACTTGATGATTTGTTCACGAAGCAGTAAACAGGTATCTGGGAGTTAAACTGCTGCTGCGGGCTGTATCCTGGGAATATGTGTGTGTGTGGTGTGTGTGTGTGTGTGATGGAAACACATGTAGATGCTATGATAGGAAAAATAGGTCTTGATTCGGTAACTAGACAATCGACGATAAGAAAGGCGGGGTCCAAGACCTAAGAGTTCGACCCTACAGGCATACAGTAATATATACACACAGGACGCTGAGCACCGTAACCGGTTGCTGTACCTGGACCCTGGCTAGACCCCAACATAACAGTTACAGAAGGCGTTATGGAGCTTCCAAGCTACTAGGTAGGGTGGTAGTGGGTTTAATGTCCTGTAGTGAAGTATGTGCTTTAATACATACTCACACTTGCTCATACTTCACATTAATAGAAATAAACTATATTAATATTGTGGAAGTGACTTGTGAATTATTTATGTGTGTGGCGGCCTCATGTCAGGTGAGATGAATGACGTCACAGGTAGTTGACCCATCAGGCCAAGCTAGTCAAGAGGCGCGGCGGGCAGTGTGGCGCGGGCCGGCGTGGGGAGAGGTGTGCTCAGCGCCCGCCTCATTGGTTTTACTAAATTAGTCACCTGGACAGTCCTGTGCATGAGGTTACCTGTGCCAGGCTTACAGGCAAGTTACTCTAGATGATTAGTTATTTTATTTTCACACATTGTATTCTATTGGTGGAATAGTCTATATTTGCTGATTGTCTAAATAAGCATAGTTACAAGATGTTAAAGCTTTATTTAAAATTATTCAATTAGCTCTGGTTTACTCATTTGTAAATATGATATTGAGTAATATACCTGTCTATTAGTGGAAACTTTTACCTAGATTAAGACTTTTGATGATTATTAAAGCAAAATTTAATTCTAAAAACGCCTGCCATGTGATAAACTGTTCAACAACAGCGGCTTGAGTGTTACACTCATAGTGAAACTGAGCGTTCCACCAAAAGCAGGTGAAAAATGTTGACAAAATTATTAGTTAAATTCTGCAGTTATAAGGTGTTTCTTGTGAACTATCATATTTCAATCCTTGAAACACAGACCAAAGACTTTTAATCTAGAAAGCGTCACATCCCCTCCCCCCCCCCCCATCCTATGTGAATGAAACTAGCCATCCAGAGTCAGTGTCGTCCACGCTGCAGCCAACCCCAGAGACGCCTTAATTAACATTAACGTCTTGTGTAACCAAGTACTATATTTTTTCCAATATAAGTAAATATTAATGTATATTTAAATTGTGTATAGGTCTGATAGTTGAAGGAAACAACGTGAGTGTATTCCAACCTGTCTCCCTCGCCTAATAAATAACATATAATAGGTCACATCAAAAACTATTTTAAGTACAGTGTGTTAAAATGTGTGAACTGTTGTGGATCAGTGCATGAACGAGCATAGACTGAGAAGTTAAATGTGAAGCGTTCTTCACGTTCATGTTTGGCTGCCGGGTTAACGACCACTTGGCCGTTGTGTTGAGAACGTTCATGTTTGGCTGCCGGGTTAACGACCACTTGGCCGTTGTGTTGACAACGGGCTTTGGATAAGTCGAGTCTGAGATTTTGCCATTCGGTGGTAGGTCAGCTTTATAGATCAAGCAAAATCTGACCTGATCGATTGTTTTCCATGATGTTACTCAAACTTTACAAGATGTTCAATTTAGTATTTTGATGTATTTAATGTTATTTCAGGTATGTACGAGGGTGCATCAGTACAACAGCACTACAGGTATGGTCAACCAGACCCATGAACTTGGTCTTTTACAACGCTGCTGCAGGTATGGAGGGATTAAAGTTACTTGGAAAAGCTTCTCTCGAATCGCAGTTGGTCATTATATAGTTGATACATATTCCCACCTAAGTACCATAGGTGAAGGGAACACGTTTAATAATTTTAATAGTTTAACACACTATGCCTCGAAGCAGTGATCCTCTAATAGGTATAGTCTAAAGTACTCTATGCGTTAACCACTTCCGAGTGGTTAACCATTCTTCAGGCCCATAATTTGAAGATTAAGTTGTGGTGTATTATATGGTTAATGTTAAGCTAACAATTTCGGTTAAATTTCAATCCCCTCCTCTGTCCATATTTGTTAGTCTGTCTTCTATCCCACCAGTCCAATCAAATAGATGTATATATAAAAAATACCCAAGAGGGTGATGCTTCACTTGGGGTTAGGGGAGACTGGGAAGCGAAAAGTTTTAGCGTGAAGGGAAAGTACCGGGGCTAAACCTAGCAAGCTGAATATACCGTCGGACAGTTTCGGGAGGCTGAGCACTTGCAGCTACGTGGCCATCATCAGTATCGTGCACAAGGTATTGGTAGCCCTTGAATGCTGTAGCAATTCTGCAAGTCGACAAATATTGTGGTCAGGCGGCAGGACCTGTGAAGTGTTAAGGTTGTTGCGAGTAGATTATCCCAATAATATACTCGCTCCAAATGTATTGTTAATATTCCTGTCAACCACACACTAGAAGTTGAAGGGACGACGACGTTTCGGTCCGTCCTGGACCATTCTCAATCGACTTGAGATTGGTCCAGGTCCACAATCGACTTGAGAATGGTCCAGGACGGACCGAAACGTCGTCGTCCCTTCAACTTCTAGTGTGTGGTCTGGTCAACATACTTCAGTTACGTTATTGTGACTCATCGCCTGCATTCCTGTCAACCTTTGGAGATGAATGAGGTGAGGTGTTGCCCGGGCAACACGGTGAGGTGTTGCCCGAACATATAAGCAGCAGAATAGCAAACATTAATTAGTCTACTTTCAAGTGTGGTCTAGAGCAGACACTTGCGAGATACTGTACCGACGCTCAGTGCGCTCAACTCACACCAAAGTATCACCTGTGTACTTTTGTATATTCGACCAAAATATATATAGTATCTTAGTGTCTGTGTTTATTGTCACCATACTTTACGTAACAATAGAACCGTTACAAGGTGAACGTTTCTGGGTCTCTGGAACGCGGTAACGTGGTGCTCCTGATTTGTAACTGCAAAGTCTCTCTTTATTGGGGAAGAAAATATTATATAATAACTGGCGGAGCTCCTATAACCACAGATAACGGCATTAAGAGCAAGGACACTAACTACGTCCTTTTATTCCAAGCTAACAAAGAAGGCTCCGAAGGAAGCAAGCTAGTTTAAATATATGAATGAGTCTTTAGGGTCGACCACTGAATGGAATGAACAGAGGACGCGTTTTGTGTAAACCTGTTTTTCATTGATAAACAAGTGGTTTGTTGGCTGGATTAACAATCATTTGTCCTTTATTGACGAGGGCGGTCTGGCCGATTAAAGTACTATTCTCCAACAGTGCTTCACTGACATCCGCTTCTCGAATAGCAAGTCTGTAAATGCTTCACTAGTGTACTACAAACACAAATAATAGCCAAAAAAACTAATTGCATAATGTATGCCTAATATACATTGAATTTTATTCAATGGGAGGGGAAGGGGAAGGTAGGCCCCTGTTATCAAATACCCGCAGGTCATTCCATGATTAGTTACAGCTATAGCCACTTCGTTGTGGAACTGGCCTTGGTGACAGGCGTCTCCTCCTCTTAGCCTCTTTGTCCGGACCTGTCGTTGTCTCCGGTCTGTTCGCCATCTCACTTTATTAAATTGACCTTTTATTCTTTCATTTGATATGTATACATTTTCTACTGTATCCTGGGTGCCTTATGGAGGAGTTAGGAGTACGGACTGGGTACTCCTTGAAATACTTAGTCAGTCCATAATTTATCTAGGTCTACTTGGAGTAATAGTTCTAACATCACCACATACAGACAAGGTTAGAAGACTCTCCCTGGCTTCACGTTTTCTCTCAGTTGATGCCGTTGATGGGTTCTGTCAATTTGGTGCTTGCTGCACGGTGTTGGCCGGGTTGCCTCTGACTGGAAAAGAACATCATTTGGTCTAGTTTCCCTTTGACCAATGACCTTGTGAAAGAATAAGCAAATAGGAGACAAACAAATGCCTAAATCAATAACAATTCCATACACAAGTAATCTTTTTCATGTCATGGAAAAGTACCGAGGGAGGTTAAGAGACCTGCCTTAACAGAGTGAACCCTCTGACCTGGGAGCACGAAACTAACCCTCTACGTTGTATCTCCGACTGGATCCACCGAGTTCCACTGATTTGTATAATCAACACTGGTGATAAAGGCATTGTAACAACTCTGGCAATATCCTTGGCCATCCCAGCCCGAGGGTTACCCACAGATACCCAGCGAGGCACACTTGGTCCCAGACCAGAGGATACAGGAGAGTGCACGGATGGATATGCACTTTTGGAGATTCCACGCTGATATACATCTGGTCGTACTCACTCGCACAACTTAACACAAGTCGTGAAATTCCATTCTCTCATACCAGGACAAACTTGTGGCGTCTCCTTATTCTAATGGGTGATGTAGTCGTTCATGTCTGTGCAGCCTTTATCCTTGAGATTTACTACCTATGGTATTTATATTAACAATTTTGTTTCCTTGTAGTTTCCCTTTCGGTATGCCAGGCTTTGGCTTTCTGGTCCCTTCCATAAGTTATCCCCACTCCCACTATATATTCAAATGTAAATACAGTGATCACTCATTCCCATGGGGCTTCGGACTTAATTTCCCATACATGTGAATCGTTTAGTAAATTCGAGGTAAAGTCAAGCAGGTTCATCACTACCTCTAGTCATGTGGGTCCCCTGACATGTTGGCTTAAAAGGTTTTTGTTACCATGTCCAATAGTTTAGCTCACATTACACCACAATACGGTTCTTGCATCTATCCATGGTTGAAGTCTCCATGATTGAAGTTGGGATCGATTTCTAATAGGCGACAGAGTCTGCCCATTCAGTTATTGTAGGTGTTTGACAAATATAGTAGGTCTTGCCTGGGTCTTTGCCATTTAAAAAAAGTTATAAACCGCAGCTACTATCTTTAGTCCTCCCATCGTCATGGTGCCTGTTATGTAGTATCTGAACTTCTCGCAGCCTGGGGTATCCATATCCTGGAAACTCCAGACCTTTATCAGCAGGCCCGCCACTCCTCCCCTTCCTTCCCTCTGTAGTGTGTTGTGTAATATTGGCGTGAGTACAGACTTGTGGCACACCAGCATTACGGTCCAAGTAGTCAGTGTGGTGTTGGAGGAATCTTACTTTCATTTTGTGGTTGTCAAAGAAATATTTTGTCGGAAGTGGAAGGTCATTCATAATTTGTATTTTCTTTTAGTCAAGCCAGTGTGTCGATTGCTTTTACAGAGTCTACTGACAAATATTGCCTTGATATATTGTGTAGTTAATGTGCAGCTTCTCAGTATGTTAAGATGGTCTTGTGCAGGTCGGTTGGACGTGACTCATTTTCCAAGGTGTCAGTCTGGTAGGCGTTTTGTGCTGCCCATAAAAAAAGGTTTCGGATCTAAACAAATCACAGGTTTTTATACCGGTGCTTTCAGGCCGTTGGGAGTCGGTAATTTCTCTATTAGACCCGAGTGTTAGGAACAATAGTTTCAACTAGAGATGTGGGGGGGGGAGCACCTAGGTTTAACTCGCCTTCATCGTTCTTACACGCAAATTTGGCTCCAATGTTTGTCATTATGGTGGGTTATATTTGTGATATGGTATCCATACATGAAATTCCAATCCCTTTATACTGTGCAGTGAGCAGGTTATTTAAGTCCAACTTATAAAGCTCTTAATGTCGGTCGCGCGCAAAACTTTTTCAAGAGCAGACTTTGAAGCACACACAATTATTCCTCGTCCTGTGACGTTATATGTACTGGTAGCTAGTTGTGTAGTGCCAGTTGTTTGTGTAGAGGTCAGCCAGTTGTTTAACCTGACACTGATAGTCTGTGTGCAAATAGTTTCTGTAAAACCTGCATGCTACTGCAGTCCTTCCTGTAGAGGACTGAACTGTGATATCGATGTGGACAGTTCTCGTGGGATCTTCAAAATTTTGATGAGGCAATTATTTAAAGTGTGACGGCTTTGGAAAGAGCAGGATTCTAATCAACCCTAGTGGTGGGTGTGTGTACCCACCACACACACATCGAAACTACGACGTTGGTACAACGTTGGAACAAGTTTTAACACCTAACCAGTTATAACAACCAATATAGCAAGTTGTAACAACGTTCTAATATGTCATAAACACGTTAGCCAAGATGTAACAACTTTATTACAAGTTGTAACAAGCGGAAAATAGACAGTTACGGTTTGTTTCCAGGGTAGTACCTGAATTGTGGTATACAGATGAAGAGGGATATCAGTGACAGGAATATTGCATTTAAAAGGAATGTAGAGTTTCGTGAGATTGTATGCATTTTTACTCGGCCATTTATCACACAAGGAGTAAGTTGGTATGTTACACCACTATAGTGTGTTAACGGCACATAATAATTTCTCCCAGCAATGCTGAAGATGGTGTCTCGTGATTTGAAGGAAAAAGATCGTGTTGACTTGAATGATTCTTTTTAGTATGGTTAGAAGCTTCAGTTCTTTCCTCATTTTGATGATTCTTGTGCATCTTGGGCACAAGAATTACCCTCGTGGCCTCATCCTGTATTACTTCTATTTGTACAAAACAGAGGCGGGGAAGCCAAGTGCAGGGCATGATAATCAACTAGGGATCTAACATGTTAAATAGTCTAGCATATTTAACATTTATACCAATATTCTTACTAGTATTTTCAGTGATTTCGCTTCTAACCAACGATGTAGGTCGTTTACAATGTCACTGATGATACCTACTCCAAGGTATTTGTGCTGCCCACATGTTTCTATTGTTTGGTTGTTAACTTTGAAAGCTAGAGGCACACTGGCTGTTTTTTGGGAGAGAAAGTGATGGATTAAGTTAAAGACCGAATTCAATGCTTTTAGCAGCGAGTTAATCAAGTAGAGATTGCAGTCTCGTTTGGATATTTGAAACAAAACAAATTTCGTCGACATTAGATGACGGCTTCATCAGCTAGTGTGGAACTAAGTTTTCGTGCATTAGGACATTGAACATTGTTGCGCAAAGCGCACAACTCTGGGGTGTACCCAAATCAAAGGGTGTAGAATGTTTACTTTTGACCCCATTGAAAGAACTGAGGCAGTTCTGATACTCGGTGCCTTGAGCTATGTCAACAGTCTTCCACTAACCCAAAGAGGCTAATCGTTCTAAGATTTATTTCCCCTTTTTTGCTGTATCAAAAGCAGTTTTGAGGTCAATAAATGCCACCTAAGAGCATGGTCCCTGTAAAAAATATTCAGCAAAGGAAGTTTAAATGCGTCTTTCAGTAAGGGAACCATTCAGGTTAGGGGCAAGTTGGGGTCTAATTTCAAACATTAACCTGTCGAGTGTAATCCTCTCAAGAACTTAACACTTAAATGATGTCAGACATGGGGTCTGAAGGCACGAAGAAATCACAGTAATGTGATGTATCAATGAGAAAATGAGTAGGAGCTTGAGAGAAGGATTCGAATCTCTGTTCTGTGTACTCCCAAGCATCCCAGGCTGGAATTCTTTTGACCATGTTGTGGTACAGTTGTCTAAGGTGTTTGCTTGGGAGTCCTCAGAGCTTAGGTTCGACTCCTCACGGCTTCTACTAATTTTTTCGTATGGGTCAGAATGTTTGTGAATTTGGCTTTGGGTATTATTAGTCGGTATCCAGCGGTCGGGTAAGATACCATGCCTCAGACTTTGATTAATTAGTTCTAGCAGAGGACTATAAGGGAATTGAGGATGTAACAGATACCTCTTGTCCTGATTTACAAAGCCGTTGCAAGAATTGAAAACGTGGGATGAGTCATGTTGCAATGGTGTTCCATTAAAGTTGCAAGCTTAGTAAACGGAAATTTTGACAGTTACAAAATAGTAGTTAAGGGCATGAGTTGTGAACGAAGTTAAAAGGGAAAATCAAAATGATTCCTGTAGTTTTTAAAAATGTTTCGTACATTAGGGAGTGGAAGTATGGTTTTTCAACTGTAATTTTCATGGCAATATTCTTGAATGAGGGGAAAGGGGAGAAATCGAGGAGAATTAATAAAAAAATCAAATTGATTCGTACAGTAGATAATTTTGTATACTTTAATTAAGGATTAGCAAGAAAGATACAGGAAGCATTAGGCTTAAGTTTCGGGAGGAGAAACGTTTAGGGAAATGTTTCAAATTGATTCGGTTTCAGTGAAGCAAAAAAGGATTTACAAAGGATAACAGTGTAAAGGTTACTTCAAGGAAGGGTTTCTAATTGATTGTGAAACAATTAAGGTTGACAGATAGTAGATATGCATGTCGAGGTTAGTGCAAGCATGAGCGAACGTTTAGGGTGTGTGAAATACAATAACTGTTAGCAATGAATTTTCCCGTACAAGTGCAAAACACCTTCTCTGTCTCCCCTTCCATTACCAGGTGACAAATGGCCCCCCCCCCACCCCCGGCTCGCCCACTCTACGCATTTAGTGTAAATAATGTCTATGCATCACTAACTATTCTTACCTAACCTAAATAGTCCTATTGTATGTAAATGAGCGATTTCTGTGTGATACTAACACACAGTATCCCTCAGTACGCCCTGTTAAAGCACCATTCACCTACCAGCGATCCATCGTCCTGTTGATCCACCATTCATCTAACGGTTCATGCCGTTATCCACCACCTACCTGCTCCTCCATCTAACAGTGACACCTAGCATCTGTTTTTTTAACTAGCGTTAAGAATCATACATTAACGATTCAACCCAACCTAGCTTTCCTAACCTAACTGTGATGTGTGTGTCATCCAGTGTATTAAGCACCATGTATTATGCTCCATATTAAAAATGTTGAAAAAAAAAGGTTGAGAAAGTAAATTATATATTTTTTAAATGTTGATAGTGAGTTAAGGATAATCTATATCAATTATACTGTGTTAAATCATAAATCTCCGATATAGAAACCAACACTATAGTTTGAGAATTAACATTTTAATGCGTTCTTGAACTCTCACAATGAAAATCTGTAACTACTTAAAGCCCTATGCGCACAGGTACCCTATGCGCTGGCATTCTCAGGCACACGCACCAGACAACCAAGCTCTTCATGGTAAAACCATGTAGTCCTACTGATCTTTCAGGGGTTCCAGGGGCTTCCGTAGGTTGCAATCATTTGACCACATCATGGCCTGGTTGTCTGGGGCGTGTTCCTGGTAATGCACCGCACATAGGTTCGAAGCCTCACAAGGGCTCCATATTTAATCATTGATACACCAGGTAGTGTGATTGCTCTGTGTATCAGAGGTACAAGTCAATCCAACTGGATGGGTACTCAACCCTCTCGAAGGGAACCTTTTCTTAACACTTTGACGTGCCTCACCAACATAGCTTGTCTCTCACCACAAATTTAAAAGATTTACAAAGGCTCCAGACAAGATACTGATATAAACTATGCATAACAAAGAGCATTTAATCTCGACAAAGGGTTAAAATGTGCGTTGTTAAATAATATATTTCTGCTATACTTACCGACTCTCCTGAGGACAACTGGCCCAGTGTAGGACACGCCAGGGATGGGTCAGGTAATCTTTGTCTCCAAGACTCGGCCTTCACCTGTTCAGGCACTGACAGGCAAATTTGTGGACTATGATGCATGGAGAAGTCATAGGGAAAGACAATTAAACACAAATATTATGTTAATGAAAATCAAATCCATATCCAGGTGTCGTTTTTTACACAAGCTGGTGGCTCTGACCACAGATGGGTGGCCACTGCGGTCAAGCACTTACAGCTGCCCGAGGTTCAGGAACCACCAGGAGGATGATGGTAACGTTTGTACCTGTAGTACTGAGGCTTGAAGCTGCTAGAGATTACTGGTGGCGTACACAGTCGGGGACATGTGTAAGAATATGGTACTTGGCTGCCCTCGCAACTCTTGTAGACAATCCATGCATAGCATCTGTTGGACTTAGTGTGCTTGTATTAAATATTCTCAGACGAAACATTCTGGGTTCGCGGCAATCTCCAGTGATACGAGGAAAGGGATTTCCATAGCTGTTGATGTTACATGTTGACTACATGTGTGTCTTCCAGGAGTGTTCTAGAATCTCTAATAATTGAAAGGGATCAAACATGTTTGTGTAAAGGCCAAGACTAATAAAATATTACATAATGGTTTGGTCCATCCATTAAGAATTGAACGAAGATATAATATAAATTACGAGTAGTGAAGCATCAGGCGAGAGGTAGTCGTAACTAAGAACTATTGGCTGTGGAGAAAGCTCATAATGACCTACATTACTAGGATGAGCCGATCACCAGCCATGAGACTCGCCGCCGGCGCCACTGGTACAGCAGGCAGCACACGGGTTTGTTCTCTGAAAAACTTAAGAGTCTGAACAACTGTCAGCTGAAACCTTCGCTGTTTTGAGGAACAACCCACCAATGCCCAGTTTCAAAGCTCTTGATGTACCATGTTGACTGTATTCCTGTGTCCGACCGCCAGGAGTGTGTGCTGCAATATTGTTTAGAAGTAACGTTGCCAATTTCTAATGAAATTCTTGGATAAATACCGTTGCAGACTATATGTTGTACACGTGGCTAGTTTTGCACAGTTACCACAATGGTCGGGTCACACGGCTCACAATGGTCTATTTTCGTGTGTGAGGGCCGTGTCACTGAGCAGGTCGATACCCTGTGAGCAGCGCCACCATGACACACCTTTAAAGGTGTACTGAGGATAAGTGAAAAGTAGACCAAACTGCTAAACGAGGTGTTAGGTATCCCAGTTTCCACCTGGGAAAATCATTTTACAACCTCCGTTGAAGGGAAACAAATTTATTCAGACCTTAGGAGTGTCTCGGTTATTAGGTAGGAATGTGGATCGGCCTTCACTACTAAGAGACGTCAACAGGAAGTCGAGGATAAAGAGGAAATGGAAGCAGTTTTCAGACAACGAGGGACAGTTCACCGTGGTACAGCAAGTAGAAAAGAAAACTGCTATCGAGGCTACTCAAGGTACTTCGATCAGCAAGAAGCCAGAAATAATGTACCTAGAGAGAACAGCACCAGTCACACACCAGCCAGTGTCAGACTCTGCACATCTTTCCAAATTGCAGACTTAGAATTGCAAAATTCCAAAACCCATAATTCACAGACAACTTTCCTACAGCATAAGGCATAGTAACGACAATGGAAAAGCGCCAACTAGAGCTCAAAAATTCCATCACGGTCAACGTTAAAGGAGAAATTTATTACTAAAAAATGACACAACCAGACCAAAAGACAGCAAATTACCGAGACACGGTAACATTCCTGCAAGGAAACCTTAAAAGTTGGACCCTTCAAAAAGACACACAAACGTCGTGCTGTTGGAATATCCAGTCGACTTTCCACTGGATTCAATCCTAGAACACAGGGAAATCTTGCATGCAAGCAGTGACACGTCAGGTTTCGGTGACTGTTATGGGACATACTCCAGAAATATTCATTCTTGGAAATTAGGGAATGTATTGACATGGTCCTGGAGCACCTGCGCTGCTTAAAGTGTCAGAAAATACGGCCACCATCAAACACGCTGCACCGGGCAGGAGAGATGTGCAGCCTGAGGCATCCAACCAAAAACTGTACAGCCAAGAACAAGGTAATCCAGACCACAACAGCCAAATGTCCAAGTTGAGGTTGAAACATTATGCTTGGAGAAATACCACACGGAAGGCAGGCAGCTTAGGTCAGGATAATCAGATCAGCAGTACATACCCCAACATTAACGTCTGGAACACCCGTGTACAGCCACAACAGAAGCCAACGTTCATAGAATACAATTCATTACACAACTCCAATCAGAAAATGCACAAAACCACTGCAGAATTACAACATGGAAGCAAAATACAATAATTTTCAGTCTATAAAACAGATTTACAGTTTTACGGAGGTCCAGCTGAAAAACATTTTTTTATTTTTTATTTTTACACGCAAAGCATGCAATTTAAATACAATAAAAACAATACAGAATACATAACAAAGGAAAACAATAGACCACCGTCCAGAAGGGCCGACAGCATAGCACAACAAAACACATACACTAGAAAAACATAGAAAAATACAGCATACATCAAAGCACAAAACATAATTCAATGGCAAACTGGCAATCACAGTAACATCACAAAACAAAACCTCCAGAAAAACAAAAACATACATCAAGAGGCATAGCAGGAAACAGAACAGGACAAGCACAATATCCTTCCAAACAAAACAAAGAACAAACACGTACAACAGGTAAAGCAATATAAAAACACCAGGTCAAACGCACAGCACAAACAAAACAGGAATAAAAACACACACCAAGCCATCCGCCCCGTAAACAAAGGGCGAGGCCAAAATAAACAATAATAATAAACAAGCATAACACGCACACCTGAAAACAAAACAGGCACAAACACAACATACATGCACTGGCCTGAAGGATCGAGCATAAAACAACAAAGTACAGCAAGAAACATAAGACACTTCAACACAAAACAAATAAATACAAATTTATACAAAGACACTAAACACCGGCCTGAAGGGCCGACAACAAAACAGAAACATAAGGAAACAAGGAAAGAAACAATACCGGAAATATAAGAAATACAACAAAACAACGGTCATGAGAACAAACATAACACCGGCCTGAAGGGCGCACAATAGGTACAACACAGTTCAAACAAACCACAGGTCCAAGCACATACCAAACACACAGCAAGCACACAGACTACTAAAATTTCTCATACTTATCCGGCCACTCCGCCGCCGGGAATCGAATACAATACGCCTCCCAAAGTAACATGACGTCCTCCGTAACAGGATCATTACGAACCGTACGAGGATCAGGCATTAACTCCGGCACACCCACAATAAAACACCGAGCCCGCCGAACCTAGACGGAAGAAGGGCACCACGGAACAGGACACACGCGGTCAACAATGTCAAACCGTAAAGGATGCTCATCATGCGACACTCCGGAGGCCAAGATGATAGGGAGAGGCTCCTTCCCACGAGGCCGGGCATTGGGCAGCGCACTGGGAGCTTCCTCGGCTGCCTCACAGGGCCCCTCGTCAACCACCAAACGTTGTACCTGCTGGGACCCCCCACGCTTGGCATCCTTCTTCAACACCAGCTTGATGCCTCGGCTCGCACCAGAACCCACACCACCCACGTCTGTAGGAGAAACCACCTCCCACTGAGTAGAACCTTCTGCAGGAGAAAGAACAGGAGGTAAATCAGACGCACAACCATCGTCAACAGCAGACACATGGACATCAGCCACCACCAGCGACGTAGAGCGCGAAGCACCCGGAATCGCCACATCATCTCCTGAAGCTCCACCTGCGCCTCACGAACCGGGCGAACCAACGCCCGTCGCAGTACGGCAGCAGCCTCAACCCCATGGGGAACCGGGCCGCACACAACAGGATGCTCCACAGCCCCCCCCCCCAACACCCAGCACAGCCGTAACACCTGGCGAGGGTGCAGGACCAGGCGCAGCAGCAGGAGTCGAGGAAGACGCAGACGACCCGCAGAGACCATCCGGAAGACCCTCGGGAGCAACTGGCACAGCGAAGTGACCAGCAACAGGAGCCACCGGAACACTCAGCGGAGGGACAACAACCACCGGGGGCATGTCGGGAGACGCAAGGGGGGGCCGCATCAGCAGCGAATGGGACCTGCCCCTCTTCATCTCCGGAATCCACGCCCTGAGGGAGCGGCGGGAAATCCTCTTCCCGAAACAAGTTAACAGGTGCAGCAGGGGCCTCAGAGCACCCGGCAGCCTGATGCCCTAACTGGCCACACCGGAAACACGTACGGGGCTGCCGGGCATAATACACCCGAACGTAATAACCCAGCAGCCGGACAGAAGATGGGATATCCGACCGTAGGCGCATACCTAAGGTACGGATGTTCGTCTGCTTCCCAGCATACTTCCCCGAGGAAAGCGTGTTCACCCGCACACTGATGACAGCACCATACCTCCCGAAGAAGCGCCGAAGAAGGTCTTCAGGGAATTCCAGGGGCGCACCGTGCACACTGACATATGTCAGGGCACCACTTCAGTCCGAGATCGTAACGGAGCCGGCGCCATCCGGCAACTGCAACGAACGCCATTTGTTCTGCCGGAGGAAGTCCCGATACTCCTCCTCCCGCACGAACTTGACAAACACCCGGTGGGCCGTAACAAGCTCAACTCCATAAACAGCCTCCACCGGGACACGAAGCATGTCGCTCATCACCAACTCAATGGCCGGATAACCAGCCTTGCACGAGAAGCATATTCCCCCGGAATTCACCCGCAAAACAGGAGGAATTGCAAGGCCCCCCATGTCAAAACGGCCACGTCAGCACGCAGCCAGGCAGGCAACAACACTTGGAGGGCAGTGATGCCCCACCACCTGGCAACCAAACGGCAAACAACTCCAACAGCCACGGAGGGTCGGTAAACGTCCTTACTCCACGGCCGCTAGCAGTCGACTCCATGACGCAGAATGCCTCTCAACAAAAGACTTAAGCAATCGCTTGTGTACTAATGGAGAAGATAGTGCAGTAGACCACAGTTCCACAAGAAACAGTACAAGACAAGAAGTAGCACAAGGGGACAAACACATGGACATAGACTACCAATAACAGTCGAATAGTCACATCAGACCATCAAGATCCACAAAAGACACTGCAGTAAGCAGTGGCGAATAAAGATCAACGGTATCTTGCTATACAGGAGACGGATATAAACAATCAATTCAGTCAGATTTGCAGCGACACTGCTAGCGAAGTGGAAAATATGGTGGTAGATTCCGAAGAGAAGTTCTACTAGGAAAGGTACACCAACAGAAACTGTTGTCTGTTCATTACGAATTCTTCATTGGAACAAACGATGTCCTGGAAATAAAAACCCACTCTTCAGTATGCTGCAATCGGTACAAAAGCAGATGTAATAGTTTTACAAGAAACTGTCTACCCAGCCACGAAATCCTTTAGATTAGCTGGATATCACCAATATATTATACTGCATGAACAGGGGAGACGAAAGGTTAATGATCCTCTTACATTAACACCATACCAAGGAAGAAAATAGACCCAGTTTCGTGTGGTGATGAGCAGAGGTATTAACAGTAACAGTGAATGACTAATATCGAGCTCCTCGTATATAATGTCTACAAGCCCCTAGATGTAAACTAGCAGAGGAAGTGCTTGCCATGGAGATACATGATACAATTATTACCTGGGATTTTAATGCTCTTAATCAGGAGGTAGGTGTGACTGGGTCACCAAATGCAAACAAGTGCCATTTTGCTAAAGTTCTATGAGAAGTACCTGAGATTACACTTCTCAACCCTGGAGACTCCCTCCCCCCCCCTCCCTCCCACCCCCCCCTCCCTCCCACCCCCCCTCCCTCCCACCCCCCCTCCCTCCACACATTGAAGGAGGTTCTAAAGTTAATCTCGACTGCACTCAAGCACCAGACGAAGTGTGAAGTAGATCCGGTGATGACCAGTGATACTATGATACTTATTACAACACTAAACATAAAGATCTCCTGCACCACCTGCACAACCTACATGGAATGTAATATAAAGGCCAACTGAAATGTATACCAGGACGAGCTTGAAAAATGGCATGCTACATACTCGCCACCCAAGGATTCGAACACATGAGACCAATCTCCAGAAAGCCATTACAGCTGCTGAAACAGCTATTCTAGTCATCCCAGGAAACACAAAACATAAGAACTATTTATTTCACAGTAAGGAAATTAAAGAACAAAACCACAGTCAACATCTTCAGAAAACAAAAAAACATCTCTAAAGAAAGCGCACACCAGTAGGAAGAACTTTGCTTAGAACAATGATATCAGAAGTTAGTTTCTAAGGAGTAAAAGGAGGCAAGATGGTGTGAATGTTGTCACTCAAAATGAGCATTGTAGTCTTGGAAAGATATAGGGACATTAAAATCCTGCAATGGTCAGAAGGCAGAAATTAAAAACTGGAAGGGTTGACGGCCATTCAAGAGAGCGAATGTGTACATGTGACGAATGTGATACTCCCTTTACTAAAACAAGAACTAATCAGAGCCCCCCAAAAAAATGCTGGCAATAACACTGCACCTCGTGCTGATAACATTACATATTCAATAATCGCACATGTAGGTCCTGCTGGAGAACAAGGGTTTTTGTATGTTACCTATGCATCTTGGGAGCTAGGCAATCTACCGACCTCTTAAAATAGAGCAGACATCATTCCGATTACTAAACCGAAAGGCAATGGCAATTACAGACCTATTTCAGTAACATCATGTATTAGAAAATAACAGAACTAATGGTCGTAGAGAGGCTACTGTGAAAGACTGGAGACCAATAAATGAATATATTTGGTTTTACTATAGTAGGTACTGCAAATTGCATGGCAATAGGAAGGAAGAGTCTTCAAACTTGCAAGCCAACAAGCATTTTAACACATTAATTATACAATTGTAAAGAGAAAAATGCATAGTAAAGATTCACAGGTATGCCAAAGTAAAGCTGAAAGGCCTAGTGTCAGACTACACTTGTATGAGAATGGTACTCCTCAAGGAGTCGTCCTCAGTCCTAGTCTTGTTAACGAGGTTTTCTGTATGGATGTTAAAATGACATTTGTAGGAGTTAAATTGCTAAGCGTTGCTGATATAGCAGTAGTCGTGACAGGTCCTTCACTTTTTAATAAAGCATAAGTTGCGCTAAATAAAAGTAACATCTGAATGCAGCATTTTATGACTAAAAATATTTGCACACAAATCTAGGGCAATGAAACTAGGTGACTGCACTCCAGAATGCACTCTATTAAGACCAAAGAACAGCGCCTTTCGAATGAAGTAGGCTATAAGACTCAAAAGCCCCCAGGTGTGGATGGAATTAAATCCAAAGTCTTAATGGAACTGTCAGAAGAACTATGCCTACCGCTGAAAGTACTTGACACAAAATCTCTTGACCATAGGGTAGTCCCCTCCAAGATTTGAAATATGGAAATGTCCCTCCTTTTTCAAGAAAGTCAGAAAGTCGATATAAAACTACCAGCCGATCAGCTTGACATCACCCCTGCAAGCGCATGGAGAGAGTCCTCTCTCTCCATGGGAGGGAGGGAATAAAATGTTGGGAAATATTGCAGGGGGAAGGGAATAAAATATTGGGAAATATTGCAGGGGGGAGGGAATAAAATATTGGGAAATATTGCAGGGAGGGAATAAATCACCACTGCAGTCTTATACAATCAACACATGGATTGTTAAACAGATTGTGCCTTATAAACTTGATCACATTTTTGGGAATGGTAACCAGAGACTCAAAGACCTTTCAGTGACCTTCCGATAAGGAAAAAAAGGTAATGGTTCAAATGTATAAATCTCGGGTGCGTCCCCCATTTGGATTACTGTATACATGCATGGAGACATCATTTTCAGAAGGACATAGCTGCTCTGGAGGAGGTGCATCATTGGGCAACAAGTCATCCCTAACCCGTCCTCTTAATATTTCGTCATTTTTCCTACGTTTGCCGGTATGAACAAAAGTGGACGTAATTTGAAATGAGGCTCACGATAGTGACGTACTGTCCGGCTTACTCAAATTGAGAGAGAACCTTACGTAGTCGGAAACTCACGTCCCGTCTTCCGTTGGAGTGGACTCCCCAGGCAGACAGCATTCGCCGACATAAAACACAAGCTGGCGGAATTCACCTTGCTCGCACACCCAGTGTCGGCGATCTTCCTGCCCTCCTAACCTACCAGAGGACCCATAACTTGCTGTTTTGGAAAACAAAAATCCAACATATTTTCAATTATTTTTCATTTTCAAATTACGTCCATTTTCGGCGATACGGGCAAACGGCCAAATTCAGATGTAATTTGTAAGAGGACAGGTTGCGCCAGTCATCTCTCATATCATGAACATTTGAAGGCCACAGGGCTAACACTGCAAACCAGGCATTACAGGGCGGATCTCATTGAAACTTTTAAAAAACTGAACAGGTTAAAGGATGTCGATTCCGGATATTTTCTTCAGACGGTCAGATGTATCACAAACAAGGCACAACGGTTTCAAGCTCAACCAGCCACAATGTTGGACTGAGAACAGGAGATGCTTTTTCATCTACAGTTCACATTAACCCATGGAAACGCCTACCCACCAAAGCCATAACTGCCAAAATTGTTTTAAAATATACGTGGAAAAGATCATAAAGGCAAATGGTGGGGACCTTCGACATGCCGCCGGCTTCCTGTCTTCGAGGCCACTAGGGTTAGTGGTCCTCTCGTAAATCAGGCACCTTCTTAATTCAAGACATTAACCGACAGTGGCTTACTCGATGCCACTATCTTGGCGTATTGTTAGATTCTAAGATGACCTTCACACAGAAAATTCAATATCTGAGAAAGGCCAAATTGCAACTGAATGATAGCAATTACAGGGCCCCGTCTAGGAACAGGACAGTGCTAATGTTTTACTTGCCTTACTCACTCCTCCTCCTGGACATTGGGCATTTGTTGTGGTTATTCAAAACGAAGCAATGCAAGACATAACAGGGGCTCCGAGATGGAATGAATTTTCACATGAAAATATATATTATGGCTAAAACTTAATATTGATTAAGTCTTAGGCTTAATATAATTTTTACGTAATATAATAATTATCAACTTTGTGCCATGTAACAGAGAAAACATGTGAACATTTACATACCAGAATATAGCATAGAATAAGCAAATAATTAAGAGATAGACGAATGCAGAAGATGTAGTGACCACAACACCTCAGCTGCAACATCAGGATCTGTGGGAGGTTACAAGAATTTGACCAACTATGAACCACTTATTTTGAAGAATGGAATCATTAGGAGTAGTATTACACCAGGCTTCAATTACTTAAACGTAAGGATATGGTTGAGACAGAGGTCTTGAGCAGCACAAGCAGGCCAGAGGTGGAAAGATATTAAAATCCACCCTACAAACGTGCTGGGTGACCAAAAGAATTTTTTAGTTTGTGAGAAAAGTGCGAGTTTAAAGATTTTTACAAATTAAGCTTTAAAGAATTTGCAAGGGCAGGTATTGGCTTATTCCCCAAATTTGGAGCTTGTGACAGTTAAAGGCGAGTAGGTCTCCACCTAGAGCTGTGACACTGGCATACCCAGGATGTAGTAAGATACATGACTGACCACAGCCCTGCACCTTCCTCCAATCAAAAGTTGACCCAAGATGATCACGTATGGGAATTTCCCAGCAGGTCTTTATTTATGTTAAGATTAGTTATAACTGAGTGGACTGTATGATTGATTTAAAGACCTACTAGGCGTTACCACTTACACAACCTTGGGAGGTTGATTTAATATTGCTAAATCCACCTTATAATATGATGTAATCATGAAGTTAGTAAATCATGGTAATTAACAAATTTCTTTAAAGTTAGTAGACTACAATTATGAATTACTAAGTTAGGAGGGCTTAGCTACAGAGTTGATTTGCTAGAGTGGAAATTTTTAGACTGTCCAAATTTTCGCTTAGTTGGTGTGTCGAGGCCAACTAGGCTCCATGAGGCTCCAGTAAACCTAAGTTGAGGCGGCGTGCTCCCAGGTTGCTTCTATACATTATGTGGATAACATACAATGTAACTCCTGCAAATGCTGATATTTCCCCAGTTAATCTCAAATGAGTAGACTAACTTCCTATTTAGGCCTAAATTTACTGTTTAAATTCTCCTGCGGCGTAACGGCCGGTTAATTCTATCAAAGGTAAATATAACCATAAATCCTAGTAGAATGTTAATAACCGACCGGACATAATTTCCCTTGTGTGAAGCTAGCAGCAAAGTCTGGGAGCCGTGGGACGTCGGATGACCCACATATTAGACGATGCTAGTTGGCATGGTTCAGCAGGGATCAGATCGAGCTCGTGTTGACGTGAGACTGTGCGCAAGTGACGCATTCTCATTCTATTTATCTCGTTCACTAACGAGACGATATTGACGTCCTTTTACACCCTAATATTTTAAATCAAATACCAAAGAACAATTTTCCATTGTTCATAACATTGGATCGAAAGGTTTTCCGTGATTAAAAGCACATTTAAGAAATACTGAATACGTGACGTAATTATTATTTTGCCCGTGAAGCAACATGTCACGGATGTGGAAATTCAGCTTGGGATGGAAGTACACTTTAATAGCCTACCATTTGTTTGCGCTTCCTCGCTAGAAATTGTTAATAATTTTAATTACCCAAGACAACGCATTAATCTTGCTGCGTTACGGGTAAGTGCTTTGGGTGTCAGAAATTTCCGACATCACTGGCGAGCCAAACAAGCTACGAGACAGCTCATAGGCCCTAACTGTCACTGTTACCTCAGATCTGGACAAGGAAGGATGTATGATTGAGTGCTTTAAGATTTTTGCAGGATTCCCTTTTGTGCTGTAGAGTTAAGCTTCATAGAGGAAACAATAGACCTCTGAATTACTATAGTAGTAGCCGATGACCTTCTGAAAAGATATATATGATGAGGCTTTACAGGTAACTGATGCAGGGTCTAGTGAGGGTCGTCTCACAGCCTTATGAAGTGACTAAGGACATCAGCCACAAGTCCAGGAGTAAATGTTGATAGTGAAGTGATACCCTCCAGGTCTTCAAGGCAGTCCTGACGAAGTGAGAGAGTCTGTAAGTCGGTGACCCGTGACATTTGCGCAGGAAGTGCCAGTGTGAAAATGGCCAGTAAAATTGTTCACTGAAACTCTGAAAAATGCACTGACACGAAATATTACTCACTGATGCGGGAGGGCAGTGATTGATAAGAGTTCTGTCGAGCCGAGAAACTATTGGTCAGCAGACAGTGTTAAGTATTGGCCAACAAGTAGTGAGTGGTTGTGTGGCTCTCGGCGCTTGTGTAGCTTATTAGTGTGGGAAGTCAGTTTCCGACAGCTACATGGGGAGGGGGGGGGGTGGCGAGTTGACTAGTAGAGCAACGAGCCTTTGCAACAGCCTACCTCTAAAAGGGAAAAAAAGAAAAAAAAGGAAAAAAAACTCAGATTCGGGAAAGTACCTGGGAACGTGACCTGTGACACCTACGAGGAAGCCCAGTAGTGGACGGCTCAGCTGTGAGGAAGCTTGAATGTGAAGCTAATGAGTACCCACTGAGACTACCGATTTGTTTTCATTATTATTATATTTACATGCAAAGCATGCTAAGGAATACAATAAATACAATAAAACAAGGTCATGAGAACGAAACACAACACCAGCCTGAAGGGCGCACAATAATTACAACACATAGCATAACAAACCACAGGTCCCATTCACACACCAAACACACAGCAATCACACAGACTAATCATAATGCTCATACTTATCCGGCCACTCCGCCGCCGGGAATCGAACACAATACGCCTCCCAAAGCAACATGATGATATCCGGAACAGGGTTACTGTGAAAAGTAAAAAGGATCAGGCATCAACTCCGGCACACCCACAACAAAACACCGAGCCCATGGAACCCAGACGAAAGAAGGGCTCCATGGGACAGGATGCACGCGGTCAACAATGTCAAATAGCAAGGGGTTCTCAGCATCATACGCCACGCCGGAGGCCAAGACGAGAGGGAGAGGGCTTCTTCCCACGGGGCCGGGCAATGGGCAGTCCACTGGGAGCCTCCTCGGCTGCCTGACAGGGCCCCTGTGTCAACCACAGGACGTTGCACCTGCAGGGACCCCCCACGCCGGGCATCCTTCTTCAGCACCAGCACGAGGCCTCGGCCCGCACCAGCACCCTCACCACCCACGTCCGTAGGAGCGACCACCCCCCACTGCGGAAAACCATCTGCAGAAGAAATAACAGGAGGTAACTCATTTGCACAAACATTATCAGCAGGCACATGGACGTCAGCAACCACCATCGGCGTAGAGCACGAAGCACCCGGAACTACCACATCATCGCCCGAAGATCCACCAGCGTCGAAATCCTCCACATCAGCTCAAGCAGTAGAAGAATGCCGGGAACGCTTCGGCTCCGGCCGCACATCCTTAGAGCCGGAGGCGGACCCAGAACCATGGGTCTCACGCCGTGCGAACCGACGCCCATTGAAAAACGGCAGCAGCCTCAACCACAGGTGGAACCGGGCCGCGCACATCCGGATGCTCCGCAGCCCCCCCCCCCCAAGCACCCAGCACCTCCGTGACAACTGGCGAGGGCCAGTCGCAGCAGCAGGAGATGAGGAAGATGAAAACGTCGGCGACTTGCAGAGACCATCCGGAAGACTCACGGGAGCAGCTGGGACAGCAACAGGGGCAGGAAGATCAGCCAACGGCACCGTAACATCCGGAGGAGGGGCCGGATCATCCGGAGGACCGCCGGGCGACGTAGGGGGAGCCGCATCAGCCAACGGGACGTCCACACCCTCGCCCACGGAATCCACCCCAACAGGGAGTGGTGGGAAATCCTGCTCCCGGAACAGGTTCACAGGAGCGACTGCAGCCCCGGACCACCCAGCAGCCTGATGCCCCAACAGGCCACACTGAAAACAGGTACGGGGTTGATGGGCATAGTATACCCGGACGTAGTACTCCAGAAGCCGGACTGAAGAAGGAACGTCAGACCTCGATCGCATCCCAAGGGTACGAATGTTAATATGCATACCCTTATACCTCCCCAAGGACAGTGTATTCACCTGCACACTGACGACAGCGCCAAACTGCTGGAAGTATTGCCGGAGTAGGTCCTAGGGGAAACTCCAAGGGTGCCCCATGCACACTCACATGTCAGGTCACCACTACGGTCCATAATGGTCACAGAGCCGGCACCATCCGGCAGCAGCAAGGATCGACCCTCATAACGGCGGAGGAACTCGCGGTACACCTCCTCTCCCACTAATTTGACAATAACCCGGAGAGTAATAACCCAGCTCAATCCTGTAGACCTCATCCACCGGGACACGCATGTCACACATGACAAGCTCAACGACTGGGTATCCAACACGGCCTGTAAACTCAAGGTCTACGGAGTTCACTTTCACAACAGGGGGAAGAAGGCCTCCCATCGCAAGTGTGGTACGTCAACACCAGCCAAACGGCAACTGCAGGGAGGGTGGGGACGCCCACACCCCCAACCGCTCGGCAAACCACCACCAACTAACGAAGGGCTTGGCAACACGTCTATACCCCACGGCAGCTCGGGCGCAACTCCCTAGACTACCGAAAATGGTGGTTTGAAGGGTGCACCCAAAACCGGAGGATAGTTGGTGAGGGAGTGGCGTCATAGGAGACAGCAGCTGAAGCAGTGCAGAGATGTGGACCAGGAGAAACTCTTCGCCTCGAATGATAAGTCGGCTGTTAATTAATAATATGCACTCTTCTTGGTCGATGACGTTCGCTCAGTGATTTACAAACCTTACATGTTCAGAGCCATGAGGTTAGTCCCCATCATGGAAATAAAATGTTAAAAATCCATTTATTGACCGATTATTATGGGACTTGTTTTAAAATGTGTGCCAACGTTTCCGAAATGTGTGCAGTTTCCTGTTTTTCCTCAGTTGTTTTTGCCTTTATAAAGACTGAAAATTTACTGTGGTGGATAATGATAAAAAAGAGCAAATCCATCTCGAAAAAAGGAAGAAAAATAAAACGCCTTATGGAAAAGCTAGCGAGTATTCGCAAGTAGTATTAACTCGGGGAAACTCGCCAACAAAGTTTGACTGTAATTAATGAACTTCCAGGCTGTGACCTTTACTGCAGAAAGTGAGCGATACCTTTCCTTGCATTTACCTTGCGATGATTTCGGGGCTGAACGTCTGTGGCCCGGTCCTCGACCAGGCCTCTTCGTTGCAGGACTGGTCAGTCAGGGTGTTGGACGCAGCTGCTGATATGTGATTTGCAGCCTGGTTGATCAGGTATCCTTTGGAGGTGCTTATCAAGCTCTCGTGAACACTGCGAGGGGTCGGCTAGTTATGTGCTTTGTGTAGTGAAAGCATGTTGAACGGTCTCTGATGTTGATAGTTCTTTGAGTACCTATTGCACCTCTGCTTCTCAACGGGGTTATTCTGCACATAATGCCAGGTTTTCTGGTCTCTTGTGGTTTTATTTTTGTGTGCAGGTTTGGGACCAGCCCCTCTAATATTTTCAAAGTGTAAATAATGTGATGTTGATAGTTAAGTGGCAGAAACA
This sequence comes from Procambarus clarkii, assembly GCF_040958095.1. Lineage (NCBI taxonomy): Eukaryota > Metazoa > Arthropoda > Malacostraca > Decapoda > Cambaridae > Procambarus > Procambarus clarkii. The sequence continues at coordinate 42,245,955 of NC_091161.1, forward strand.
ACAGATGAGGATGCGATACAAAATGAATAGTGATGTTGATTTGGCTATTGTTACAGCTCCACGTGCAGATGATTAATTTACCACTAGAACCCCACATGCCAGATGTAGTGAAGCCTGGTCTACTGACAACACTGCACCATTTGCTCAGAGTTTTACTGGAACACCAGGCTTGACTGTCCCAGCACCAACCACTCCTCTGGGATTTATTTATTATGAGATTTACAGAAGCATTTGGCATATGAAAGAAATTTAATTTGCATCACAAAGAATGTTCAATGCTTCTAACCTAGTAAAGAATGAGTGGGAAGTGAATGTAAAAGAGCTTGCCAGATATTTGGAACTGACAAAGTTGATGGGAATCGTGAAGGTGCCAATGATGTCAATGTTCTGGCAAAAAGGTAAAAAGTGGCATGTATCTTTCAGTTTTTGTATGACTTCAAAGCATTATGTAAAGATTGCAAAGTAATTTCATACTCATAACAATGCCATTCCCGAAGACAGTACACACTCTCATTAAAGTTAGAACATTAATGGTATATCTAACAAAATCAAAACTTGCTACATTACTCAAACATCTGTCTGGATGAAGGCACAATGATATGGTGTAGCCGTCTATCTTCCGAAGATTTTAATCCAAATAAACCTGATAATTATGGAGTAGAGCTGTACATGCTAGCTGAATCTGACTGGTTACATCTTTGATTTTTAAGTATATGCAGGAATTGAGAAGACAACAATTCAAAGGGTTATGAGTTTGATTGCACCACTGAAGCGCAAAGGTTACCATTTACATATGGATAACTGCTATAACTCGCTTCAACTTAGGGAACAGCTGCTTAAACTGGGTGTATACACCTGAGGTACTCTCAGATTACAGCGTAGTGCACCCAAAGATCTTCAGCTAGAAGCAAAGAGGAAACGGTATTAATGAGAGAATCCATAAGAGCCGTGATGAGGGTTCGAACCTATGCCGTGGGTGTTCACCCCCACACGCCCTAGTCAACTAGGCCATGACATAGTATAAGGGTTGCAACCTGGAGTTCTACTCAACCTACAAGGATTTCCTGAGGCTTCTACTGAAGCCTGGCCAGGAGTCCCCCCCCCCCCCCCCCCGTGCACTCTGGCTCTGTCATCCAGGAATGTTCTCCCTCTGACTCCTCCTTTAATACACAGAGTAATCACACTAACGTGACTGCATCTTTGAGAAAATCCGTAGGAGCTGTAATGAGGGTTCGAACCAGGGCATGCAAGGGAACACCCACTGCATAGGTTCGAACCCTCATCACGGCTCTTATGGATTTTCTCACTGATGCAGTCACGTTAGTGTGATTGCTCTGTGTATAGAATATCATATTAAAGGGTCCTTAACACTGGTACATTAATGAAGACTGTCAAGGCCAAGGAAAGCAAAGATCTTGTGGGGTTTTCTCATTTTAAAAACGTTGAATTAGTTGCTAGATTAAAAAGGGACCGTGGTTGGGAGGCATTGAGATTATTTGGTTCAACATCTCTGCGAGTTTATAAGTTGTCTTGGGGATCTGCGAAATTATAGGCCTAAGGGGTTATCCAGGTTTGTGGGTCTTAACATTACCATTCCCAAAAAAGTAACGCGATTCAAAATAAACTGTTACTTTTTAATTTTAAGCCTTCATTCTGTGTTCACTGCATCTGTGAGGAAGTTATAAAGGATGGTGGCGATAAAGGTATCGCCACCATCATAGAGATCCTGACCAACAAAATGCTGCAATCTAAGTCCATTTCCGTGTGCAACACAGAACTTGGCGCCTGCTTGGAAAGAAGAATTATCGTACCCCATTTCAACATTTGTAACGGATTTAACAGAATACTACTCCTCCAACTATTGTAACAAAGCTACACACCGAACATTGTGTTCCTGAACAAAAGCTACATCAACCTCTAGCCTATGAAGCACCGAGATCAGCCGCCATGGAACGCAGCCCGTTGTCATTAATGGAGGCACAAATTAAATGACTCATCGGAAGTATATATTTACACACCACCTATCTGTTAAGGCCCGGCCGGCCAAGACGAGCCGAAACTCCACGTAAAGAATCAACACCAGCCTCTGAAAATATTTCGGGCACTTTGGACAGAGGCACGCCTGGAAGCGGGGCTCCAGGCGTGACAGACCCCGCTTCAAAACTAAGCACAAATCATGACTGCTGGCTACAGTCTCAGCACCCCCCCCCCCCCCACTCCGGCCTACCCACAAAGGGATGCCCACACGTCTGCACCGAGGAGGGAACCTCATCACAACCACTGACTTCAAACAAGCCACATTAGACTCCAGCACACCCTGTTCACTGTCCATGGTCTCCACCATTTCGAGAGAATCCTCAGGTTCCAGTGAACAAACTCTTCCATTCCTCGTGCGACGTTTCTGCCCGGGCACGAGAGTAGCCGGCAGAGACTCATGGTCAAGGCCTTAATGGCGACTGAGAATGCCTCATGATACACCAAGATAATGTAGTCATTTAACTTCTCCTTGTCTCCCCCTGCTGAATAATGACAAAGTAATAACCAGCAACAAATATATTTGACAAAACAATGAAAGAAGAATATTTAGTTGACTAAACCACACACAAGATGATGAATGGGCAACGACGTTTCGGCCCGTTCTGGATCGTTATATAGTAGATTGTGATGAGACGATTAATTGAAGATTAAGCCACTCAAGAGGTGGCATGGGCATGAATAGCCAATAAGATGAGACGAGGGAGGAACGGGCATAATTATATGCCTGTGATTACATAGGGGTAATGTAAAGAACAAGTTAACCTGAAATAATTCTTATCCGTTCTGGGTGGTAAGCCCTGCTCTATGACCAGTCAGTTTATTAGTTTAAGTGATCACTATACTTATCTAACAAGCAGAAATAGTACTCTTCCTTTAATTAGCAAAGTTCGTAGTAGATAACGGGAGTTGTTGGTGCTCGACCACACTGATTTTGCAGGATTGTTCACTCTAGCGTGTTTGTGGGCTAAGCTGGTCTCTCGCTCTCGGTGGCGTCTCTTCCCTCCCGTACTCGTGACGCATTCCCCAGCAGTTTTAAATCCGTAATTTCACGTGGTAGGTTCTTGATGACCTCCATTGCAGTGACCATTTCCCCATCCTTGTTACCTTTTTCTCTTTTCGCCCTCCTCTCTCCTTCCTTAGGTGGCAGTTTGTGAAAGCGGACAGGAACCTCTTTACCCTTAGTGCTGCTCTCTGACCTCCCTCCTCCTCTTTCATGACAGTCTTCGATGCTGCCCTCCTCTCTCTTCCTCGCTCCTCTTCTCGTGGTCCACGGAAGTGCGTTCCCTGGTGGAATGCAGACTGTGCTCGGTCTGTCCGCTGTAAGCGTGCAGCCTGGAAGGGAAGAGACACCGCCGTCGGCAGACGGCCGATTCTTTTCTTTCCTTTCGGAAGGCGAGTGCGGTGGCCCGTAGGGCCATCCGTACGGATAAACGTCATTGTTGGGCATCTTATGTCTCCACCATTAGGTCCGAAACTCCTCTGGCCCAGATCTGGAAGCGTATCCACAAGATATCGGGCAAGTTCCTTCCCGATGTTTCACCGGTCCTTCACCTCCGTGGTACTCTTGTGGGGGACCCGTTGCAGGTCGCTACCGAACTGGGTTCCCACTTTTCTTATGTTAGCTCTGGTCTTCATCTTCCCCAATCTTTCCTTCTTCGTAAACCTGTCCTCGAGTCCCGTCCTTTATATTTCTGCACTCATCTTCGATTTCCCTATAACGATCCCTTCTCTCTCTCTCTCTGAACTTCATTCTTCCCTGGCCCTCTGCGGTTCTACGGGGGCGGGCTCCGATGGTATTCATAGAGATGCTTCGCCATCTCCCTCCGTGCACGTCTCGGTATTTACCAAGTCTGTATAATTGGATCTGGGAGTCGTCGTCAGTCCCTGAGGACTGGCTCGATGCCGTTGTCCTCCCTGTTCGCAAACCAGGGTCTCTGGGAATATCCCCTAAGGACTCTCGCCCTATTGCCCTCACAAGTTGTCAGCAAACTCTTTGAACGTATGGTTAACGTTCGTCTGATGTGGTTCCTGGAACACCATCACCTCTCCCCTTCTCAATTTGGTTTCCGCAAGTGCCGCAGCATGACAGATGTCCTGGTGAACTTGGAGGTCTTTATTCGTACTGCTTTTGCTGCGAGACCTCCGTTGTTGCTGTCTTTTTTGACCTGGAAAAGGCTTACACCACTTGGCGATAACATATTCTATCCCAGCTTCATTCTTTTGGCCTTCATGGTCATCTCCCTCTTTCTTCGCAGCTTCCTCTCATCGTTCCTTTCGGGTGCGGCTTGGTACTGCTCTCTGCCTCTTTTCAGCAATACGAAGGTGTGCCCCAGGGTAGTGTTCTGAGCACTACTTTCTTCTGGTTGCCCTCAATGGTCTTCTTTCCTCTCTTCCTTCAGGCGTCTTCTCTGCTCTCTATGTCGATGATCTTACCCTTTGCTGTCAGGGTGATGATTCGCCTCTCATTCAACGCCGGCTTCAACTTGTGATCGATACCGTGTCGTCTTGGGCCACCGATCATGGCTTCAGGTTCTCTACTACTAAGACTTGTGCCTCGACTTATACTCGGAAACGGGTTGTTCTCCGTCCCTCTTTGTCACTTTATGGTCATCCTCTTGAGTACAAACATTCTGCGAAGCTTTTGGGGTTATTCCTTGACACTCGTTTGTCTTGGTCTCCACATATCCCTTACCTCTGTGTTGAGTGCTCTAAGGCCCTTACCCTCCTTCGGGTATTATCCCATACTTCTTGGGGAGCAGATAGGCGCACACTCCTTGCTTTACATTCCTCTCTCGTCCTGTCTAAGCTCGATTATGGTTGCTCTACTTATTCGTCTGCTTCTCCTCATACTCTTCGCCGTCTTGATGCTTTGCACCATACTGGGTTGTGCCTCAGTTCTGGTGCCTTTCGTTCGATTCCCGTCCTCAGCTTGTATGTTGACACTGGCTTCCTGTCTTTCCGGAACCGCCATGATCGCTGCTGTCTTCGATATCTTGCGCGGACCTTGCAACATCCTTCCTCTCGCCTCTGTCGTGCTTTAACTTTGACCTCTCCTGCGGTTCCTGTTCCTCTCCACCATCTCCCTCTTTCTGTCCGGTTATCTCGCTTACAGGATTCTCTTTCCGTTCGTATTTCTAATGTTTCTCCTCGTGTTGTTCCTTCTTTGCCCCCGTGGAGCGTCCCCCTAATGCAGTTTTGTACGTCCTTGACCTGCATCACTAAAGCTTTTATCCCTCCTATGGTTCTAAAATGCCTTTTCTTTGAGCACTTTTCTTCTCACTCCCGCTCCGTTTCTGTCTTCACCGATATTTTTAAGTCTGTGGACGGTGTTGGCTACGCTATTGTTTTTCCTGATCGCACTTGTGTGTCGCTTACCTCCGAAGACTGGCATCTTCACAGCGGAGCTTTATGCTATTCTCTCTGCTCTTCGTCTCCTGCTTTCTCGTTGTCAGTCTTCCTTTGTAGTTGTTGTTGACTCTCGTAGTGCCCTCATGGCTCTCGGGTGCTTTAATCCGGTTTATCCAGTAGTTGTCGAGATCCAACATTGGCTGTTTCTTGTTCACAGTAAATTTAAGTCAGTTGAGTTTTGTTGGGTTCCCAGCCATATTGGTGTCTTTAAATGAGTGTGCAGATTTCGCCGCCAAGGAAGCTGTCTGCTCTTGTCCCATCTCTCGTAAAGGTATTCCATATTCCAACTTTTACCCAGTTATCCATTCCTCCATTCTTACCCGTTGGCAGGCTTCTTAGTCGTCTGTTACTGATAACAAACTATGTACTCTTAAATGTTTCCTCGTGGCCATCCTCCTACCACCATAACCGGCGATGGGAAACGGCTCTGGCGAGGTTGCGTATTGGCCATACTCGCTTAGCCCATGGTCACTTGATGGAGCACTGCCCTGTTCCTTATTGTCCTGATTGCATTGTCCCTCTTACGGTCGTGCATATCAGTCTTCAATGTCCTGGCTTTCAGGACGAGCATGTCTTGCTTTCCGACCGCCCCTCGTGTTCACCTGTTCCTCAATAGAATTCTTGGTGACTCGGATACTGTTGATATCATTCGCCTTGTGCGTTTTTGTTCTCATATTGGCATCTTTGGTGATATTTAGCGCCCTCTGATTATTCCGCACATTTGATGGTGCTACATAGCCTTCCCGGTTTGGTGCCTTCTTTTGATAATTACTTACTTTAAATCCGTCATTACTGACTTAGGGAATTAGACTTTGAATTCATTTGCAATTGTTAAATCCAGTCTTGGAGAATACTTTATCCTTTTTGTTTCCAAGAATGGTGTGTTAATGATACGTGTTATGGATAAATATTCTTCAGGTGAGGTGACAAATATCCCATTTTCTCAGAAGCCATGAAACCCATTTTCTTTTAATGATTTTCTTAGAGAAATTAGTGGTTAGTCGGGTTAGTATTTTCATAACGTAATTGCATTTGCTTGGTACAATGTGTGTGTTAGTATTTAGTGTCGGAAATTCCAACATAATTCCGGGGAGGAGGGGAGTAACATGGGTCGGAGTCACTGTTTAGGAATGGAGAACCCCTCATTGCTCTCCTTCAGAATTATAGTATTGTTCAAGTATTAATTTGCACTGTGGTGCCTTAGTCCTTTCAGGACAGCGAGGTGGGAAGCCTCTGGGTGACATCCTTTCCTGCTAGCCACGAGGAAATTAGTTTTTCTAAGGTTTTAAGACTAGTTGTACCTTTTCACTTCTTCCACTATTCTCAAGATACCCTGGCTGTCTGAATACAGACTATACCGCCTAGAGGACATTCTGAACGTGGACAGTCACTGTCAACCAGAACATCACCACCAGATTTGAAGTTTTTTTTTTATTGTAGGGGTTGTTTACTGATACTCCCATAGTCATTATTCTCCCATAGTGGTCATTATTCTCCCGTAGTGGTTACTCTCCCGAAGAGCGGTTAGGTATTATGGAGTCCAAACGTCATTCCACCGACTTATTACTCATGACAGATGTTTGTAGCTCTTAACCAGTTCAATCTGACTTGGAAAGGATCTTCTGGTCCCTTGTATGTGAGGTCTGCTAGAGATTTACGAAATCTATAAATACATCACAGACGAAGACAGATTTACGAAGTGAATACATCAGATTAGATGGACTTAATGGCTTTCGTGCGAAAGATCGCCAGAGGTTGGTCAGTGGTTTGTTATTGACCCGAGCTTCAATTTCGGTGACCGGTGTGAAGCTCCTGTAGATCAATCTTTTGTTATGGAGGGTTTTCCTTGGACAGCGTTTGACTGTTTCCACCATCAGCTTGTAGAATCCTCCATGCCATGATCTTCTAGGGGATATGAATTTTTAGTGGCACTACTGTTGATTTAGGGCAATGCATACAACTGGGTGATTACAGACATCCCTCAGACATGCTTCCCCTGCAACGAAGCCTGACTGAGATCACTAACTTGGTGCAGGATCGATGGGCAACAAACCTACAGAAAGCATGTATGAATGCCTCGGCAAATGTCTGGGGTCCCTACAGAGTATTGGGGATGTAATTTTAGAGATAAATATAGCCTCTGCGATTAGATTACTGAGGCGGTGGAGCTAATGAATTAATGTATGTTATGATATGTAATGAACAATGTATGTTAAAGTATAATAAGAGCATATACGAGTATCTTATGTTCTGATCTTAGTGAAGAGCAGAGGTGCCATAGGCACAATCAGAGAACACTGTATAAACATCAGAGGTCCGCGGTTGTTCAACGTCCTCCCAGCAAGCATAAGAAATATTGCCGGAACAACCGTGGACATTTTCAAGAGGAAACTAGATTTATTCCTCCAAGGAGAGCCGGACCAACCGGGCTGTGGTGGGTATGTGGGCCTGCAGGCCGCTCCAAGGAACAGCCTGGTGGACCAAACTCTCACAAGTCAAGCCTGGCCTCGGGCCGGGCTTGGAGTAGAAGAACACCCAGAACCTCATCAACCAGGTATCAACCAGGTATGTTACTCCCGAATGTATTGCTTTGCCTAAGAGACAATTCACACCACCATGGGAGAATTGTAATATAGATGTAGTAATTATTCCCCTGCAAAAAACAAAAAATGTACGAGATAGCAGAGCTGAGAGCAACATATAACTGTATAATTAGGGAATTACCTGCAGAAAACAAATGTATATTGTGATGGATCAGTAGCTAGGGATCACTACCAAAAACTGCCACTGCTCTACCTGTTGTAAAGGTTAAAATACTTCAGTTTTGCACAAATTAAGGAGCAAATAAAAAAAATTACTCCCATCACATGTCACACAAACCCAAAGTAGCAGAAGGAAGACTCACTGTAATGTAATACCAACAAGACACTGTGTACCCCCTTCTTTCAAACCCGGCAAAAAGATATCTAGAGACATTGCAGAAGCCATACACAGAACTCAGACTTGGTTAAAAGTGCTGCCGAGAGGTAATAAATTCAATAGTTAGAGCATGTCAAACCTGTGAAACAGATGCATGGGAGCTACTGTGGCATTACTTATTGGAATGTGAAGCAACTGAAGCCCTGTGCACCAAACTCAACATTAATCCAATGAGAGCAACTGCATTCAATTCAAAATTCACAGACTATAATGCTGTTGAATAATGGGACACTAGTGAACACTGTGCATCTATATCCGCCTCCAAGGTGGTTATCAAAACAAGACTAAAACCAGTGCGCTAAAACATAAACAGTAAAAAAATGAAAAGGAAACCACGACTCCATTTAAAACTTTGACCCAAATATCACAAAGAAGGTTATTGTGAATAACTGATTACAGAATCAATATAGCCTGTGCTATATTGACATTTAGTTCTGAGTAGCTAAATCTAAAACAACGGCAACAACAGCTATGGATAAGAACATAAGAACAAAGGTAACTGCAGAAGGCCTATTGGCCCATACGAGGCAGCTCCTATCTATAACCACCCAATCCCACTCGTATACTTGTCCAACTCGCGCTTGAAACAATCGAGGGACCCCACCTCCACCACGTTACGAGGCAATTGGTTCCACAAATCAACAACCCTGTTACTGAACCAGTATTTACCCAAGTCTTTCCTAAATCTAAACTTATCCAATTTATACCCATTGTTTCGTGTTCTGTCTTGTGTTGATATTTATAATACCATATTAATATCCCCCTGTTATGTCCATTCATCCACTTGTAAACCTCTATCATGTCACCCCTAACTCTTCGCCTTTCCAGTGAATGCAACTTAAGCTTTGTTAATCTTTCTTCGTATGAAAGATTTCTAATTTGGGGAATTAACTTAGTCATCCTACGTTGGACACGTTCAAGTGAATTTATATCCATTCTATAATCCGGCGACCAAAACTGAACTGCATAGTCTAAATGGGGCCTAACCAGAGCAAGATATAGCTTAAGAACCACACCAGGTGTCTTGTTACTAACGCTTTGATTAATAAATCCCAGTGTCCTATTCGCCTTATTATGAACATTAATGCATTGATCCTTTTGTTTTAAATTTTTACTAATCATAACTCCCAGATCCCTTTCGCAATCCGACTTTGCAATCTCAACACCATCTAGCTCGTATCTTGTAACTCTATTATCATTACCTAGCCTCAGAACTTTACATTTATCAGCATTAAACTGCATTTGCCACTCTTTGACCATTTCAAAACCCTATCTAGATCAACTTGAAGTGATAGTGAGTCCTCCTCCGAATTAATTTCCCTACCAATTTTCGTATTATCGGCAAATTTGCTACTCAAACCTGAATCTAAATCATTTATATATATATAATAAACAACAGAGGTCCCAGGACAGAGCCCTGAGGTACTCCACTAACAACATTATCCCACTCTGACTTAACCCCATTTATACTAACTCTGTTTCCTTTGAATAGCCATGCCCTAATCCAACTTAATATAGCACCCCCAATACCATGAGCTTCTATTTTTTTAATTAGTCTTTCATGTGGCACTGTATCAAAAGCTTTGCTAAAGTCAAGGTACACATCACAATCCTTACCACTATCAACTGCCTCAACTATGCTGGAATAAAAAGTTAGCAAATTTGTTAAACATGCACTGCCATTTGTAAAACCATGTTGCGACTCATTTATTAATTTATGTTTTTCAAGATGGAGACGAATTGTATTTGCAATTATTGATTCAAGTAACTTTCCCACAATTGACGTTAGCTAATTGCCCGATAGTTTGACGCAAGTGATCTATATCCTCTCTTAAAAATTGGTACCACATGTCGGAAAATCCGACACCATTTAATAATATCATACAGGCAGAAAATATTGCTGTGTTGTATAAACAAGTTAACCCATAGAAAATGTAACTTATAGTGGAATTTCCGTCTATAGAAAACGGGATATCATTACTACATACTATTCCCCCTCCCCGCTCAGCTCGTTGTCGCCGTGTGGGGGCTTCGTGGGCGGCTGCCGGAGTGTGATGCTCCTTAGGACAGTCCTCTGTCCTTTTCTAGCCTTGTGCTCCTGCTGCCGTCCTCTCCAATTCTGCTGGGCACCTTTTCCTTTTCCTTCTGTTTCGTTTTTCTCCCCCCTCTTCTCCTATCTGCTTGCCGTTTCCTGCCGACCTTTTGCTCGTTCTGGTTCTTCCATGGACTTCTTCTATTTTGACGCCCGGGTGCTTGAGGAGGCATACTCATGCACCCGTAGAACTGCATTACCCGACGTCGAGAGCGAGGGGAACCTTTTATTGTCAATCCCCACTTCGTCACTGAACCCGATCTCGACGGACTGTCGGTTTCTTAAGGTGGCGTTTGTGGGGCGTATACTCACGACGCACCCCTAGGAGGCCCCGACAAGATCGGCGATAGCTTCTTGTTGGGTGTCCTGCCTCTAATTGTGGCTCCATGGTGGGTGTGGGGGCACATTCGTGAGTGAATTCTTCTTTTCGTCAAGATGATAACCCCTGTTTCGGCTGCTTCTGGCTTACCTTCTCAGGCTCGTGGGGTGGGCGACCAAGCCCCGAGTCGGTCCGTATTGGAAGACCGGGCTCTGTAGCCTCCGCTGCATTGGGCCCCGACCTTGCTCCTCCTTTGGCCTCTCTGACTCCTTCCCCTGGCTCCCCTCCCTCCTCTGTGGTTGGGTCGAGCCCCAAGCCCCCAGTGGTGACTACCTCGTCCCCTGGCGCGGCTCCTTCTCTAGTTGTAACTACTGCGCCTTTTAACCCCTCTCTCTCTGGGGGTTCTCACCGCCGTCCTCGTCACGGCCGCCCTCGCTCGATTCCTTCCAGTTCTGCTACCTATCAAGCCTTGTTTGGTCCCGCTTCGTGGGTCAAATATTTTGATCTCCTCCCTCTTGATTCTGCGCCTCCTGATGATTTCTCCCTTCATCGACATCTCATTGATTCCGTGGATGCCTCCATTACTTTCAACCCCACTCGTCTCGGTACACGTGTCGTTGCTGCTCCTTCTCAGGATGCTGCTTCCCGCTTGGCTGCCTTATCCTGCCTTGGCGAGACCCCCGTTCGGGTCTCGAAGAACGCTCAGTTGAATGCCAGTGTTGGCACTATTTTGCTCCCGCCCCATGTTGCAACCGGTGTTCGGGACCTGCGCGACTGCCACGACGATATTCGACATATCCTCGCTGCCCAGGGCCATTCTATTCTCCAGGTGGACACGTTTACTCGTCCCCCTCGTGGTAGTCGCCGTCAACCCCTCCGGGTTGTGAAGATTACCTTTGATGGTAGGACCCTTCCACCCTCTGTCATTCTTGCTGGTGCCAGGTGCTCTGTCCAGGAGTACATTCCTTCTCCTCGGCTCTGCAACAAGTGCTGGAGGTTTGGGCATGGTGCCCTCCGCTGCTCCGGGACTGTCTCTCTCTGTCCTTTGTGTGGTGGCGAAGGTCACTCTAAGTCGGAGTGCACTTCTCCCCAGGCTCGTTGCCTCAACTGCGGTGAGGCCCATCCTACCTTCTCCCGTGCGTGTGTCCATTACAAGCTTGAGGCAGCCGTCCTCAACCTGAAGCACCGGGAGCGTTTATCTTTAACTGAGGTGAGGCGCCAGGTTCGCCGGCTCCCGCCTTATGCTAATATCTCTTGTGCTCGCGTGTTGCGCTCTTCCTCTCCTCGTCCTTCCCGCCTTCATCAGACACACAACCGTTTCCGGGCCTTGGACCCTGATGCGCCCACTGCCCCCTCCTCTGTTCCTTTGGGTTCTCTCCCGAAGGATCCTCCTCCTGGTCCTCTGTCTGGGGTTCCCCTTCCTTCTACCCGGTCTGTCATGTCTTCTGTGTCTTCTTCCTCGTCCCCCTCCGATCCTCCTTCCCATCCTCTTCCTCCATCTATCGGCTCTCGCCACCGCCTGTCGGTGCGGGCGGATGTCCATCGCTCTCCTACCGGCCGTCGTGTGTGCTCTCGTTCGGCTTCTCCTGTTGAGACACTGGAATCCGTTGCCTGGTACGTAGTTGCTGGGACACCGGTCTCTTTAAGTCAGGAGCGTAAGCCTGGCTCCTCGCCTTCCTCTTCCCCGGCGGGTAAGAAGGCTTCGCTTTCTTCCTCAGCTCCTCCTTCTGGCTCTGTTGCTCCTTCCCCTCCCGTTTCAGTGCTTGCGCCCCCTGTTCCTGCTATGGAGGTTTCTTTGGCCCCTGCTTCCCTTTCGGTTGCTGCTCTTGCTGGGGTGCGCTCCCCTCTTTCTACTCCCCCTCCTCCTGCTGCTGTCCTTGACGGCTCCTCTCCGTTGTCTCCTCCTCCATCCTCCTCCGGACCCTGCCCGCCCACCTCTGATCTGTTCTCCCGTTTCCTTCCCTCCGTCTTTGCTCAGTTTACCCATGCCCCCTAACCCTGACTTTGCTGACCCTGATCCCGACCCTGATATTCTTTAACGTGCTCTGTTGCTCTTTCGCCTTTGTTTCTTCCTTGTTCTCTGTTTTTGTCCTTTCTCTTCTCGTCGTTGTCCATTCTTCAATGGAACGTTCGAGGTTATTACGCCAATTTCCTCGAACTCCAACTTCTGATTTCGCGGTTTTCGCCTCTTTGTGTCTGTCTCCAGGAGCCAATGCTTGGTGCTCGTCCTGGTCGTTTTCGTGGCTATTCCTTTCTCTCCCCCCCCCCCCCAGCCATTGGTGGGGCTTCTAATTCTTCTGCTCTCTTGAATCGGGCTGATGTTCCCTTTGTTCCTTTACTTTTTCCTTCGCCTCTCTATTGTTCTGCTGCTCGTATCTTTGTGGGGAAATGGTACACAGTTTGTTCCATTTATCTCCCCCCGAGTGTCCCGCTCTCTCTTCCTGATTTGAAACACCTCCTGGACTCCTTGCCGGAGCCTGTGCTCCTGCTGGGTGACTTCAATTGTCGTCATTCTCTTTGGGGTGACGTTCTGACGAATACCCGGGGTCGCCTCCTTGAGCGTTTCTCCTCTCTTCTTCCCTGTCTCTTCTGAATTCTGGTGAGCCCACTCATTTGGACTCTCGGACTCGCACCCTCTCCTGTCTTGATCTTTCTCTCTGCTCTTCTTCTCTTTACTTAGATTTCACGTGGCAGGTTCTTGATGACCTCCATGGAAGTGATCATTTCCCCATCCTTGTTTCCTTTTTCTCTTTTCGCCCTTCCCAATCTTTCCCTAGGTGGCAGTTTGCTAAGGCAGACTGGACCCTATTTACCCTCAGTGCTGCTCTCCCTGACCTCTCCCTTCTGCCTCTCTCTCGCGCTCTCCTCCTTTTTCATGACACTGTCTTCAACGCTGCCCTCCGCTCTATTCCTTGCTCTTCCTCTCGGGGTTAACGGAAGTGCGTTCCCTGGTGGAATGCGGACTGTGCTCGGGCTGTCCGCTGTAAGCGTGCAGCCTGGAAGAGGCACCGCCGTAGGCAGACGACCGATTCTTTTTTCTTTCGGAAAGCGAGTGCGGTGCCCGTAGGGCCATCCGTATGGCTAAGCGTGAATGTTGGGCATCTTATGTCTCAACAATTACGTCCAAGACCCCTCTGGCCCAGATCTGGAAGCGTATCCGCAAGATAGCGGGTAAGTTCGTTCCCGATGTTTCACCGGTCCTTCACCTCCATGATACTCTTGTGGCGGACCCGTTGCAGGTCGCTTCCGAACTGGGTTCCCACTTTTCTTCTGTTAGCTCTGGTCTTCATCTTCCCTAATCTTTCCTTCTTCGTAAACCTGTCCTTGAGTCTCGTCCTTTAGATTTCTGCACCCATCTTCAGCTTCCCTATAATGATCCCTTCTCTCTCTCTGAACTTCGTTCTGCCCTGGCCCTCTGCGGTTCTACGGCGGCGGGCTCCGATGGTATTCATTATGAGATGCTTCGCCATCTCCCTCCGAGCACGTCTCGGTATTTACTGAGTCTGTATAATCGGATCTGGGAGTCGTCGTCAGTCCCTGAGGACTGGCTCGATGCCGTTGTCCTCCCTGTTCGCAAACCGGGGTCTCTGGGTACTTCCCCTAAGGACTTTCGCCCTATTGCTCTCACAAGTTGTCTGCAAACTCTTTGAACGTATGGTTAACGTTCGTCTGATGTGGTTCCTGGAACACCATCACCTCCTCTCCCCTTCTCAATTTGGTTTCCGCAAGTGCCGCAGCACGACAGATGTCCTGGTGAACTTGGTCTATATTCGTACTGCTTTTGCTGCGAAGACCTCCGTTGTTGCCGTCCTTTTTGACCTAGAAAAGGCTTACGACACCACTTGGCGTTATCGTATCCTATCTCAACTTCATTCTTTTGGCCTTCGTGGTCATCTCCCTCTCTTTCTCCGCAGCTTCCTCTCTCGTCGTTCCTTTCGGGTGCGCCTTGGTACCACTCTCTCTCCCTCTTTTCAGCAATACGAAGGTGTGCCCCAGGGTAGTGTTCTGAGCACTACTCTTTTTCTTGTTGCCCTCAATGGTCTTCTTTCCTCTCTTCCTTCTGGTGTCTTCTCCGCTCTCTATGTCGATGATCTTACCCTTTGTTGTCAGGGTGATGATTCGCCTCTCCTTCAACGCCGGCTTCAACTTGCAATTGATGCCGTGTCGTCTTGGGCCACAGGTCATGGCTTCAAGTTCTCTACTTCTAAGACTTGTGCCATGACTTTTACGCGGAAACGGGTTGTTCTTCGTCCCTCTTTGTCACTTTATGGTCATCCCCTTGAATACAAAGATTCCGCGAAGGTTTTGGGGTTATTCCTTGACACTCGTTTGTCTTGGTCTCCCCATATCTCTTACCTCCGTGTTGAGTGCTCTAAGGCCCTTACCCTCCTTCGGGTCTTGTCCCATACTTCTTGGGGGGCAGATAGGCGCACTCTCCTTGCTTTACATTCCTCTCTCGTCCTGTCTAAGCTCGATTATGGTTGCCCTGCTTACTCGTCTGCTTCTCCTTCTACTCTTCGCCGTCTTGATGCTTTGCACCATACTGGGTTGCGCCTCAGTTCTGGTGCCTTTCGTTCGACTCCCATCCTTAGCTTATATGTTGACACTGGCTTCCTGTCTCTCCAGGACCGCCGTGATCGCTACTGTCTTCGCTATCTTGCGCGGTCCTTGCAACATCCTTCCTCTCGCCTCTGTCGTGCTTTAACTTTTATCCCTCCTGCGGTTCCTGTTCCTCTTCACCACCTCCCTCTTTCTGTCCGGTTATCTCGCCTACAGGATTCTCTCTCCGTTCGTATTTCTGATGTTTCTCCTCGTGTTGTTCCTTCTTTGCCCCCGTGGAGGGTCCCTCTTCCACGGTTTTGTACTTCCTTGACCCGTATCACTAAAGCTTTTACCCCTCCTACGGTTCTAAAACGCCTTTTCCTCGAGCACTTTTCTTCTCACTCCCGCTCCGTTTCTGTCTTCACCGATGGGTCTAAGTCGGCGGACGGTGTTGGCTACTCTGTTGTTTTTCCTGATCGCACTTATGTGTCGCTTGCCTCCGGAGACTAGCATCTTTACAGCGGAACTTTATGCTATTCTCTATGCTCTTCGTCTCCTGCTTTCTCGTTGTCAGTCTTCCTTTGTGGTTGTTGTTGACTCTCGTAGTGCCCTCATGGCTCTCGAGTCCTTTAATCCGGTTCATCCAGTAGTTGTCGAGATCCAGCATTGGCTGTTTCGCGTTCACAGTAAATTTAAGTCGGTTGAGTTTTGTTGGGTTCCCAGCCATATTGATGTGTCTTTAAATGAGCGTGCGGATGCTGCCGCTAAGGAAGCTGTCCGCTCTTGTCCCATCTCTCGTAAAGGCATTCCGTATTCCGACTTTTACCCGGTTATCCATTCCTCAGTCCTTACCCGTTGGCAGGCTTCTTGGTTGTCTGTTACTGGTAACAAGCTGCGTACTCTTAAATGTTGTTTCCTCGTGGCCGTCCTCCTTCCATCGTAACCGGCGGTGGGAAACAGCTCTGGCGAGGTTGCGTATTGGCCATACTCGCTTAACCCATGGTCACTTGATGGAGCGCCGCCCTGCTCCTTATTGTCCTAGTTGCATTGTCCCCTCTTACGGTCGTGCATGTCCTTCTTGAATGTCCTGACTTCCAGGACGAGCGTGTGTCTTGCTTTCCGACCGCCCCTCGCGGTCACCTGTCCCTCGATAGAATTCTTGGTGACTCGGATACTTTTGATATCGTTCGCCTTATGCGTTTTTGTTCTCGTATTGGCATCCTTGGTGATATTTAGCGCCCTCTGATTATTTTGCGTATTTGATGGTGCTACATAGCCTTCCCGGTTTGGTGCCTTCTTTTGATAATTACTTACTTACTTACCACATACTATTATAAATTCACCACCTATAATGGTGGAAATTATTCTTAAATACATTAGTCTTTGGAATTTACCATCATAAAAACATCTCATATAAATTAACTTAATTATCAGAATTAAAATATAGTAAATGTGACCCTTTTATCACTTACTGTCATCTGGACAATGTAGGCCAGTAGCGTGAGTGAGGAGGGAGTGGTCAGCCATTGTTATTGTACTTAGACCAGAGGCGCACGGGAGCAAATACGGCTCCTGTTAATTTCTCTTGGATGAAGTGTTATGGAAACCAAAGGTGTACCATTATCAACACGCTGTCAACAAATACAAGCTAAGTGTTCTGCCGAAACCCATTTATTTAATCATTTTTGGCCATTAATGTCAGTAGATAGGGTTGTTCCGGTTAGAATACGAAATCGCCTCATACTAAAGGTAATTAAGCCTAGGTCTTTATGGTTAAATGTACAGTGTTTTCTCTGATATAGCTGTCATATATTAGGATTCTGGCTTCATAGCTAGCGCCCTTTTGACAGGTCAAGACGAGGAAGCATGCTTTGTGTACCAGTTACTGGGTTATGGAAGCTACCTCAAAGAGGATAATTTGGTGTCTACATCCTGGTTATACCTGGTGGACTAAGGCCTGCTGTACAATAAGATAAGGAACCTCTTCTATGTTTAACAATATATGTAGTTTAATACTGTAGTTTGATTGGCTGCATATATATAAATTCAATATAAACACCCCCTAATGTGTAGTGGATCGATTTGTGAGATTATTGCAGAAATACAGTCCACTTATCATACAAATTGCTATCGAAGTATATAAATTAAATAAATATAAATCTCACAGGTCGGTTCCCACACCACATTAGCTACCTTCCATGACTCTGGCACTCTGCCTGACTCTATTGATTTATTAAATATGGTAGACAGTAGCTCGGAAAGCTCTTCTTTGCATTCTTTAAGCACCCTGGCAAACACTTCATCCGGCCCTGGGGATTTGTTTGGTTTTAGTTTTTCTAATTGTTTAATTACATCCTCCCTGGTAACTGCAAAACTAGTCAACCTGTCCTCATCCCCACCCACACAGACTTGTTCGGCTGAAGGCATATTGTTAAGTTCTTCTTTAGTAAATACAGATATAAAATATTTGTTAAAAATACTACTCGTCTCCTTGTCATTATCTGTTGTTTGACCTGTCTCAGATTTTAATGGACCTATCCTTTGCCTAGTCTTAGTTCGATATAACCGAAAAAACCCTTTAGGATTTGACTTTGCTTGCTCTGCTATGCGAACTTCATAGTTTCTTTTTGCTTTCCTAATCTCTTTTTTAACATTTCTAACCAGTTGTATGAATTCCCGTTCTAAACCGACTTCCCCATTCTTAATCCTTTTGTACCAAGCTCTCTTTTTACCTATAAGGTTCTTTAAATTATTTGTTATCCACTTTGGGTCATTAGTGTTCGATCTATTCAATTTGTATGGTATACTACGTTCCTGTGCTTTGTTTAGAATATTCTTAAATAAGTTACATATTAAATCCACATCGAAATCCCCTTTTACGTCACCTATCGCTGGGTTCATGTCTCGCTCTAAGACCGGCCCACACCCCATACCCAAGACTTTCCAATCTATTTGACCCAAAAAATTTCTTAGGCTATTAAAATAAGGTTTTCGAAAATCTGGCACTTTAACAGAATTTTCTCCTACAGGTCTGTTCCATTCTATGCTAAATCTGATTACTTTGTGATCACTGTTCCCTAGCTCACTCTCTATTTCAATGTCATTAATTTGTGTTTCCCTGTTAGTTAACACTAAATCTAAAATATTATTTTCCCGCGTTGGTTCCTTAATGTGTTGCATAAGAAAGCAATCGTCAATTAATTCTAGAAAATCTTCTGCTTCACTATTCCCTGTTTTGTTCACCCAGTTTATTCCACTAAAATTAAAGTCACCCATGACATAAATACTGTTAGATCTAGATGTTCTAGATATTTCATCCCATAGATGCTTTGCTTCCAATCTGTCTAAATTGGGTGGCCTATATATAACTCCTATTATAATATTATTTGCTTTTTCGTTTAATTCTATCCAAATAGTTTGTGTGTGGCTCAGTTTTGATTCCCTCTTTGAGACTACATTTCAAATTGTCCCAAACATATATGGCTACTCCCCCTGCTCGTCTAATATATGTGTGAAATAGTTTAAATCTATTTATCTGATATTCGGCTAATAGTTCTCTATTTTCTACATTCATCCACGTTTCGGTAAGTGCAATAATATCTATTTTTTCTGTGTAGACAAGAGCATTTAATTCATTAATTTTATTTCTTAGACTTCTACTGTTAGTGTAATATATCCTAAGTGAATTATTATTTTGAGGCCCTTTTCTTTCTCTGATCATTTTGCCAATTCTTTTCTCCCACAAACACATACTTTTATTATCACCTTCCTCCAAATCAATTCCCATACCACTATCTACTAACAGTTTAAACCCAAACAAACACCTCTAACCACTGGTTCCAACGAGTTCGCAACAGCAACAACCCCAGCCCTTGATAGATGCACCCCATCACGAGCATACATTTCATTTCTTCCATAGAAGTGTTCCCAGTTGTCTATGAAAGATATTGCATTTGATATGCAATATCTTTCCAGCCGGCAATTGACACCAAGTGCCCTCGACATCCATTTATTTCCCACTCCCTTTCTTGGAAGAATGCCATATATGATCGGGATTCCTCCCTTGCTCCTAACTAATTCAATGGCTGTCCTGAATCTCTGTATTAGTTCCTCACTCCTAACTCGCCCAACATCATTACCCCCTGCACTAATACAAATAATGGGTTTGTTCCCATTTCCCGTCATAATATCATTCATGTTTCCTACAATATCACCAATTCCAGCTCCCGGATAGCAAACCCTTATTCTGTTTCCCCTATCTCTAGCTCTGGCTATTATACAGCAGGCCTTAGTCCACCAGGTATAACTAGGATGTAGACACCAAATTTTCCTTGTGTGAGGTAGCTTCCATTACCCTGGTAACTGATAAACAAAGCATGCTTCCTCGTCTTGACCTGTCAAAAAGGCGCTAGCTATGAAGCCAGAATCCTAATATATGACAGCTATATCAGAGAAAACACTGTACATTGAACCATAAAGACCATGGCTTAATTACCTTTAGTATGAGGCGATTTCGTAACTGGCTCACCCTATCTACTGACATTAATGGCCAAAAATGATTAGATAAATGGGTTTCGGCAGAACACTTGGATTGTATTTGTTGACAGTGTGTTGATAATGGTACACCTTTAGTTTCCATCACACTTCGTCCAAGAGAAATTAACAGGAGCCGAATTTGCTCCCGTGCGCCTCACTGGTCTTAAACAATAACAATGGGTGACCACTCCCTCTCAGCTGACGCCTCCCTCACTTTGTAGAGATGTCAGCAACTGATTGAATGGTCACATCTACTCTATTTTTAATTGATAATTAAGTTAATTTATGAGATGTTTTTATGATGGTAAAGTCCAAAGACTAATGTATTTAAGAATAATTCCCAGCAGAATAGCTGGTGAATTATAATAGTATGTGATAATGATATCCCGTTTTCTATAGACGGAAAATTCCACTAAAAGTTACATTTTCTATGGGTAACTTGTGTATACATTGGCAGCAATATTATCTGCCTTTATTGATATTATTAAATGGTGTCGGATTTTCCGACAATAATTTAAGATTTATATGGCTCCCTTCACATAGGGTAATATTGGTGAATGAGGCAGTTGATGTGATAGCGAAGAGAGCTTCAGAAAAACTCTTGTCGATGTTGTATGTCATAAAACTTTGAAACGGACATGAATCAAGATGATCCAAGAAGATAAATAAAAAGTAACGAGAACGGCTATTGTGGACATCAGTAACACACACAAGCATTATGCGTCCTTCGCTTACGGTAGAGGAAAGTCTATTTGGAAGGATTCAATTTACGAGATTAATAATAGGATACAAATGTTTTTGGCATTACGGTGTTGTCAGTGAAATAGATAAAGAGCGTAAATTATGTAGTATGTTGCACGCCCACACCTTAGATCATTATATTAGTGTCAACTTAATAGCTATATAAATAAGGAAATTAGTATACCACATCAAATTGTTAAGATGTGTGATAATAGTGTGATACAGAATACTTTGGAGTTACAAACACTGCCCCAGGAGTATAACACACACATGCTGTGTTTACTGGATTAACCTGCAATGTAAAATGTGATTCTTGTACTTTGATTCGTGTATTTGGGTGCCTCTTGAGGGACTTGAAGTAGATGGTAGAAATAGCCTAAGCTACTTTATCCCTTTGAGATTTATTTTATTGTTTCTGTAAACGTACTTACATCATTTTCAAAACTCACATTTTGATCAAAGTTTCCCCAATTTTGTGTTTCTGCTTTGCTATCTCTTAGTCATACAACATAAGAAGCCTCAATTATCTTAATTTTTTTTCTTGGAACTCCCTTGTTAAATTAGGTTTAATTTTTTTGGAGCATTCCCATGACATTCAAAATTTTTGTCTTTGTTCTTGTGTTGTGTTGTATTGTGCATGAACATTTTGCAAATGTTGTCTTCAACTTTCTTGGTTTCAAAGAATCATTTGGCAAAGCTTTGATACAAATAACGCATGGAGGTATTTTTTTTCCAATGATGGACGTGAATTCACAATAAACATGTGAAACGTCGTACGCTCATTATCTGACACACATGATAAGCTTCAAATTCTGTGTCTAAAACACACGAATAATTCAGACTGTATTAAATTTATAATATAAAGAACTTTTCCGTGCAAACAGCGAGGTGGACTTTATACACTGCTATCCAAGAGAGACCTGGGTCAAACTATCAGTAATCCAAATTAAGGGACGTCCTCCAATACGGCTACATTGGTAGTATTACGACGAACAGATGGTCAACTGATTCTGATACTGGTTTCAAACCACATGGCCAGGTATGGCTAGCCACCTTGCCAGAGCAATGCCAGGTAGCCAGTAAGTACACCGGGTTAGGGAGTTACTCAGGTGGTGGAGGGTGAGTGAGTGATGTCTTGCCTTGGCTGCAGTGCCACCAAGTTTTGTGGAAAATGTGCAGAAGTATATGGAGTTAGACGGCCGTTTGAGTGCCGTAAGGTTTCTTACGTGCGATCACTGTGCAACAGGGATCGCACATCTAAGCTGGTATTGTTGTTACACTCGTATGGGCCAATAGGCCTCTGCAGTTACCTTCATTCTTAAACACATGATGACTAATATATACAAACTCGCTTATTCATCGATTGACAGTTTCAAGTTGATTTTTTTATATCAACTATGTATTTTAATGGATTTAAACCAGGTTCTCAACATGGAGTATATGACCCACATGGGGGCAAAAATGGAAACTGGGTTGTGTGATATTAGTGAGTGCCATTTTCTTTGCTCTATATAATGAGTGAGGAGGGGGGTGGGGGGGGGGGTAATTTTGACATTATTATAAAAGGTTGAGAACCATTTTTTTAAGCTTAAATGTCATGGCTTAGTGACGAGCACAAGTCAAATTATTATTATCGGAGAGTCAGCTGTAGCGCTGGAAGTTTGTGTTATTTTCGTGTTGATTTTGCTAAGCCAACTAACTCAAACTCAACCCCCCCCCCCCTTCCCCAACTAAAAAAAAAATCCCTGGGGAATTACCCCTGAACTAGACAGTTCAAAACACTCGATAATTTACATTTGAGCCATATATGTAATAAACTACATACATATGAAGTAACTGTATCATGTATATATTAAAGCATGTATTAATATCATGGATCAAAATCACTTCAAGGTGATATAGATAGGCTTCAGAAATTATAAAAAAAACACTGGCAGATAGTTTAATACTGACAAAAGTAAGGCTATGAGGCTAGGTAATGATTATAGTCACAGGATATCAGGGGGAAGGTGATGAGATTGAGAAAGGAATCTTGGTCATAATTAGTAAGAACTATAAGCAAAAAAATCTATGCATAACTGTTCGAAATAAGGCAAATAGGACCCTGGGAATATTTCTAGAAGCATTAGCAATAAAACACCTTGTGTTTTTCTGCAGCTGTAGTTAGCTAGGGAGGTCGGTCGGCCGAGCGGACAGCACGCTGGACTTATGATTCTGTGGTCTTGGGTTCGATCCCAGGCCCCGGCGAGAAACAATGGGCCGAGTTTCTTTCACCCTATGCCCCTGTTACCTAGCAGTAAAATAGGTACCTGGGTGTTAGTCAGTTGTCACGGGCTGCTTCCTGGGGGGTGGAGGCCTGGTCGAGGACTGGGCCGCGGGGACACTAAAAGCCCCGAAATCATTTCAAGATAACCTCAAGAGGATAGCTCGTTAGGCCTTATTTAGAGTATGATGATCAGTTTTGGTAGCCATACTATAGAACGCGTCATGCATAGAATGACAACGTTAACACCACGAATTAGGAACCTTCCTTGTGGAAAAAAGATTGTTAAAGCTTAATTTACATTATCTAGTAAGGTGAAGAGTTAGGGGTGGCCCTGATTGAAGTGTAAAAGTTAAACTACGTTTGAGACAAAGTACATCTCACGGGGATAGAGTAGCTTAGGCTATTTCTTCCCTCCCCTCCCCCCCCCCTCCTTACGTGTACAAGCGGAAGAACGGGCATAACAAGGTTAAGGTATAAAAAACAAAACCACAATAGAATACGAAACAATGGATGAAAATTAGAAAAGTTTAGATTTAGGAAAGACCTGGATAAATACTGGTTTGGTAACAGGGTTATTGATTTTTGGAGCAAATTACCAGGGTAACATAATAAATGTAGGGTCCCTTGATTGTTTCAAGCGTTGGTTAGACGCATAAGAATGACTGTGAATATAAATAGAAGCTGCCATGTGAGGGTCAATATCCTTCAAGTTTGTTCATAAAGCAGACGTGGATTGTTTTACCGATCGTTTGAAGCGTTAACAGGAGCTGCCCTTAATGTCCAAATGTTTTCTACTGTTCTGATGCGAGAAACAATAATAATGGCAGAAGTTAACAATAATAATAATCACGAAATAATGGAAGCAAATTAGATCATTTTCGAACTAGAAAAAATATTATGGTTTGTGAATTAGGTTGTAGATTAATGATACAAATTCAGGGCAAAGTTGGTTAGCAACCAAAGTGTCCTCTCGAATAATGCATCCCATTTTAATGTCAAAACTCCAAACAGCAATTTAGTTGATCATTTTGTCCGTCGTGGCAACTCCAGAAGACGGGCCGATGTAACCGGCGTGCGACTGCTGAAGTGATTCAAGTGTGTGTTAGTGTTACTTTATTATTATTCTCCAGTTAAGCAAACTACCAAGACTGGATGTGTTGATCAAAGGCTGCTTCAGCGTCTATGTATTTCGTTATGTCTTTCTCATTGTAAATAACAAATATGACTACTCGGCCTTAGGAAAGCTTAATTTTAAGAAGCAACTTCATTTACCCAAAACACACTGGTTGTACAATGGTTTAAGAGGCGAGAACACATAGCTTCTCTGCAAGATATGGAATTACATGCTGAATTTGGTAAATGAATCACAGGTTGTTAAAACATGTTTTGTTTCGTAATATTATATAAATAGTTTATATCAAACAATAACATAGCAACTTCGAATATTTGAGATTTAAATGTTTTAGGCTTTTTAATATGTTTAGACATGAATTAGAGTAATTCTCTGGAACTGTGCGAGCGGCCTTGAACGCCCATAGCGTCTAGATGTGACACCAGCTGCATTGACATTTCACGTGTAAGGTGTTCATTATTGTCGTAAAGTTGACGAACATTATTTGTTAATGTTTGAGTTTGTCAGCCCGGGTCACTACATCCTTTAGCTTCACTATATATCCCAATTCTCCATCACTTAATCAGTCTGGGATATCAACAGTGATATCATTGATTGAACGTTTGTGTCTGGCTGTCAAATATTTTGCCTCGAAGTTGAGCATCATGAGGGAGTCGCCTTCCTCTATGATCACTGATGGTATGTCAAGTCATGTCATGGGTTAACTTAATGTGTTAAAGAACGTTTCTGATGAACGTTTTGCTTTAAGGGGGCATATCGAAAAATATAGTTATAAATTAAAATTGTTCAATTTGCTTATAAATTTTTTTATGAAATGGTTGTAGAAAGGGCTGCAACTGGTCCAAGTTTCACTATCACACCCTAAACAGAAAAGGAGAAAAAAAATACACAACGTATTATGCAACGAATGTTCAACATTCTCAAATAATCTCAGGGAACACATGTGTCAACTAAAATGTCTACTATGTGCTGTAGAAGCACAAACTCTTGTAATAATTGTAATATGTATGTTCAATATATTTATATTTAAATTTTTTTTTTTTTTTTTTTTCTTTTTGCCAATTTTTTTTTCTCGTTTGTTATCAAGGGATTTGCATGAAACTTGCACACCTTGCTCAATGGATGCCTATCTGCAAGAGTGCCAATTATGAACGAAATCTGTCGAAGTCAAGCTCAGCTACAGGTGGCCGAACTTGGATCTTTATTTTACTCTGGAAAGTAATTTACACCTTCAAATTACTTCAGAGCTTTCATTTATTAATAAATTTACATTCAAATTACACCTTATATGTAGCGTCTGTGCTTCTACAGACTCTAGTAGACATTTTAGTCCAAAGTCTATTTGTTGATTTTATAAAAATTTATAAATATCATATATTGCATATTTTTTTTAGTAGGGTAACTTTGAAAAATTATATTATTGCACTAAACACTTTTTTGATAAAACTGATCACTAGAATCCTTTATTATGTGCTTAATTTAATATCTGAGTGTTATAGAAATGATTTTAGTTGACACATGTGTTCCCTGAAACTATTTGAAAATTCGTTGCATAATTCGTTGTTTATTTTGTTTCTCCTTTTCTCTTTAGGGTGTGCTGATGAAACTTGGACCAGCTGCAGCCCTTTCTATAACCATTTCATAAAAACATTTATAAGCAAATTGAACCACTTTTAATTTTACACCGATATGCCCCCTTAAGCATGTTGAGTATCTGGATGGGGTCGGCATCCTTCACGACCTCTGTTGGTACATCTAGCAAGTTGTACAGCGCGGGCAGAAATACTTTCTTCGCTTTTAAATGTTCCAGAAATACATTTTGAAGTTCTAAAGGCAAACTGGGATTTCGTTTAATTGTTCTGTGTTCTTTCCTAGGTTTCCTTGGGCATAAACGAATTCCAGTTAACACTTTCTTCGGGATCCAGAGGCTCATGTTTTCCATAGATGTAAGCCTTCATAACTGCAGTCGCCATCACTACAGAAATGCAGTATAATCTCCACATTTTTCCAGTAGTAAAGTGATGCACTCGAACTCTGTCGATGATCTACTGATTTACCTGCACTGCTCTAAATAACAAAGCGTCGCTTGCGTTAATGTCCATAGGTGAAAATGGTCAGATATTTTTTTTTATAAAGGAATTATACAAGGTATAGCAGAATACACACTACATAAACAGAAAGACCAAATACAGGTACAGAATAACACAGAACATCACCAGAACCTAGAAACGCCAGGTACTGAGGCAAACTACACAACATGAAAAATGGACATACAGCAATTACATGGACGTGGAAAAGGCCTCCGAAACCACTGACAGAGGTATAAATACACAACTACAGGAAACAATAAAAAATAAAAACAGAAAAACAGCTAATTACAGAAACAGTTTAATACAAACAGAAAAACATAGAGAACAGAAATGTAGTACAAATAATATAGCAATACACGAGGCCAAGAAAAGAAACACACGCACACAAGCAACATACACAACCACACAGCCCGCCACCCCAACACAAAACATGCAAGAAATAACACCAAACACACACAACCACACCACAAACACGTATAAAAGGCAAGCACAACAAAACAGGTCACGCATGGGCAAAGCACAATACTCACACCGCCCACACTCGCCTATAAGGACACCCACCTGTGCACGCAAGCACCGGGGAATCATGACGCACAACAGACAGAAACCAAACACATCAGTCACACATACTTCGGGTACTCCTGAGCCGGAAACCGTAAGCAATAAGCTTCCCAAAAAAGTTGGGAAGATTAGCTGTCTCCGTGGCGTAGTGGTTAGACACTCGCCTGGCATTCCGCGAGCGGTATGTCATGGGTTCGTATCTTGGCTGGGGAGGATTTCCTGGGTGCAAATCCTTAACTGTAGCCTCTGTTTAACTCAACAGTAAAATGTGTACTTGGTTGTAAAACGATTCTTCGCGGCGGGGATCGTATTCCAGGGACCTGCCCGAAGCGCTACGCATACTAGTGGCTGTACAAGAGTGTAACAACTCTTGTATATATCTCAAAAAAAAAAAAGTTGGTTAACGTCAGGAATCGGACGTCCATGAGGCGTAATAGGCAGAGGCATCAAATTCGGCACATCCGAGACAAAACACTACGCCCGTGGAACCCAGATGATGGGCACCAGGGAACAGGACGCACCAGGTCATCAGTCATATTCCGAAGTTGCCTCGGGGCCGACCACCTCGCCGGATGAGAGGACGAAAGGGAAGGGTTTCCTCCTGGGAAGCTTATCACAGGGCCGCACACCAGGAAGCACACTGGACTGCACGGCAGGCTGCACACCAGCCCGCCCACTAGGGCGCGCACCCCGGTCGACGCCAGACACCGCACAGTCCCCCTGTGGAGGGCGGCTCCGCAGAGGCCCCAGCACCTCAACCAGCTGGAACAGCAGCAGTCCCCCCTCCCCCTGCCGCACATCCTTCGAAAACACCACTACAAGGTCGCGATCACCAGGGGCAACCGCCCACTGAAGGGAGCCACCAGCAGGAGGCACAGCGTCCAACGCCGAAGGCTCCACCGAAGGCAACACAGCGTCGGCCACATCGTCATAGTCCATCGCTTCACGCTCCTCTGCCCACGACCAGCGAGGCGACTCACTCGGAGCCGAGCGACAGAGCTTAAAAAGAGGTCGCAGATCGTCGGAACTGTCACCCCCAGCAAACGGTGCCCCAGAAGAACCAACGGCAGGCGGCCCCAAAGCTGGGGCAGCACTAACACACAGGACAGCAGCCTCAACCGCCAGGGGCAAAAAGCCACTACCACGCCCGGATACCAGAAACGGAGAAAGACCAGACACAGCAGGCGGGAGAACACACTCCAAAACACGTGAGGTATCCAGCACGGACGACAGCGCCGGCGCAGGCGAAAGGCACGAGGGAGCGAGGAATCTGCCGAAGACGACGAGGTAGCCGAGGAAGAGGGCAGGGGGGAGGGCTCGCCCACCACAACCCGACAGCGCCAGCACGCCCGGATACCGTAAATGGAGAATGAGCAGGCTCAGCAGGCGAGAGAGCACTCAATCACACTGGAGGCATCCAATACGGACGACAGGGCCAGCACAGAAGACGGTCCGGAGGGCGAGGAGACCACCTAATACGACGAGGGAGACGATGCAGAGGCAGAGGGCGGGACAGGGGGCGGGGGAGAGGGCTCACCCACCATAACCCCGGCATCCCCGGGAAGCAGACGATTGTCGGCAGGAGAGGCAGGCACTACCCCTACAGCAGCATCCAAGGCCCCCACGGAAGCAGCCGGCCGCGGATGCACCTCCGCAATCACCGAACGACGAAGACCCGAAGCAGAAACCCCCTGGTGAAGCAAAAGCCCCCCAGGTCCACAGAGCTCACTGGTGGGGCAGATGGAGCGCCAGCCGAAACCGCCGCAGGAACCGCATCAGGACAGAGCAAGTAGGCGCCGAGGAAGCCCCATGCTCAGACAAGCAGGGAAAGTCACCCTCCTAGAAAACCGAAGGAGCCTCAGCATGAGGAGCGTCACAGCCGGCCCCCACATCGCCCTCGGCACAACACTGCTCACAGGTCCGTGTCTGGCCCTGATAAAAGACCCGGAGCAAGAGCCCACGATACAAAACTCTGGACGGAATGGGTGTCGTAACCGGCATAACGAGCGTACGAGCGCCCGTACGTATCCTTCGCAGCCGGCCTGCACTCGGTGTTGAAGCTGTGAACCACCACCACACCGTATCGCGTAAACACCGACTTCAGCTCGTCCACGGGGAAAGCGACTGGCACACCATGAATGCTCACATATTGCATGGCCCCCCAGGAATCCGAAACCTCCACAGACACAGCTGATGCAGGAAGAGTAACTGTGCGTGCATCCCAACGCGCCACAAACTCCCGGTACAGCAAACTCGAGTTGAAGGACACCGCCACCCGAATAGGTGAGAGCTTTTCAAGCCCAAGCAAATCAAGAACGTCCACATGGAGCACATCTATGATCGCAATCTCCACCAGCGGCCAGTCCACAGCCCCAGAAAAGGCTAAGCACGCCGTGTCAACCCGCCGAACGCGGTAAACACCCCAACAACCATACCACCAGCCGGATCCTTCAGCCAGCGGGTGCACCGCCCCACAAACCACACCAGCCTCCACTCAACGCCAGGCAACAACTGGCAGGGCAGGCGGGCACGTCTTGACCCCCTGACGGCCAGTGAGCGAATTCCATCAGATGGATAGTTGATGACTTGTGGTCGGTAGGTACTATGGTGACCAAATGGATTGATAGACTGATTAAGATGAAGCCACCCAAAAGGTGGCACGGGCATGAATAGCCCGAAAGTGGTCACTTTGGAACCATTACCAATAGCTGAAACTGGATATCTGTAAATGGATGGATTTTTTTTTTTTTTGGGGGGGGGGATGGCAGTCATGGAGGGCAAGCGATACTAATTATATAGCGGGTGAGTTAATGAAGGCCTCTAGGTCTTCTGTTTTCTTAGTCCGAGTCTTGCTGCTAGTTGACATGGCTGTTGTCATCATTGGAGTTCGGTGATGTGCCCTCCATGAGGAGATCTTGTACGCACTAGGGGAAGTGTCGTGGCAATGGAGCTCTTAATGAAATTTCCTCATCTGAGGAGTCCGTGGCGTAGTTCGTTGTTGGTGGTTTTGGTCTCATAGCCTGAGGCTGAGGCTGGCTCTGAAGTCAACGAGTTGTGATAGCTGGTTCGGTAACGTCGGTGGTGCTTGTGGTCGGAGAGAAGACATCTGCGAGAGCGTCTGCTGAGATGGTGATGGAGGTAGCTTTTGGAGCTTGACTGGAAGATGATGCTGTTTGTGCAGCCTGGGTCTATAGTGGAGCTGACTTCAGAGTTGATATCGACCTAGCAGTCGACCTTGTGGAAGTCCCGGGTGTGATAGGGGAGGTAATGATTTGTCAGGGGTCCAGGCCATTGTCTAAGTACAGCACATTCAGTTCCCTGATGAATCGGTGGTTGTCGGTTCCCTTTGGGGGCCCCCATTGTGAAGGCTGGCTTGACTGGTAGGAGGAACCACTGTTTGGTAAGACTGGGAATCGTCTGGTTGGTGGGTGAGAGCTGAGGTGTTGGGTATAGCATCAGGGGCTCTGGTGGAGGGGTTGAGAAGGTCGGCTTTCTTGGTTTCTGTGGTGTTTGTGTGTTACTGAGGAAGTCTTGGTTGTGGGGTTGGTATAAAGTCATTGCTTGGTTACTGACTTTAATGCGTATATACACAATTACATGACTAGTAGCTACCAAGCTTGGCGGGCGTCCTGTACGCTCTATTTACCTTCACTCTCTGGCGTCTGCTCCGCCACACATAGAAAACGGATGGTACCATTTTCTGTGAACATGACATCCCTCCTTTTCTTTAAAATGAATGAATACAGGATGTGTACCATGCTTGTAACACAAAGCAAAGTTATTAACACAAAGTTAGTTATTAACATATCAAGAGATATTGCATACATTTAACATTAATTAAGCACACAAAGAGTTTAAGGGGGCATCTCTTCTCAAATCCGAAAAATTTCGAAAATTTACAAAAAATTATGAAAAATACTACAACGTTCTGGCAACACTGTGGTGAAAACCGTTTCATGTTATCTTGAAAAATAACGTTATTAGAGTCAAAATTCCTGCTGCAAGTTTCCCCATTCCGGTTCTCGCGGGCTGGGTGCGCCGTGGGGTATTGCGTCTTACGTTGTAGCTGTCTAATATTTCGTAATAGCGTTGAAAATAACGTGTGATGCATAAAAAAATATAAACTCACTTATTGGCAACAGTCGAGAGTGAGGGAGGGATGGGATTGCTAACATAAGTCAGTCACTCTCTGTGTCCGATAGCGAGCAGATCTATCGTGGACGCGCGCTCACAATATCTCCCAGAATTATCAGTATTTGTGCTATTTTTACTGCAAAATGACGTACAAAACGAAGATGAAGAAAACTCTGAAAGCTAAAAGCATGCTAGCTGCCCGTAGAAGGTGCGAGCTGGCTAGAATCCATGGATTACGCACTTTGAGAGTGAAGATCGTGGAGGCCTCTCAGCCGCGAGTGTGAGGAACCAGCCCGCTACCCCCCCCCCCCCCCCACCACAATCCCACCCTCTGCCACCGCACATTCTCCACCTTCTACTCCAGGGACTGGTACTTGAAGAAAAAGGACAAGGATATGCAGAAACCAACGAGACCCACAACCAAACCAAGAAAGGCCCCTGAGGGAGCTGACCCCGGCTATGGCGCAGGTGCCTACTAGTGCCACTCCAGTGCCACCTTGAGGACCCATATTTCTGACCAATTATATTAGGTTAGTATGTTTTAGTGTTATATTGTGATATTACTTCATATATATTTGTACATATAAAACTGGTGGCAATTTTTATTTTTTTTATTTTTTTTTTATTTTTTTTTTATTTTATTTATCAGGCGATCTGCATGGAACTTGCACACCTTACTGAACCCATGCCTATCTACAAGGGTGCAAATTTTGAATGATATCGGTCAACATCAACCTCAGCTAAAGGTGGCTGAACTTTGACCTCCGTTTGTGCAGGTAAATATTTTACAATTGTAATTGATTTCACAGACTTTATTTATTATTCAATTTACATGAAACTTGCACATTATATGTAAAGTTTATGCCTCTAAAACATTGTGGTGGCTTTTCTTTCTACGTAGATTTATTGATTTTATAAATATTTATAAATATCATATTAGTGCATAGGATTTTTGGGAAATTTACAAAATCTGTATTATTGCACTAAATACATCTGGGATAAAAATCCACCACACAAATCTTTATTATATAGTAAGGTCATAGCTAAGTGTCATAGAACTTATTTCGATTCACAATTGTGGGCTGTGAAATGATTTGAACATTGGTGAAAAATTGTCTAAAAAAACTTTTTTATTTTTTTTCTCCCTCTCTATTTAGGCTGCGATGCTGAAACTTGGCCCAGTTGCAGCACCTTTCACATGTATCAGGATAATAAATTTTCAATGCCCTACAACAACTTTCAATTTCCATCTAGATGCCCCCTTAAACAACTTAATCTTTACCACAAAGGATTTCAATGTTAAAAATACATATGCAATGATAAACAAACATGAAAGAAACTGTAATACAAAGTTACAAAATATTGAATGAGAGATCTGCATTATTCAAACAATATTAAAATTAGTTTAGCATAATAAGTAAATACTTTGCATTACGTAGGAACACAATTAATCAAATCGTGTAGGGCGTTTAACATGACGTTTAGGACGAGTCCTTAAATGCAATAACATCCCTTGATGAATTTTGTCGGGTTATAACTATTTTTTTCTTTTTCTTTTGCACGACTTTGCACTTCATCATCTTCTACACTAGTTGGAATCACTTTGAAATAAGCCATATTACGTGTTATACTATGATCTCTATTACTCGCTGTTACCATAGTTCCTTTTACACTAATCACTTTATATGGTTTTGTATCATACGGCATATCTAGCTTTCCCTCTTTTTTTCTTTTCTAACGAGAAGAGTATCTCCAACCTTTATGAATTGTTCCTTTGCACGTTGATCATGAGCAATTTTCATTTTGCCCTTGGCTAGTGCATCCTTCTCAGCGAGACGTTTATCCGTTATCACGGCTGGCATGACAGGTAGTGCGATTCTCATAGGATGTCCAAATTAAAGTTCACCAGGCGACTTGCCCAGTGTTCCATGTGGTGTTGCACGGTAGTTCCTGAGAAAAGCATACATAGCTTGTTTCCAGGATCGTCCTTTGGCATGAGCACAGCGCACCGCTTTCATGAGAGGTTGCATGAATCTCTCAACTTCTCCATTCGCTTGAGGATGTAGTGGCATCACACGGTGTTTGAATCCAATATGCTCAGCAAAGTTGACGAAGTCTTGTCCATTGAATGGCGGTCCATTGTCCGTCTTGACAACTTCAGGAATGCCAAAATTTGAAAAGATCTTGTCGAGTTTCGGGATGACAGCCTTTGCAGATGTGGAAGTGATGATTTCTACTTCTGGATAACGTGAGTGATCATCAGTGACTGCCATCAAGTACTCTCCAGATGGTAGAGGTCCACAGAAGTCCATCGATACTTCCGTCCATGGTGCAGCAGGTAGTGGTGAAGGTTGTAGAGGTGTTGGTCTTGAAGTATCCACTGCAGCTTGGCAAGGGACACAGGCATCATGCATATCCTTTGCTTGACGATCAATGCCAGGAAACCACACCTTTTCTCGTAGCAGCTGTTTGGTCCTAACAAGACCTTGGTGTCCTTGATGTGCAAGCTTCAGAGCACGTTGCTGGAGAACAGCTGGAATGACGATACGAGTACCTCGCAGCACGGTGTCGCGTTGTTGCGTAACACTTAATTCTGTCTGGATGCGTTCAAGTGCTTTGAATGCATCTTGGTCAACTCCTGAGGGTGGGATGCGTGGAAACTTTTTCTTAGTCAATGCATCCACTGTTGCTTGCAGAGTTGGGTCCTCTAGGGTTGCAGTACGGATTTCATCAAGAGTAAGAGCCTTAGGGACTGCATCACAGGTTACAGAGTGTACATATTCCTCGGCAACTTGCTGATGCTTGGTGATGGTGAAACTGTTGGCAGGATGTCGACTGATGTAATCAGCGGGATTGCCTGCACCCGGCTTGTATTTCACCGTAAAGTTGTATGGTTGCAGACGAAGAGCCCATCTCTCAATGCGAGCTGGTGGTTTGGACTTTGGATTATTGAAGATGGTCTCCAACGGTTTGTGGTCAGTGACTATCGTGGTGAAGGGTGCACCAAGCAGATACACATTGAAGTGTTCACAGCCCCATACAAGAGCAAGAGCTTCCTTCTCTGTCTGACCGTATCGTTGCTCAACATCTGTGAGAGAACGGCTGGCGTAGGCAATTACTACTCTGGAATCTGGTTGACCAGGTTTGTGTTGGGCTAAAACAGCACCTAAACCAACAGGACTAGCATCCACCGTTAACTCAGTGTCCATTGATGGATCAAAGTATGCAGCAGTCGCATTCTCTACTAGTGCATCTTTCACAGCATCAAATGCATTTTGCTCTATCGCTCCAGTACCATGATGCATTTTTCTTCAGGAGCTCACGTAGAGGCTTTGTAATGGTAGCAAAATCTGGAATGAAGCGAGAACAGTAGTTTGCCATTCCCAGAAAACTATGTACTTCAGTGGACGTTGAAGGAGGTGCAGCATTCTTGATATCTGCAACTTTCTTAGGATCTGGAGACAGATCTTTGTGACTATGTACATGTCCAAAGAATTCAATTTTACGTTGATTGAACTCGCACTTTGCTCGGCTTAGCGTCAAATTCTTTTCTCGTAAGCGTTGCAATGTTGCACGAAGAGCTTTGTCGTGTTCAGCTTGGGTACGGCCATAAACAATGATGTCATCAGACATGTTGTCAGCATTAGGTATATCTTGCAATACCTGGCTGATGATGTGCTGGAATTCCTCGGCAGCACTGTTGATACCAAAACTCGGGCGCTTGTACCTATACAGACCTCGATGTGTCGTAAACGTTGTGATGAAGCGACTCTCATCATCAAGTTCAAGCTGATGATAGCCCTTGTTTAAATCTAACTTGCTGAATACAGTTGCACCATTCAAGCAGTAAATCATATCATCTACATTGGGTGTAGGATGGCGTTCACGCATTATTGCCTTGTTGGGAACAAGCATGTCCACACAAATGCGTATCTCATCTGGATTCTTCGGCTTTGGTGGAGTGACAATTGGGCTTACCCATTGTGTTGGGCCTGTTACTGGTTCAATGATATCTAGGTCGATCAGCCTATCCAGTTCGGCATCGACTTTCTTGCGAGTATGGAATGGTTGTCGGCGATGTGGTTGGGCAACTGGAATTACATCTGGGTTGATATGCAGATGTACTTTGCTATCAGTATAACAACCTATGGATTTAAATCGATCAGAAAATTCAGCAACAATACCATCAACATTGTTTGCAGATTCCACTGCTACAGCATTAGAAAGCTGAAGTAGCCCCAATTTGGTTGAAGTCTTGTAACTGAGTAAAGACTCCTTTGCATTCCTAACATGGAATGTAGTAGTGAGCATTGCATTCTTTGACTTAATCTCTGCAGTGAAAGTTCCAATTAC
Organism: Procambarus clarkii; assembly: GCF_040958095.1. NCBI lineage: Eukaryota > Metazoa > Arthropoda > Malacostraca > Decapoda > Cambaridae > Procambarus > Procambarus clarkii. The sequence goes on from NC_091161.1 coordinate 42,281,145, forward strand.
TGGCAAGGCTACCTTTGAAGCATAGGCAGTGGCTTTGCCATTATAGTTTTCAAGCTTTGGGAACTGTTTTTTAAATTTTTCATAGTGGCACTCAGCAATGGTGTCAATGTTTGATCAAGTGTCAATGAGAACTTTGAGACAAATGCCAGCAATGTATACACATGTCTCTGGGTTGTTTGGAAGATCATTCCATTCTGTGATTGCTTGTACTCCATAAGTATAATCACATTCACTGTCATCTGAGACTGGTTGTAATGAAATGTTGTCTTGTACATTATTAACATTCTGGATATGAGGTGCAATATTGTGTTTACCACCTCGACCCCTATGACCTGATCCTCGTACAGTGCTTTTATTCATAGACTGTGGTTTCTTTAGTGCAGACCGACACATAGCACCAAAATGACCTAGTTTTCCACACTCATAGCACTTCTTACCTTGAGCAGGACAAACATTATCTTAGTGTGGGTAGTCTCCTCCACAATTGTAACATTTATTGTTGACACCCTCTGATGTGGGTCGTTGTGACTGCTTGAGTCTTGTTCCTTGACCCCAGTTGTGATGTGGTTCTCGGCTCAATTTACTGTTAGGTTTGGTATGATATCTTCTTTGATTACGATGTCCTCCCTGAACCTTACATACCTTATCACTGTTAGTAACAGTGGCAGAACCGTTGTTGGCACTGCACTCCATGACACGAGCATCACGTGCAGCATCTTCCATTCGACGAGCCATATCCAGTATCTTGGTAAGAGAACTGTCATCATCAACAAGTTCTAGAGCTCTTCGACGAAGACGTGTAGATGTGCATGTTTCAATTATTTGCTGTTTGATTTCTTTGTCAATATCAGCAAACTCACAATGGGCTGCTAAACCCAGCAGACGTGTGTGGTATTGATCAACGGTTTCATTAGAGTTGTCTGGCTCTCCTGAAATGCATAATTTCTATTGCAGTATTTTGCCTTGGTTTGAAATGCTGTTAGTTTGGCTTTGGCAATGTCATAATCTTTGGCACCACCAGTGTCTTTCAGTGTGTCAAAGATGTCACAAACTCTATCACCTGCATAATGAAGTAGAAAGGCACGCTTTCTTTCAGCACTTTTGATGTCAGAAACTATCAACAAATTTTCAAACCTTTTAAGCCATTTAACCCACCTCTGTGACAGGTTTGTCTGGTCACAGTCAGGATCAAATGCAGGAAACCGAGGTATATTTGCCATTTTTACTGAATAAATGTAAACTTATCACTTAAATGTTCAAAATATTAAACACTTACTGCACTGTATAAGTTAGTTAAGAATTCACTGTAATTACTTTAATTTTGCAAAGCACACAAGCATTTTAATGCAAAAGTTCACAACAGTGCACAATATAGCAGCAACTGACTTCTTACCTAGCCCTTGTGTACATGTGTTGTTCCTACTCACGGCAGCAGCACAGCAGTTGGTACAACAGTAGTTAGCAGTTGGTACAGCAGTTGGTGCAGCAGTTGGTACAGCAGTCAGTTCAGTGTGAAGAATTTTGTAGCACGAAGAGTCGTTTCGTAACCAAAACATCAGATTTTGTACACATCCAAGCGTCGTTTCGTACACGGCGTCGGCACGCAGATTACTCGTACACAGCTTGAGTCAGCACATGCTTGGGGTAGCACAAGGCATTGGTTAGCACATGGCATTGGTTAGCACATGGCATTGGTTAGCACATGGCATTGGTTAGCACATGGCATTGGTTAGCACATGGCATTGGTTAGCACATGGCATTGGTTAGCACATGGCATTGGTTAGCACATGGCATTGGTTAGCACATGGCATTGGTTAGCACATGGCGTTGGTTAGCACATGGCGTTGGTTAGCACATGGCGTTGGTTAGCACATGGCATCGTTTAGCACAAAGCATTGGTTAGCACACAGCATCGGGTATGGTGCTCACAGCACGATTTCTCCTTCCTCCTCTGGACGAGACAGAATGCTCCTTCCTTGTTTTAAGTTGAACAAAATACCTGCGTTCCCAGTTCATCCTCGTCGCCAATGTGGTGTTTGTGTGTTACTGAGGAAGTCATGGTTGTGGGGTTGATATAAAGTCATTGCTTGGTTACTGACTTTAATGCGTATATACACAATTACATGACTAGTAGCTACCAAGCTTGGCGGGCGTCCTGTACGCTCTATTTACCTTCACTCTCTGGCGTCTGCTCCGCCACACATAGAAAATGGATGGTACCATTTTCTGTGAACATGACAGTTTCAACCTGGGCCTTTATTTTTTCCTGTCTGCCGGAAAAGTGGTGTGAAATTGCAGGTTGATTGCCGTTGCAGAGAAGGCAGTGATGGGTTGTCGATTTACAGATCCAGTGGCTGGTCCGGCTGATAAGACTGTTTGGTCGGAGATGTAGTGATGTGGGAAGAGAGGAAAGAAGTGGTGCACTTCGATAAGTGTGCAATCAAATTTTTAAGTTTTTATTTTTAGAGATCCCCCCCACACAAGAAAGAGAACAAAATTCTCACCTTCGTGACCAAGTTAAAAGGGTGTAATCAGACGGCTTCTTTTATGATCTTAGACGTCGCTTTTGGTGAAGGTATGGCCGTCCATGGGGCGAGTCCTGACTTTTAAACATTTGCGCGCATTGTTGTTTAACCCCCCCCCCCCCACCTCAATGGGTTCTAGTGGCAATGGATGTCTTGTGAAGTTAGTGTAGATTGCTGGTGTGGACCGGGTGTGTGTGGGGTGTAGTAGAACAAATGGATTAATTGATGAATATTAAGCCACCCAAGAGATGGCACGGGGTATGAATAGCCCGTAAGTGGTAGATTTTTGTTTAGTAAAAGTATACTGTGTGCCGAGTTCACATTTAAGTCAGGCTGCTATCGCGGGGTTGGATACTGCTTGACAGTATTTGAGGGTGTCCAGCTGCTGGACACCTCTTTTGACCAGAAGAGTGGCAGTGTTGATGGCTTCAGGGTGGTTACTGCAATATTCAGGGACTCTTAGAGCTCTTGTAAGGTAATTGGTTGCTTCACACTCCTGGAGATAGTGAAGTAGTGGCTTTTCTGTGATTGTTTGGCAAAAGATACATTCCCTCTGTCTGGGTTAACCAGTCTCCCAGTTGCATCTGTAACCTAGACGGAGTCTATATAACCGAACTGCTTATTCCTTGTGGATTCCTTTTGGAGTATTTAACCTTTTTAACTTGCTGGCCTGATGATACCATATTGCAGAAGGCGAACCTTCTGTTATTCGGTTGTTGCTGGGCTTTGTTGAGTTTTTTTGGTGATGGTGTTTTTTTATGTATTTGAGGCAGGGTTTGATTGTTTTATTAAATGCTGGATAACTAGTTGTCAATTAATTTCATCGCATTTAATAGTATTAAAACCTAGTATTCCTTAGGTGCCCGATTCGATCCCCGGTGGAGTCGGAAACAAATGGGCAGTCTGTTTCACCCCGATTCACCTGTTACCTAGCAGTAAATAGGTACGTGGGAGTTAAAGCTGCAACGGTCTGTTTCCGGGGGCGTGTGTAACAAAAAGGATGCCTGGTCGAGGACCGTGCCGCGGGGACGCTAGGCCCCGAAATCATATCAAGATAACCTCTAGGTATGGCTCCTCCCACTGTGGGGAACAAGTGTAGTTTGGGTGTAGGTGATCACCTCCTCTATAAAGAATCGTGCTTTTTAATTGTAGTCGTTTAGAAATTTTCCCGCTCTAGCAGCCCAAGAGTTTCCATTGTTTTTTCGAAGTCCATCCACCAAGGCCTGTCTTGCTGGGATTGGATCAGGGGGAATAAATTATCTTGCTGATAATAGTAGCTGTTCTTTATTTTCTTTCTTGAAGAAAGGGCAAACTAGTTTCCAGTCTTAGTTTCAAGCCTGGTCTACATAGAAGGCTCCCAGGGCAGCCCTAATAGCATTGTTTTTGGCTACTTAAAGCTTTTTCCACCGAGTTTGTGATTGGATTGAGTGCAGGTGGGGCATAGTCGATTCGTGACCTGACTGCCTGTACATAGTATGTGCGAAAGACTTGCAGATTGGCTCCTCCAGAGAGGGAGGTTAGCGATCTGGTGATTGCCGTCCGCGCCGCAGTGTTCTTTCAAGAGACCTCAGCATTAAAATTTGTCCCGGATTATTCCTCGATTCTGATAGATGTCTACTCATTCAATTGGTTTGAAATTGAAATTGAAATGAGTTTATTGAGGTAAAATACACACAAAGGGATGAGGTAGCTCAAGCTATTATCACCCCATTCAGTACAATGTGTTAATATATACATAGACACACATCACAAATAAACATATTACCAATCATTGAGAGGTAAACATATACATTTCCTCCTTCACAAGTAGTATGGTATCAGACGTACACACACATACTTTTATGACCTAGGTATACTGTATAGACAATTTGCAAGACACCTGCAGATAATTCAACAAAATATTACAATCTTGGTGCAAAATTCTTATATCTCTCAAGAATATCATCCTTTCCGTTGTGACACATCCAGGCTATTTGTTCAGGAACAGTCCTTATCTGTGTTTCTATATACATTAATCAACGGACAATCAAGAACATAATGGGCAAGGGTTTGAGACCTTAACATACCACATAGTTTACACTTCGTGTCATTATCATGAACATCTATCCCATATTCCCAGTAATATTTGTACCCAAGCCTGAGCCGCATGTACACAGTCACTCCAAGCATTTCTCCTTTTACCATAAGTGAAATGGGTGTTCTGACTCGCATACATGTAGTGTTGCATGGTTTGACTTCTCTCATACATTATCTCTCTCCTCTCCACTCCCGCCTATGCATGATTTCTGATTTTGCTTCTTATTTGTCTCATTGTGAATTCACATTCAATGTCAACTTGTGGTTTTGATGTGGCACGTTTGGCCAAGTCATCCGCCACCTCGTTGAGCACTATTCCAACATGAGATGGAATCCACATGAATTTCACACTATAACCTTTCAGCTGTATCTCAGTTATTCTTCTCTTACAGTCCTCAACTATAGACATGAAGACTGGGTTTCGACTGTTTAAGGACTCCAGTGCTTCTCGGCTATCGACAAATACAAAAACATTTTTGTCGTCATGATGTACTTCCTCCAAACACGCCAGAATGGCCTGCAGTTCAGCTTGTGTGGATGATATATAATTACTAAGACGAAGTTCAATTCTCCTGTCAACAGTCCCAAACTCCGTATAATCCCTTGTTAGGACACCACACCCTGCCCTGCCATCCTCCGCCACCGACTCGTCACAATATACATGTAAACTGTTGCCTCTTGGTAACCGAGATATCATGCTTCCATACAAACACCGTAATTGTCCCGGTTCATGATGAATCTTTTTCACCTTGAGGGGTACAATTTCGACGTCTATTTTCTGTACTTTCCAGGGAGCAGACATATTACACTGTCGAGAGGGTTTACAGCAGTCAAGTACGCCGTATTCCCTGAGGTCATGAGCTAATCCTCTCGTGTAGCGTGTCTCCCTCAGTATCCTGGAAGTGTGTACGTCACTCAAGCAGGTCTGAACGCTCTCAAACAGCTTATCCCCTCCTTTTCTCCGCATGAAACGAATAGATACTCTAGTGTTAATGTCATGGACTCTATCACACACACTCTGTAAATTTAATTCCATTCTCATTATTTCAATCATTGCATTTCTTTGACATCCAAGAATAATCCTCATAGCCTCGTTCTGTATCAGCTCTATTTTTTGAATTCTGCCTTGGCCTGTGTAAGACAATACAGGTGCTGCGTAGTCTATCAGGGACCGAACAGTGCTTATGTATAACATCCGCAAGATAGGTACCCCAACACCTTTACCAGAAAAAGCCAGTGCTTTCAGAGGATGCAGACCGGCTTTACATAAGGTACTGATATGATTTATTTCAGCATTTTTACTCGCATGTGTATCCAACATACATGCCCAGATACTTGTACTTCTGAACACGGCTCAGTTCCACACCATTTAGAGTGTTATATTTCTTCGTTTCCTATACTCGTATTTGGTTTTATCTGCATTTATAACTAAGCCTAACTTGTGACAGGTTGTACCAAGTATGTTAAGAGCAGTTTGAATTTTGTTCCCAGAAGTGCCTTGTATAAGAATGTCATCAGCATATATGATCGTCGTGACCCCTGGAGGATACATCTCTGATGCTAATCTGTTCATTAATACATTGAATAAGGTGGGACTTAAGACTCCCCCTTGTGGGGTACCTAACTGAAACCTCCGTTCCTCAGACATGTATCCCTGGTAATACACCTGACCTTTTCTGCCTTGTAGATAATCCCTTATCCAGTGTAGCAATCTCCCTGTTATTCCCAGATTGGCTAATTCGTATAAGATTACTTCCCCATTGGCTTTATCAAATGCTCCTTGTAGATCAACAAAAACTCTACAATTGTCATCCACATTAGACAAACACTTTAAGAGACAATCTGCAGTACTTTTGCCTTTGATAAAACCAAAGAGATTACTGGACATGTTATCACCTACAAGGTAGAGTAGCCTATTTAACAAAATCCTTTCCATCATTTTACAAAAGCAGGATATTAAGGAGACAGGTCTGTAGCCTCCGTTTGACTTAGGGATAGGAATGATGACAGCCTCTTTCCATTTTCTTGGTAACTTTCCCTCTCTATAACTCATATTAAACAAATCAAGTAAGGGACTAGGTTTCATACCGGCTAAATAATTATGTCATACGTTACTCCATCTTCTCCCGGAGCAGTAGAGCTGCCACTTTTTATAGCATCCAGTAGCTCATCGTGAGTTATCTCAGTGCATGTTATAGATCTTGTATTTAAGGCACATAAAGTTACTCCATTTCTAATATTTTCCCATGACTCAATGGTGACTCTCGTGTCTGCAGGTAAGGACTCCATACCAGCAGCACTTGCCCATTTATCTACTAACTCATTAGCAACTTTCCCTGGATCTGAGTGAGCAATGAATTTGGTCTTACAACCCCTGATTTTGTTTACTGCTCTCCATATGTCTTTAAGGTTCTTAGTATTACCAGTGGACTGAGCAAAGTCTTGCCAGTATCTGTTCCGCGCCTCCTTCCTCACCTGACTGCATTCCCTAGCGACTTCCAACATTGTATTTTTCTCTTCATCCCTCATTCCATTTTTTAAAAATTCTTTATGCACACTCCGTAGCATTCTCTCCCACCCCTTGACTTGCTGATCATTGGAATATTTAAATTTCTTAGGTCCGTGCGTCTTGCTTCCCTTGCCCCCGTTATTTTCCCTCTGTACTAATTTCTCTATGTTCTCGACCATGTCCTCGTAAAAACTATCAACGCAGAGCGGCGTGTAATGTTGATACCAATCTCCCATATTTTGAATAAAATAATTTTTCATATCTTTATTAATATTTAGCCTTTTCCTTTGAAAGTGGACTTGCTTTTTCCCCAGTGGTAATTCAACGTTCAAGGCAAAGTGGTCACTAAGTAGTTCCCGAACAACCCGAGCCTCCCCCATAATCCCCTGAGAGTTTAAAAGCAGGCATAGTCAAGCCGTCCTCCCCTGATGTGAGTTGGTTCATTGTTTCCCAAGAGACAGGTATCTGGATGATCTTGTAGAAACTGTAACCACTTGACCCCATTAGCATTAATACTACCCACTGTCCCAAGGCTTGTGTGCCGAGCATTAAGGTCCCCAATGACCAGTGAAGGATTAGTATAAATGCAGTCAGGTAAATAGTTAGCGTCGAAGCAGTTCCTGGATACATACAAATTAACTACAATAAATTCCCCTTCCCTTAATGATAATTTAACACAGACACTCTCTATACCTTGCATTTTTGATGGCGGTTCTACAACTCTGCTGGTATGGAGTTCTTAACATAAATCGACGTGCCTCTGATGTTATTTGCGGCGAAGAGGTTAAACCCTTTATAGCCATTTAATTTCAATAAGCCTTCATTCCTATCCCCTGTCTCCTGGAGAGCTACAACATCAATATCATTTCCCATCACATAACAATGAACATCTGTAACCCTGTTTCTTAAACCATTAACATTCCATGACAACACTTTCAGTCTAGGGTGATCCATTATTAATCAATTCACTGTCTAAGTCATCCCCAATAAGTTCACTAAATGATAGCCATACGTTGTATAACATCTCCCACCTCCTCCCAAGTTCACCAGTAAAAGCGACATTGCGATTCTCAAGAGATTTTTTCAGTCCTGTGACGTCCATTATTGGCCCAATGATTCCTTCATTTTGTGTAATTATAGGGTTCTTCCTTTCACTACGACTATCATCATTCACACACACATCACTTTCCTTAATTTCATCACTCAATATTTCATTATTATCCTCAACCACTATATCCTGATTATCCTTCACCGTTTTGTGATTTTCCTTGACCTCCTGAACGTTTAATTTAGCCTCGATGGACTCGATTCTCTGCCCAAGATTTCGGAGGAACTCACCAACTTTTCTAAGTTCAGCCCACACCTCCATGACCATATCATTAGGCTCTCTTTCTGAGCCACAGTAGCCACTTCACTCACCGTTACACTGTCACTGCCGGAGTCCTGAGTGGTGGCGTGGCTGCTTGTTGCTTGAGCCTGCCTAAGTAAAGGTGACTCCTTTACCCACGCATTCGTCCGGTTCACTGGCACTGTTTGGGGCAGACTGTTTTGCTGTGCTCCCGGTGTCTGGGTAAGAGCTCTTGCTTGCTCTGTAACATTCACCGGCCGGGGAACATCCATACTCGGCCTCTTGCTACACACAGCCGAGCTGGCATTGTGAACACCTCCACAGTTGCAGCATCTGGGAACTATTTTCTCACCCAGATTAAGTCCGTTTCTACACACAGTAGAGAGGTGAGACTTTCCGCAGAAACGACATCGTGGATCATTTTGACAGCTCCAGGATTTATGCCCCCATCTGCAGCATTTCAGGCATATTATGGGCTCTTCCACATACTTTGCTACATGCCTGTAGCCAGCCCCGGTGATGAACACTTTCTCGGGTACTTCACCTCTCACTAGAGCCACCACCTGACTCCTAGCTTCACCTTTAATAAGGTGACGCTTGGCCCACACAAATCGTTGGTCGTCGAGTATAAACTCGGGGTCCAGAATCTGAGGGTATTTATAGATAATTACCTTCGTCAGCTTCTCGTTCCCCTCCGGTATTTCCATAACAATTCCATCATATCCTTGCTGGCTAAGAAACATCACTGCCTCCATAGAACCTACCGTTAAGTAAGGTCTGTTTACACCTTCCTTCAGCAGGGGCTCGAAGTTGCGGTGTTCTCTTCCGAGTGTGACGGTCCACTGCAGCTTCTGATGATAGGCCAGCGTGCATGAGGCAGGGAAGAGAAGCCTCCATCTCCGCTGACCCTCGCCTTCCTGACATCGGTCCGTCCGTTTGTCTGCATCAGTCTCGGCGCCGTTCTTCATTCTCTTGTCGTTTCCGTTAAGTGTATTACTGTCCACACTACGCCTTGCCTCCTGTCTCCTGCGTTTCTTCTTATTCCTTGTCTGAACTTGTAGATACTCGCCCTCCTCGTCTGACTGGCTGCTTTCAGAGTCCATGTTAATATTGCCGTGGGAAGTAGCCATGTCTTCTGGTGACCGAGTCTCCATCTCAGTACCCAGCATGGGGGGGGGGGGGGAAGGTGCGGAGCAGGTATCTTGACCCGACCGCGTCCCAGGTAAGACTGCGTTCAATTGGTTGACCCTGTACTGTCAGTGGGATGTTCGGTGTCAGTATTTTTATGGGCATGGCTTTTGTCTTGGTAGGGTTGAGTTTGATACCAATCTGCTTTCAGTTTTCATTGATGCAGTCTAAGCATTTGTGCAAAAGGCGCACCGCATAACTTCCTTTTATGATGATGAAGTCGTCCACGTAATTTAGCAGCCTGAAGTGTTGAAGGAGTTTCAGCCTCATTATTCTTCTCATTAAACAGTTGAAGAGAAGGGTGCTGAGAATGCCTCCTTGGGGTGTACCATATTCTTGTCTTTTCGTGACAGTCTCTGAATACAAATTTTACTCCTGCTTCTCCGAGACAGTGTTTGGTCCAGGAGAGGTGGTTTCCTTTGACCTCTTTGTCGATGAGACGGCAGAGAATAGCTGGGGCACAAGCCAGTTCAAAGGTTTTCTCGAGGTCCAAGAAGGACAACATTCCTGGTCTGTCATTCTAGTGGGCTAACAGTTGTAATACATTCCACTGCGCCAACTTTTATAGACATACATGTCCTGGTGCAGTTTAGACATGTTCCAATCAAGTCTGTTGCGTGCCATTCTGTCAGCCGTCTTGCCTGCAAAGCTTTGGAGAGAGATGTGCCTTGGATTAGCTGGATCTTTGGGTATTGTGATTGGCACTGTCTGCCCTATTCAAAGCTGTAGGTTTAGTTTGAGAGTCCAGGCTGAATTAATTAACCTAAGGTATGCAGCGTCTCCCTCTTGGCCGAGGTATCTAATTATATTATAGGTTGTCTCCAGGGGGATGTATCTTTGTAGTTTTTCTTAGCCCGACTGAGCTCAAGTGTGAAAGGGGTATCAGATTTCTGCCCATGCTCGACGGATTCTGTGCAACCTTTCGTCCTCTAATTCGGTCTGCACTGCTAGTTCATCTAATGGAAAGCTGGTTACTGGCTGCTCTTTCAGCAAATTTGGTTGCTAGTGCCAAATGGTGAAGAGGCAAACAAACTTGAATGGTCCCCAAACATATATGCAATCGAAAACTTCACACCCCAGAAGTGACTCGAACCTATGCAGCCAGAGGGACAGGGCAGCCAGAGGTACAGTACTATGCAACTGGTGAACACAGTACCTTAACCACTCTACCATTCGTGACTGTACAAAAGACGATGGTAGCCTTGGCTATTTAGCTCACCATCCCGACGGCAGTTGGTGGTGAAGTAAGGCATAGTTATTTCATCAAATCACCTCATTCTCGTGGGGCCACGTGAGCAACATGAGGAGATTTGATGAAATAACTATGCCCAAGCTAATCACCAAGTGGTGAAGATTTGTTTAGTCGACAGGACCGGATTTGTGTGTTGTGAAGACTTCGTATTTTATTTATTTATTTATTTATTTATGCATATACAAGAATGTACATAAGGAATGTGAGGATACAAATATGGTAATTACAGTCTTGTAAAGCCACTAGCACGCGCAGCGTTTCGGGCAGGTCCTTAATCTAAGAAAATTTTAAGGAGGTAAATACTTGCAAAATTATAGACAAAAAATGCTAACAGATTACATGAAATGAAAAAAAAGATGAGAGAAAATTGTAGGTACAGTATATTAAAGCACATAGGTAGCTAAGATTGATTGCAATGACAGCTTGAATGGTAGTTGACAAAAAAAAATTGGTAGGCATAATACAGCAGAAACAATATAAGATTGGTTGCAATGACAGCTTGAATGGTAGTTGACAAAAATTGGTAGTCACAATACAGCATATGGCTAGCACATAAAAGAAGACAGCAATGAACACAATGATAAGGTTGTTTGAAATTACATAAAAATTAGGAGATTGGGTAACACTAGGTACAGAGCAAATTTAAAGCTCAGTGTAGGAAACTAAGAAGATGAAGTTAGGTACTTTTTGGTTTTGCTTTTAAATAAGGCAAAAGTTTTACAGTTTTTCAATTCACTAGGGAGTGAGTTCCATAAACTAGGTCCCTTAATTTGCATAGTGTGTTTACACAGATTAAGTTTGACCCTGGGGATATCAAAGAGATATTTATTTCTGGTGTGGTGATAATGGGTCCTATTACATCTGTCCAGGGAGAGTTTCAGAGCATGGTTTGCATTTAAGAACAGGGTTTTGTAAATGTAGTTGACACAAGAGAATGTGTGGAGGGAGTTAATATTTAGCAAGTTTAGGGATTTAAACAAGGGAGCTGAGTGTTGTCTGAAAGCTGAGTTAGTTATCATTCTGATAGCAGATTTTTGCTGTGTGATGATGGGCTTAAGGTGGTTTGCAGTGGTAGACCCCCATGCACAGATACCATAATTAAGATAGGGGTAAATTAGTGCATAATATAGTGAGAGGAGAGCAGAGTTAGGAACATAATATCTGATTTTGGAGAGTATACCAACTGTCTTAGACTTTCTTAGTTATGTGTTGAATGTGGGTGCTGAAGTTGAGTCTCTTGTCTAGGAATAGGCCAAGAAACTTGCCATCATCTTTATTACTGATGTTAATGTTGTCTATCTGTAGCTGAATTGCATTTGATGATTTGCTTCCAAATAAGATGTAGTAAGTCTTTTCGATGTTTAATGTTTGTTCGTTGACATCCATAAGTGGACTTTTTTTAATTCATTATTCACATTATTATTTAGTGTATGTGGGTTGAGGTTTGAATAGATAAGAGTAGTATCGTCAGCAAACAGTATAGGTTTGAGAATATTAGAGACATTAGGCAGATCGTTTATATATATAAGAAATAGAAGAGGTCCTAAGATGCTGCCCTGTGGCACTCCAACGGTAATTGGTAGAGTGGACGAAGTTGTATCATTGATGGTTACATATTGGTGTCTGTCACTAAGATAGGATCGGATGTAGTCAAGGGCAAGGCCTCGGATTCCATAATGCTGGAGTTTAAGTAAGAGGTAGTTGTGATTAACAGTATCAAAGGCTTTTCTTAGGTCAATGAAGAGTCCAATCGGAAACTCATTTTTGTCAAGGGCTGAGTAGATAACATCAAGGAGACTAATGATTGCATCGTTGGTGCTCTTTTGGGACCAGAAGCCAAACTGGCAGGGGCTGAGTATGTCGAATTTTACGAGGTAGGAATAGAGCTGTTTGTAAATAATTTTTTCAAATATTTTTGATAGAATGGGTAGATTTGATATTGGTCTATAATTGTTTATGTCCGCCGGATTGCCTCCTTTATGGACTGGCGTTACTCTTGCTTTTTTGAGGATATCAGGGAAGGTGTGACACTCTATAGATTTGTTGAACAGTAGTGCTACGGGTGGGGCAAGGGCATGGGAGGCTCTCTTGTACACAATGGACGGAATTTCACTGGTGTTCCCTGCCTTGGTTTTTAGAGTGTGTATGATGGACACAACATCTGCCGGGCTGATTGGTGAAAGGAGAAGAGAGTTTGGATAGCTGCCTGAGAGATATGTGTTAATATGTGTCTGAGTCTGTGGGATTTTACTGGCAAGATTAGCACTAACCGATGAAAAGAAACTATTAAATTCATTTGCCATTTCTAAATAAGTTGACGGTATATCCCCATCCTTGTAGAGTTTTATTTTGTTATGTGAGTGTTGCTTAGTTCCTAGGATACTAGAGATAGTTTTCCAAGTGTTTTTCATGTTGCCTTTTGCTTCATTGAATCTATTCACATAATATGCAAGTTTTGCCTTTCTTATGATACTGGTAAGCATTGATGAGTACCTTTTAGCTACTTTGAAACTAGGCCAATCCTAACTTTCTTCTCATATTCATGTTTCTTGTTGATTGAGTTGAGAATGCCACTTGTGAGCCATGGATTGTTTAATCTTTTGTCAGTTACTTGCTTTGTAAGAAGGGGACAATGAAGGTTGTAGAGGCTTAGAGTTTTGGAGAGGAAGAGGTTAGCTAATGAATTTATATCATGGGTATTATTGAATTCAGAATCCCAGTTAATATTGTGAAGTGCCTCTGTAAGATTGTCTAAAGCTGATTCACTGTGTAGCCTAAATGAAAGTTTCTTGCTTTTTGGTGGTGTTATGTCCATGTTCGCTATGAGAAAGGTAGGATAGTGGTCAGTTGTTCTGTCGTAGATTATACCAGATACAAGGGGAGCTGTTATGTTTGTCCATATGTGGTCCAAGGTAGTGGCTGATGTTTGAGTGACTCGGGTAGGTTTGGTGATAGTGGGGATTAGCATACAGGAGTTCATGCTGTTAAGGAAATAGTCAACTTGAGAGCAATTTTGTTGACCCAGGTCAATATTAAAGTCTCCTCCCAGAATGATGTGGTTTTTGTTGAGATTGTTGTTTATAATAAGATTCCTTAGGTTGTCTGAGAAAGAAGCTATGTTAGTATTAGGAAATCTATAGATGGCTCCAATAGTCAAAGAGGATTTAAGGGATTTAATTGTAAACTGAGCAAAAGTATATTCACAGTAGTCATCTGTCACTAATAACACTGTTGCAGATAAATGTATCTCGGTAATATATAGCTGTGCCACCACCTTTTTTATTAGGCCTACAGTTATGAATGGCTTTATAACCAGCTAAGTTGTAGAGTTGGGTATAGTCTTTATTTAGCCAAGTTTCTGTTAAAATAATGAACGATAGGTTAGTACCTAGTGCTGTGAGTAGTGCATTTAAATAGTCAAAATGTTTACCAAGTGATCTAACATTTTGGTTATAAACTGATAGATAGGTGCTATTTTGGAGTTTGTTTTTAGCCTGGTGTGCTGTGAAATACTTGCAATAATGATGATCAATGTGCTGGTTGGTATAGATATGAGACAGAAGATTTTGATCAGGATCAATATCATTGTGCATAGAGATGCAGAGGGATCACGATACAAGATACACGATAAAGCAAAACACAAGAATAAGAGCAGATACAATAAAATAGTAACAATTTAGAAGTAAAATAAAGATCCAATAGATAGCCAGGGAGGACACAGAAGTTACATAAAATAAAACACAAAAAATCAGTAGAGACTGACAATATAAATGTAAAATAAAAAATAATAATCATAAAAAAAAATGATCTTGAAGATAATTAGCTTAGTAATGGTTAATTAACAGGGTAATAAAAAGCCCTAGGTTTAGTGACAAGGGGATTAACTAAGAACAAATAATTAAGAGTATAAAACAGGCAAAGATGACAAACAAAAAATAAAGTAAAAATTAAAATAAAAATAAAAATAAACACCTTTGGAAAGGAAAGGCAGAGCTTAAGTACACTTTGGTTGTATGTGAGACTACAAATTATGTTCTGGTTATTCAGCTGATATCCCACAGTCATCCAGGAAAGAAGTGAGGTGTGCTTCAGTGGTTATGACATAAGTTTTTCCAGAGTCAGTCTTCCTAGCTATTATTTTACCATCGCGCACAAAACAATGTTTAATAGCAGTGGATCTATTGCGAATTCCACGTAGTTTAAATAAGAGATTTTGTCTGAATCTGGTAAGACATTCGTTCACATAAACCTTGGATTTCATAGCGACTGCAGCAGTGATAAGGTCTGACTTGCGGGAGCAGCTATCTAACTTCACGCGTATCCTTCTGTTGTTTGCACCAGATGATTTGGTACCCACTCTATAAGCTGACTTAATGTCTCTTGCTTCGATTGAATAATTCAACTTAGCACGCAATTCCTGGATCACGATGGCAGTACAGTCTTCTCTGTCAGTTTCATGGGGAAAATCCTGTGATGAGATGATGACAGAATCAAGGAGCTTAAGTTGGTCTGATTCGTCTTGGGTTGCAGTGTGTTGCTGTTGTAGGGAGTTAAAGTGGTTCTCTAACTTTTGTAACATCTCTTCTTGCTTCTTAGAGGTTTCTGCTGGTTTAAAGTTAGTAACCGAAGTCTGAAGAGAGCTTAATTCATGTTCGAGGTGGCCGACTCTGGCAGACAGATCTTGGTTAGCCTTGTGCATTGCCAAAGCATCACTCTGAAGCTTCATTATCAGGTCCGACTGCTCTCGGATTATAGACTTTTGGTCATCATGTATTTGAGTCAATAATCTGAGCCATGGATTATCAGCGGGACGCTTAAAGTCAGTACATGGGGAGGCAGCTCGTTTAAGTTGCTCCATATGGTTACATAACTGTTGTAAGGCTCGAGTCAGTGACGACGCTTCAATCAGCTGGGAAGGTTTGTTATTGTTGACGCAGGGAGGGTCGGTACTCCCCCCGGTAGCCCCTAAGGGGGAGACAGCCGCATTATTCCGGTTGCTAGCTAGGCTGGTTGGGTTCATCCTGATAGGTGTGCTATCATTCTTTACGGCCTTGCCGAGCTTAGAATTGTTTGGCATGGTAGCAGCAGAGATGTATCCAGCAGATGGGGTAGACTTGTTGATATGGCAGCAGCAAACGTCAGGTTAGCTTCCTCCAGGGAGCAACACTAATGAGGTCGAGATGAGGTAGTAGGTTAGGTTTTGTCGAATATTTCGGTCACATTTAGGTCACTGGGTACTTAGCTGCCTTCTGGGGTTGTTACATCATGCTAGGGATGTTGTGGGCTCAAGGAGCAGCTGATAAAGTTGGAGGGGGAGCAGGGTCGTCAGGAGCGGATGAGCGTTCGAGCGTGAACACATGTATATTGACACAATATATATGTATATTGAACACATGTATATTGATGTTTAGTAATCGCATAAAACTGCATATTGTATCAAATAAGTATCAATTGTGATGAGGATGGGAGGGGGGGGGGGTTAGGGGGAATTCATATATTTGTCTGATTTTATGCTTGTAACCCCACAAAGATTTTGCTTTTTAAAATTTATGCACATTATTAACAGACAGTTGTTTAGTTCGACAGTAATAGTTTGAGTATCCTTGTCCAGGTAGGTAATCCAAGGCAGAGTTCAGGTTATAGTGCCTATAGTCCTTGACTAAAGATCAAAATTATTTCATTTATTCGAGAAAGATAAAGAAACTTTCCTGCTTTCCGTTTGAATTTTTGCGAGTTTTAAATGTGTCTTGTGAACAATTACAAATCTGAACATATTTTAAAACTTGAATTGCATTCCATATCATTGCTTTTATTTAAGTTCTGACAGATTGACTCTGAAATAAATAAATGTGGATGACAAACTATATTCACAGCAGAGAAGAAAATTTATACTTATATATAAGGATATAATTATCATAAGAGCTTCCTGTTACCTATCGTTCGTTACGGCTCGTGACCCTACAACAGCCAAGCTTTAAGTCTAGGGTTACTACAACTGCTGTTGTCTAAAGCGGGTCACCAGTGTAACCCCATGAATGATAACAGGCACAGAATTAAAAGAATATCTCCCTTAGGACTGAAGAAATATACGTATACATTTTAATATATATATATATATATATATATATATATATATATATATATATATATATATATATATAATCAATACAGTATAATATAAAGCACAGATGGTCAAGTTAACTTGTACAACCAAACAAAAAGTATTCTCACATAATATAATATAATAAAAATATGGCACAACATGAATGTTACAGACTTAACTCCCACATGTTACTCCTTCTAGTCCCTTGAAGCTACTGACTACTCGCGCACCGTCATTACCCATAATCCTCTCCTTCTCTGCCTCATCCAGGATGAGGGATGGAAACTAAAGACTTTTTAATATTTAAAACTAATTGAACAATCACTTGTTCTCAAAACACATAAGAATGCAAATTAAATATAATAGTTACTTGCAAAATATATAAGTACAATGCCACCTGCTTAATTACAGTAAATAAGCAATTATATAAACTTAGTAAAAGTGACATCTGGAATTCCCATAACTGAACAGGTCCAGAAATTCTAATTTCCCGAATCTATCGGGTATTACACGTGTGAAGAGCAACCGTGCTCCTGTCCCCACTGACATTGCCACACTACACGATAATTTACACAATTATAATGTGTGTACATATACAGGTAATAATATAATGGAACAAAATAATTTTATTTAAATTTATATACGTATCCAGCTAGGAGTACGTAACACTTCCATGATCAGAGAAATCATACGTATGTCATCCCCAAACTTTAAAATTAATATTGCTTAAAAAAACTCATCATTTTGTTGATGAGGATTGGCCGTCCAAACCATCAAATTCTCATGGCCGTCCAAACAGTCACATTCTCATGGCCGTCCAAACAGTCACATTCTCATGGCCGTCCAAACCAATATGGCCTCACACACACGCTGCAGTTCATGGGAGAACAAATCGTCATAAAACTGGGAGTTGGGCTGTTTTATTCGAATCGGAAATGAATATATTGATTGGTTTATTATATACTGAGTTAGATTTTTTTTCAATTACGATGCCTAAAAAAAATTAACTCAATCCACGCGGTGACGTCACAGATATGACTAATATTAAACGTATAATACATTTTTTTAATAACATGAATGATGCTCAAAATACCTAAATTTAAGTATTAATTCGTAGTTAGTCTTAAAAGCTAAAAATCCTCATGGCGGTATATTATTAAATGTGTGTTTTAAGTAGTTGATTGTTACAATGGGAAATATTTAATAATTTAAAGTGTAAAATGATCGTTATAAATGAATATGTATTATAAAGGGAGGAGTCACTCTTACTATCTTGGTGAATTTATTGTGTAAACATTATTGCACCCAATTGGAAAATAAGGTTTCTGGTGTATATACAATAAAATTTATTAATGATATAAGATAAAAATTTGTAACATGTGTACAACATAAGTTTATTACATGAATGTTTATAAAAATACTGAATGGAGACAAATTCAGTGTTAGTAATGATCATCGAACTAACACTTCCCATTACTTTAAAAACAAATACATAGTGTTTGTAATAATTACATATAATTTGATAAAATTACAAGCTTTGTCGTCGTCTTAGTCATCTAGATTGTTTTATCTTTATCCAAATGACTATATTTGTCCTTCGGACAAATATACAGGGTATTGGTACTATTGCCAGCGTATTGATATTTAGTATTATCCAAGCAATGAAGGCCCTAGATTCAGAAAGCTCTGTGTATTTCTTCGTAAGTGGGTTTGCTACGAACGTTCCTGTTATGATCTCAGCCTGCAGGAGAAACGAGTCTCTCCCCTTGAGAGTTATTCAGCAAGCCTGACCTAACCAGAAGGTCTACGAAATATAGAGGTGATAACACACATGTAAAATAGCTGGTTGGATATGATGAACAATTTAAGATTATGGGCAGTGAAGAAGAAAACAGATAAATGACAAGATAAATTGCTGGAGGCGTGAGGCTCGCTTCTGGAGGGCTTTGACCTCGCTTGAGGCCAGACATCGCAGGGGGAAAGCTGCGCTCCGTTGAGCTCCCGTCAGAAGGGAACCCCTAGTGATATATTCTCGAAGAGAAGAGAAGTGAAGTGTGCAGACGTACCAGCTGTGGAATCGAGCTGGGGACGTGTGGCCTCAAGTCCGGGTCGACGAGGAGAGTATTAAACCGCCCAGAGACATTTTCGTGGGCTGTGTGGAGCGCCCTGACCAGACGCCGTCAGAGGGATAGCGTCCTCGACTAGACAATCTGTGGTAAGCACAATTTAAGCCAGTTCATAGTGATTGCTTGTAGTTGGTCGTGTGCCCAGCAACAGTACCAATGTTTATTGACAAGTTAGACATGTTTTGTTAAGGCAGAAAGCCTAAAATAAGAGTGTGGAGAGGGAGGAACACGGAGCGACGTTCGTCCCCTCTGAGCGCTGGCAGGTGACTAAAAGCTCCCTACGGCGAAGGCCCCTCCCGGAGTGAGTGAGGCGGAATGAGTGAGGCCCACCGGGCAAAATGGACCCGCCCAACGGGGGAGTCCACTCTCACTGTATGTAGAGGACAGATAGAGGTTTGAGGCAAACATGTTGTGTGATTATTTTTGTTTGTGTTAAAGGGGAAACATTTTTATTGGAGTGTCGAAGGGTTGCAGGTTTGTCTTTGGGGAAGAAGTTGCTGAGAACTTCGAAGCCAGCACAGAGGGAGTAGTTGACGAGACTCCAAGGTAGTGGAGCAGAGGACCTCGAGCTGTGAGGAGAAGCAGTGAAGAGTGTCACGTGCTTCTGTTGAGGTGGTGAAGCACCATAGTTGCTCGAGGGAACTTTATGGTGTAGCAGCCAGGAGAGCTGTGGAGGACCCTAGCAGAAGGGTGAAGCACCGTAGTTGCTCAAGGAAACTTCATGATAGCAGCCTGGAGGAGCTGCAGAGGATCCTGGTAGTGAAGCCCGGAAGAATCTGAAGATATAAGGGTAGTGACCTTCCAGAGGTGGAAGGGAAGATCTGGTGGATTACTTGTAGGGAGTTGATAGTGTTTGGTTGTCATTAGCGTGCAAGACGCAGTGAGAGGCGAGTGATTGTTTGCATTCTTATGTCAAGGAGTGTTTTATACTGAAGTTTAGAGTTACAGACGTAGGCTGGATTACCTACAGATGTATGTGTTCTAGGACTGATAGTGATCGATTGATCATTGTTGTGTATCAACGAACATTTATACTGATATATGTTATTGCATTCAAATGCTGATTTTCTTTGTACACACACACACACACACACACACACACACATATATATATATATATATATATATATATATATATATATATATATATATATATATATATATATATATATATATTTCTATATATATTTCTATATATATTTCTCTTGTTGATAGTGCAACGGTGTATGTAGACTTGATCTACTTGAGGAGGTTGATAGTATCAGGTGGTGAATCAGAAGATAGGATACCACTTGGTAAACTGATAATAGTTCTGATTGTGTTGGAGAGCAACCTGATTGTAATAGTATAGAGTATAGGATTTATTATTATGTGTGTATGTATTGTGTATGTGCTTTGTCTAGTAAATGTATTCAAATTTGCTGGTATTTGACCTTGTCCTAGTGAGGCTTCCCATGAAATAGTACAGAAGAGAAAGAGAGAGAGAGAACCAAGAACCACTGCTGTGGACAGGGTAGAAGGTAATACTAATAAGTCAAAAGGGGATTGAGGAGATCATATCACCTAAGGAGAGAGTGGGGAGTCACAGCGGCTCGAGTGGGTGTGTGCACGTGACAACGAGGCTAAGTATTGGAGCCGCATCCCCTAAACGTGTGACGTTGAGCCCCTCTCCAAGAGCCAGAAGCGCCCAGGGTGATCTCCTGGTAAAGTATAAACCCTCTACCGAGTTGTGGGTTGGGTTGTCTGTAGAGAAGGATCAACACGACATCATCACCCAACCAACCAACACACAATCTATAATATTCCTAAGTGTGCCCTAAGAAGATGCTTAGGTGCAATTCAATAACGTCCACTTAGGAAGAAATTTGTTGGTTCACCTGCGTGCCGTTAGAGGTCACTACTGTGTTTCGTTTGGCCAATCAGAGAGCAGCAACATTCTTCATATTGAAGATTTAGCGCTGGCTTATCGGAGCTCTACTGCCTCCTATTTACGTCGAATTTTCTTATAAAATTAGTATATTTCTAAGTAAAACAATGTTTTTTTCAACTTCTGCAGCCAGCCCCGACATTGTAGTAAACAAACATGTTACATTTGTTGTTTACCTACGTAATTCTAAGAGATACTGTGTAGCTGTCTTTGTTGCTCGGAAGATGCGCTGACAATTATTGTATATATTTACTGAATTTACCCAAGGGCCACTAACTATCTAGTGGCCTCGAAGAGGACAGAAAGCCGGCGGCTTGTTAAAGGGCCCCCCAATTGTCTTAATGATATTTTTGATCTGGAATTTGGCATTTACGGCTTCAGCGGGTAGGCGGTTCCATGGATTTATAACCCTCCTGGTGGAAAAAAACATCTGTTTTCAGTCCTACTTGAGAGAACATACTCTCCAACACTATATCTGTGATTGCCCTGTTATCAGTGACTTCATACCAAATGGTATGAAGTATTTTGAGCTCTGTAATTACTTCATACACTCAGGAATATTGGAAGATATTCTTGTGCTGCACCCAGATTTTGCCAGTGGAGGCTAATAGATCAGCATTATTTTGCTCTCTCCTAATTTCATGTATGACTGGCCATCCTGTGAGGTGAGGATGTTGGATGAGCTTGTAGCTGGTTTTTGATTTACACTGTGTGGTCCTTTATACAGAATAGGGAAGCAGCACATTGCTGTGTATACCTAAACTTGTTTAAAAATACATTGAGAGGAGTCTCGTAGAAACTGGTAAGAGTAATTATAATATAATGTTTCCAGGATTCAGTGCTTACCTCTTGTGAAAATCGCGAAGAGTTGTTTAGTCAGTTGATTTGTTTTTTGTATTGAGGCTGGTATTTTCTAAATTGATTCCATGTACAGTATGCCTAACCATCCTGTGAGATGGGAGTATTAGATAAACTTATAGCTAGTTTTTTATCTACACTGTGTAATATTCCATATAGAATAGGGTAGCAGCACATTGCAGTGTATACCTAATCTTCTTAATACAAAAAATCAGTAATAAAGATTTTAAATTATAGTTTGTATTATTACAAATACAGTACTGTATTATCCTTATTATGTCATGCTGACCATGGATCATTAAGATCTCATGTTGAAATGTAATAGTCATATTTCTTTTGAACTGCTAATCCATGCTAATCATTCATTAAATTGTGCTTTGTCTCAATTTTTCACTTCCTTGGATATACTGTACAGTACAAAAAGATAGGATAAAAATAAACCAGTAATATTTCTTTCATTATATTTTTCATTTAAATAACTGCATCAATATTTTTACAGCTGACAGAATTTGTTTTACCATACAGGTGCATTATTTGTTAAAAAAAACCAGTGTTGAAAGTAATGAAACACCATTTTCTGGGTGAGTCCCGGAGGCTCCCCGGAGCTATCCCAGGCTGATATGCTAATGTCAGACTTTGGCATCAGTCATGTGTATGGAGTTCTTAGGCCTACCGGGGACCACGGCCAGAACCAGGCCCCCCTCAGAGAGGCAAGGGGAGCAATGGCCTATAGAAGCCCCCGTGTAGTTGGAAGCATTCTATGTCTGCCATCGACCGGAACAGGCACCCAGAAAGGTAAGCGCCTCAAAACAAACCCCTATTCTGGTTAAAATTGCTACCAAAAACCGAACTAGTGGATACAACTCCCCAACCGAAAACAAGCAAACTAGTGTGACGTCACACACCGCCGCGCTGCTGTCTGCGCAGCTCCCCCCTCCCTGGGAGGGGGAAGGGGGAGCCCCAGACCCCCCGCGCCGGCTACCCACACCTCGGTTCTTGAGGCTGGATGTCAAAAACGCGAAAAACCGCCAACCGGAGGGAGGGAGGGATGCCGGGGAGCCTCCGGGACTCACCCAGAAAATTGCATTTCATTACATTCAACGCTGGTTTTCTGGGGGGAGCCCCGTCGGCTCCCCGGAGCTAACTACCCACAGACAGAAAAAAGAGGGACTTACCCGGGAGGCGGTCGTCGCTCACTCCTCAACACGAAGCAGAGACAACTGGCTGCAACCGCCGACCCAAAGCAACACAGGCCCGACGTGGCCTAGGGACATTCACAAGGTAACGAGCAGCCAGGACTCTGTTCGACCGCCAAAATCCCCGCGCCCGAATATCAGACCAAGACATATTCCCCAAGACGGCAGCAAGAGCCACGAACTTACGAACGTCATGGGCACGGGGATAGACCGCAGGCTGGCTGGACCTAATAACCCTGCGGACGACCTGAGAGACCCGAACCCGTGAACAGGGAAGAAGGGAAACCGGATCAACCCACAGAGCGTCCCCGGACACAGAAGCTGTGGCGCGCAAATAACGGCAAAGCGCCGCAACCGGACACAAAACATGATGCACCCCCGGCCTGACCAACCAAGCATCAACCACCCATGGACCCCTTCGGAACGCAGCAGTCTCATTCTTCGCCAGAAAAGGAGGAGACGGCTGCAAACGAACAAAACAATCACCACGACCAAAAGAGCAGAAACCCCTGCGCCGGAGGAGAGCATGAAGCTCCCCAACCCGACCCCCAGAGGCCAAAGCCAACAAGAAAAGTGACTTGGAAAAACAAACCTGGACCGAAGGGGCCACAACGAAACGAGGAGATGAAAGGAAAGCGAGCACTCTGTCCAAAGACCAGGACGGCTCAGGCGACGCATGAGCAGGCCGGAGGTGAAACAATGCACGAGACAGCTTGCGAAATGGCGCAGACGTAACATCGATACCGAAAGCAAGCTGAAGCGGCTCCGCCAGCGCCGCACGATACGAAGCGACAGTGTTAGGCATAAGATGACGGTCCTGAAACAACCACGAGAGGAAGGACAAGACCACCCGAACAGACAAGGAGCTAACACAACGAAGACGCAAAAAGAAACGGAAGGACCGCGAGGAAACTTCATACTGCCGCCGAGAAGAAGCCCTCAGGTGGGACACCAACAAGGAGGCCACCTGATCACCATAGAGATGATGATAGACTCGAGTCAAAAAAACCATACGCGAAGACTCGAGGAGAAGATCGAACCAGCCACTTGACGTACCGGCCCGATCTGCTGAAAGAGGCGGAGCCGCGGGAAAACCCTCGGGTTCGGACACCGAGCAACCAGCGCCTGAAACCAAGGCTGGGCCGGCCACCAAGGGGCCAGAAGGACAACTCTCCCCTGGTAAGTCTCTAAGAGAGTCAGGACCTGGAGCAACAGCCGAACCGGGGGAAAGAGGTACAGGAACCCCCACCTCGACCAGTCTAGCCGAAAGGCATCGACCCCGACGGCCTCGCGATCGGGAAAGGGCGCCGCATAAACGGGAAGACGCCGCGACCACGCAGAGGCGAAGAGGTCCACTTCGGGGCGCCCGAACGTCTGGCAAAGCCAACGGAAGGACTCGTCGTCGACCGTCCACTCCGTGGAGAGGGGAACGAAGCGAGACAGGGCGTCGGCCAAGACGTTGGACACGCCTTGTACGTGAACCGCCAGGAGAGCCGAGGGCCCTCCAGAAACAGACGAAGGCGGGACCACAGCCGCAGGAGAGACTCCGGAGGGAGAGACAAGGAGGCGGTTCGAGAGTCCCAAACGAGACCCAGCCAAGTCCGAACCTGAGAGGGAACCAGGTGGGACTTCCTCCAGTTCACCAAGAACCCGAACTCGGCGAGCTGGGAAAGAACCAAATCCCTGGCTAGCAAGCAAGCTGACTGGCTGGGAGCCCAAACCAGCCAGTCGTCGAGGTAGGCCAACACCCGAACACCTAGGAGACGCAAACGAGCCACCACAACCCGTGTAAGGCACGTGAACACGCAAGGTGCCAGGTTCAACCCGAACGGAAGACAACGAAAGCGGTAACTCAGACACCCCACAACAAAATCGAGCCAGTCCCTGAACCGCGGATGAATCGGGACATGCCAATAAGCGTCCCGGAGGTCCAGGGACACCATCCAAGCTCCCGGCTCCAAGAGGAGCCGAACCTGAGACAGCGTAGTCATCCGAAAGGAGGGGCAATGAACCCAGGGGTTCAGACGGGATAAGTCCAGAATGAACCGCAGGTCCGCGCAGTCCCGTTTCGGAACCGGAAACAGACGGGAAATCCATCTGAGGGACGCCGCCGTTTCGACGACGCCCAAGCGTACCCACTCCAAGACGACTCGACAGAGCGCAGGGAAAGAAACCCGCCCTGCCAGCCCCGACCCCCCAAAGGGGGGAGGGGCCACCCAACGCAACCGCAGGCCGCGAGACACGACCCGAAAGGCCCACGAATCGTGGGACCAGGCGCGGGCGAACAGCGCAAGCCGCCCCCCCATCGCCCCGTCAAGGGGGCAAACCGCGAAAGGGCCGGCGACCCTAACGAGACCCAGAACCCCGCACAGCGCGAACACCGCGCCGACCAGACGAGGGAGGGTCCGCAGGAGGAGCCAACCCCAAACCTGACACCAGAGGCCTACCACGACGAGAGGAATCCCAAGCCCTGGCACGACCATTCCGGGAAGACCCACCCCGGGACCCCCGGAAAACCAACAAGTCCGACATCGGACGACAAACCGCCGACGCAGCCTGAATAAACTGCGCCACGGCCGACTCCCCAAACAGGAGAGGACAAAAAGGTGAAGAACGCCTAAGAGCCAGAGCCCAAGCAGATTCCACGGAGGAACCCAGCACCGCTTGCCGACACGCAAGACGGGAAGCATAAAACAGGGAAACCGCATCCCGCAAAATCGGCGTGAACAGCTTCAACAAGGCAGCCGACAAACGCGCAGCCGAGGACAAGGTGCCGCACCCCGGGACGGACCCAAGCGTCCCCACATCCTCCATGAGCCAATCCAAAGACAGCTCCAGGAGGGAAAAGAACCGCAAGGCCGAACTCAAAAGGCCCCGGGCGCGCAAGTCCTCCGCAACGAGCGCCGCCGAAAGGGAGGGAACCTGCACATGGAGCTGAATAACGCCCACATCGCGGGGAAGGGCAGGGGGCAAACAAGCACTCATTCAGGTACTCAAGTTCGCCCCCCAGGAAAACCTGAAGCACCGTGGAAGCTTCCCGCCACTCCAGCGTGCGGGAACGACAGAAGGAATGCCAGGAATCCAGATCAAACAAGGGGCAGTCTGCTAGCCAGGACGACTCCGGAACATCGTAACGGAGCCAGAAAGGGAACGAAGTCCCAAACCTGAACGTGGACGGATCCATTTCCGAGGCATAATCCGGGTCACGCAGGAGGTAAGCTGCAATGGCCGCTCGCACCACACCAGGTTGGATGCGATAAGCCGAAAACCTCCGGAAGGACGGAACCGACGTACCCGGGGGAACACGGAACCGAACCCGGGGAGGGGCCGACACCAAATCCAACTCGTACGCAGAGGGGGGGAAAAGAAAATCCCACTCCTTGTAACAATAAGCCCCGCTCAGTGGGAAGAAAAACCCAGGCGGGGTCCAGCGGGGCCCAAGGCCCCCAAGTCAGCCCCTCCCCAGCCTCGAGGTCCTTCACCACAGGACCCGAGGCCGAGTCCTCTCCCCAAGCCCCGACCCCACAAGACAAGGACGGAGCAGCCGGAAAAGCTGGAGGAAGGGGTGCCCACTGGTCAGACCCTGAAGCTTCGGCCGGGAGACAAGACTAGAATGCCTCTGCCGCCCCCACCCCCCCGGAAGGGGCAACCCCCGAAGCTGCCCGAGTCTCGATCAAGTAACCCCTGCTCCGACCCCGAAACCCTCAGACGCTTCGGGGCCGGAAGCAGGGGCGGGGGACCAGAACGAACAGAAGGGGAAGGACGAGGAGGTGCAGACTGAACCAGGATCGAAGCGACCCCCACCCCCAAGTCCGGGTCTCGAAAAGCAAAGCGGGGCAGCCCCGGGGCATTCGGGGAAGCAATCAACCGAGCGCGCTGCAACGGACGAAACCTAGACTGCAACGCAC
This sequence comes from Procambarus clarkii, assembly GCF_040958095.1. Taxonomy (NCBI): domain Eukaryota; kingdom Metazoa; phylum Arthropoda; class Malacostraca; order Decapoda; family Cambaridae; genus Procambarus; species Procambarus clarkii. The sequence continues at coordinate 42,308,161 of NC_091161.1, forward strand.
GCGCCGCCTGTACCCGAATAGAATCATCAGAGGATTGGGTAAATTGAGTCACAAGCAAGCAGCAACACTCACAGGACTCAGGGTCGAAAGTATCACCGACCCAACAGGCAGCGTGGCAGAGGCAAAAACAATGAGGGTCACCCTGAGACAAGGGGACCGAGCAACCCTCAAACTCGCACACAGCGAGTGGGGACTCCGGGGTCACATCCATCGGACCCACGCGCCCCCTAGGGGATTCCCAGGGTCCTGAGCGTTTACTTTAAGAGGACTCGCGCTCAGGTAGTCCCAGGCAGGGTGCTGCAAACCGGCGCCCAAAACTACCAAGCAAACTTCTAAAGCTGAACCCCAGGGACGTGTACACTCACGGGGACCTAGCAGGGGGCGCCACATAGGAGAACAGTGGAAGGGCAAAAACAAACTGAATAAAATGACAGAACCCCCCACCAGGCAAAAACAAAAAGAAAAACAAAACCCCGCAAGAGGACAGCGAACCCCAAGGAACAGAGCCGGCCGCGATGTCGGGAAATACAAGCTGAGCAGCACCCTGCGCCCCTACCAGTGCAAACTGCCTCTTACTTGCCGGTAACAAGGGAGAACAGAACACCCAAGAGCCCAACAGGCGGCCGAAAAACCGAAAGGTAAAACGGACCAGCAGAGGCAGACCCCGAGGAGCCTGTGGAAGGTGGCCCCAAGCCCCAAGGGCAGTACTTACAGGGCACCTAGGGAAGGCAGCCCTAGGCGCATGCAGCCCGAGTACTGGAGATAACTCCAGGCTCTCGCACCCACAAAACCAACACCACACGCAAAGCACAGTGCAGTAGCGACACCAGAGCCAGAGCACACGACCATCGCCTATAGCATCAGCCTCAAGAACTGAGGTGTGGGTAGCCGGCGCGGGGGGTCTGGGGCTCCCCCTTCCCCCACCCGGGGAGGAGGGAGCTGCGCAGACAGCGGCGCGGCGGTGTGTGACGTCACACTAGGTTTGCTTGTTTTCGGTTGGGGAGTTCTATCCACTAGTTCGGTATTTGGTAGCAATTTTAACCAGAATAGGGGTTTGTTTTGAGGCGCTTACCTTTCTGGGTGCCTGTTCCGGTCGATGGCAGACATAGAATGCTTCCAACTACACGGGGGCTTCTATAGGCCATTGCTCCCCTTGCCTCTCTGAGGGGGGCCCGGTTCTGGCCGTGGTCCCCGGTAGGCCTAAGAACTCCATACACATGACTGATGCCAAAGTCTGACATTAGCATATCAGCCTGGGATAGCTCCGGGGAGCCGACAGGGCTCCCCCCAGAAAAAAAAATTAGGTTTATTGTTACACACAATGGTGCTACATAGCCTTCCCAGCTTGGTGCCTTCTTTTAATACTTACTGATTAAAAAATAAATAATAAATACATTTTATTCAGGAAAAGTACATACAGTTGATTTACAAACATAATGTTGGATTTATAGACAGAGCTAATACATACAATACCTAAAGCCATTAATACTCATAGCATTTCGGGCAAGGTGTGGGGGAAAAAACACAGACTAAAACTTAATAGTAATCTGGATTAGGTATAAATTGTGTTGAAAGAAGGAATAAAAAATACAAAAAGCGGGGTTAGCATAGCATAAATCAGCAATTGCACATGTTGGTGAACAGCGTTGTTTAAAAAATAGCAAGACATGGGTTGACATTTAGGAGGTAAGTTAGGTTACATGGAGTTAATTAGGCAGTACTTGGTTTAACTCTTGAACTGGTTGAGAGGGGTACAGCCTTTTACATGATTTGGGAGGTCATTCCACATTCTGGGTCCCTTGATTTGTAGAGCACTTCTAGTTTGGTTACACACAGCCAAATTGAGTAACAGGAAGAGGTCTTGGACACAAATTTGTTCCATGCTAAATGTAGAGGAATCAGCTGAGTATTCCTCAAATAAAATAAGTTGCCTCAGCTTATAAGGTAAATAAAATAAGCATTTCTCAAATAAGTAGCTGCCTCACCTCACTGCCTTACTGCTACATAGCCTTCCCGGCATGGTGCCTTCTTTTGATAATTACTTGTTCCACACCCAAATTGTATAACAGGAAGAGGTCTTGGACCCCTACTTCCCTCTCTTTTTTAATAATCTATATAGTCATAATTATAGCTTTAAGTATTCAATGAATAAAGTTTTTGACATTTTTACCCTTCTCCTTACCTAACATCATTTGTGCAGCATATTTTTTTTACTCTCACCCAGATTTAATTTCAAAATAAACCAAACTAAATAAATTAGAAATGGGTATGTATAGCTAAGGTACACCCTTACTACTAGGTGAACAGGGGCATTTGGTGATAGTAAATGATCCCATCAGGCAGGGCTCATCACCTTCTCTCATTTTTCATGTTCACCAGTATTTATTTTCTTAATAACTACTGGTATAATATCTTGCTATTATAAAACTAATTCTACTATCATCAAACACATATTTACTTCAAGTTTCAAGCAGAGAATGCATATATAACTAACACGATGGACTCCTCTTCACTAGATTCACCAACTATAATATTTTGGTCATGTTCCAATATCATAAATCGATCCCAGTGTTATTTAGTAGAGAAAAAATGACTTACATCCAGTTTACGTAAAGCTATGAGTGGTCGAAACCACACTTAAATCCCGGAATGAACTTACGAAGGTTTTTCCACTTAGTGTAGCTACTTGAATATGGATGTAGCCGCCACGAAGGCGCTAAGAAGGAAAACGTTCTTGGCTAAGAGGAAAAAACCTTCGTAAGTACCTTCCTGAATCTGGCCCCAGGGTATTATTCAAGTGGCTGTTTGATATTGACTTGTTTGTAGATACGATAGCATTCTTCGGGTTATACACCTTGAAGCCTACTCTTGGGATATTGACATCGGTTCCGACGCGTATCTGTGCAAAGTTTATCAGATTTTTTACGATTGCTTCATGTTGCGAGTGAGCCCTGGCTCAAAATAAAAAAGTTCAGTAGTATCTACCCAGCCTCGCTTAAATAGGGTGACATGGGAGGTTAAAATTATAGTCCTGCAAGCAAAGACCTCGGGTGTGCAGGAGGGGCAACTATCTCCTTCTTCAGATCAAGCAGCTTCGGCGTCTCCTGAACCTTTACATAAATGACCGTTGTTTCGAATCATAGGCCTCCAAAGACTATGTGCAGATTCTTCAGTTTATTTTTGAGGAAAAAGAGAGAGCACGTTGGTAATAGGGATACAGTGCACGAATAATAAGTAAATGTATAACAAAAATCATTTAAATAATGACTAAGCTTAAATTTCCTTCTGCAGGAAGGCGAAGAATGAATATAAAAAAATTCACAAGGGTTGGCCCGAACCCTCATCCACAAGATGCGAACCAATGTCCGGGATGATCCCAGACGCGCCCTATTCTACTGCGCCACTACATGGTGAAATAAATTACAGCCTTGAGTGCAACTGCCCTCACAAGGCTCACGCAGCTTCTCCGGGAGAAGTTGCGTCTAGGATCATCTCGGACGTAGGCTCGAACCTTCATTACGGCCCTTGTGGATTTGTTCATTTCATACATCACGCTATTATGATTTGTGTGTGTAATGAAATAATACTAGTTCGGTAGCATGGTTGATATTGTATGGAACTAATTACCGCGTAACATTAGCAATGGTTATTTTATCGTTTCAAGCGTAGGTTAGAAACACACATGAGTAAGATTAGGTGGATATAAATAAGAGCTATCTCGTATGGGCCAATAGGCCTTCAGCACATAGTTTCATTCTTATGTTCGTAATGTTTTTACTAAATGGGGTTAATAAGTGCAATGAAGCTAAATATGTGATTGTGGGGAGACATATTAGGTGCTCCGAAATAGACGAGGATTAATCGAACATTTATGAAACCTGTACATCTTTCTTCAATTATGGCAGTTTAGTTTCTATTTATTGATCAATTTAATAGATACGAGGTTGTTGTACTTACCATGAACTTCGCAATCAGTTGACGAATGTCGACCGCAACATTCTCATGTCTGCTTACACTTGTCTACCTCGCTCCATCTTTCTGAAATTACAAAATAATTACAGGTTAAATATTAAATTATAAAGTTATGTATATAGGCATATTCGGAAAAAATATTTAATTTTAAAAACTATTAAACATAGTTTTACCGATACATGTATACTGTCGCTAATGTTGGTACATTCAACACTTCAAGTAACTATACTAGAGATATTTCTTTAGTCATGGGTTCAACTGGTTGTACGAGTCAAGGGACGCGAGTTCAATCCCATTGCAGTCCCACCATATTTTGGCGCAGATAAATCACTTATGTGAGTTCATTACATAAAATATATTAAAATCCAAGAACCTAACGTAGCTTCTTTCACCACAAGCTAATAAACAGGCAGCTTAGTTTGGATAACACAATCTATTGATCCTCGAATGACTGTAAACTTCCCAGTGACCAATTCTCTCAACTCTCATCTTCACTACTTATTTCTGCAACATGTTTGAGTCGGCTGCAACATATTTGAGCTCCTTGGCTTTGCTCAAGAGAGAATCTTGCGGTTTCTTCATGCTGAGTTTTACGCTATCTGGCAGGTCCAAGTAGGCGTAGTGGGTAGCTTCCCTCCTGGCAGGCATTTCTGATGCGATCTGCAATAAAAATAACACAAGTTTAATATATACCACACACTGTGGTAATCAATAAGCGGTACGTTTGTGTTGTGCACAAAATAATTTGAACTAATTAAAAAATAATTTGTTGGCAAACAGTAATAACATTGTTAATACGAGGTCTTGAACTAGATACTGAAAGAGGAAACAAAAGGCATGGTATTGAAAAAACTGAACTGCAATTGTAACGAATTTGAGTGCTGATTTATATATGTTTTGTGAAGCGATGCTGATGGAAACAGTAAGTAAACTTTATTTGAAAAAGAATAAAAGACTGAAAAGCATGACAGAGAAATCAGTAAAAATAAGAAGCAATGATCTCCATAAAACATAACCACAACCGTAATAATTCACTCTTAAAACTGTGCACACTGAGAAATCTTGTCTTCACTAGTTCGTGGACTAGTGGTACACCTTTCTTTAAAACTAAATCTACACACGCGATATGAAATGTGGAAAACTAAAATCTACACTCATTACGGTAGAAATGAATGAAAGCCTGATCTGTCTGTATAAACGGTGGAGGGCCAGAAATAATGGTGTGATTTATATATATCATAAAATACAAATAAAACACACTGGAGGCTTGATCGTCATTTACCAGTTTCTTAAAGGATTTTTTTTTTTTTACATGCAAGCATGCGTATAACTTAAAATAAAAGCATAAACAAAATGAACATAGAACACAAGCACAAAGCACACATACGTACACGGACAAAGGAACAAATCAAGAGAAGACCAGCCGGAAGGGCTGACCACAAAACACACAAGCGCATACATAAAACACAACAAAAAGATAAACAGTGGAATATAAGCACAGGGGAAACACCAGAACATAACGTACACATAACAAGCCTACCAACACCTCACACAGACAGAGAGGCTCCATCACAAAACGATAAACATACAATAAGAAAGATAATAACAAAGGAAACAGACCTCCCATAACAAACTGGAGGCGAAACATAACAGAGCATAAATCGTGGCCGGAACACACAAACAGCCTGAAGGGCACGCAATGACATAAACAAGCATACACATCCACAACCGGACACCCACACACAAGCCATACAAAAAAAAACACAACATAAACCGGAGCACGCAGGACCGGGAAGCATAACCTACCCCACCCACACTCACACGCCCCACAGCCACGCACACAAAAGGATACACAAGATATAAAGAAATCATATGCGAGGAACACAGTCCTCAAGAGGCAAAAGTGTGCTTTTCAGGGAAACGATCGTAAGGATACTTCTTATAAGCCTCCCAAATCAAATCCTCAAGGTTGGAAGGGTTACAAATCCCCCGCTGCCGAGGAGGTATCATAAACTCTGGAATATCCAGATCAGGCGGCAACGGCCAACGCTTAAGGTCACTGACACTGTTACGGCCCTCTCGGGTCGCAACCGGGTTCTTTCTCTGCTGTTGTTAGAGGAAGGGTATCCTGCCCCAAGCTAGTAGTGGTTTTCAAGGGATGAGATCCGTAACGCAAGTAAATAAAAGGGGAAGGGAAATAAAGTCAAAAACTTAATAATATAATTACCGTCACCAATAAATATATATATAAAAGGTTACACAGGGGAGGGGTATAAACACTGTTATCTACAAAGTAGTCTTCTTCTGAAAACGGAGTGTTCTACGGTGCTCACGATACTAAGCTCTTGGTGCTCTTGTGGCCTTACGATGAATACTTCGATCCTCTCGAGTCTACCCTGGCCACAGGCCAGCCAAATCACAGTTCCACTGGGGGCACCGTCGTGGAGGCCATCAACCACAAGGCCAGCCGGTAGCTGGCAGGTTCAAATCAGCGACGCTGGTTAGGCCACCCCACGATCGATACTAAGGTCGCGAAACCCTAGTCAGGAGCCTCGTGTGATCCCACAGACCACTCTCCTTGCCACAACACCCCAGTGGTTAAGCGTCTCCACCAGTCAGTCCCGGGTACTACAATCCCTCAACTGCCACGTCATAGGCAGGGTAACACCACAGTGTTCATCCGACGGGGCGACTCACAGCTGCTGCAGCAAACACTTGGAGACCAGTCGGATGCCTTGGGTAGACTGACTCAACTTCCATTACAGCAGTCCCAGGTCAACTCTGTAATCAGACACGTCATCAGTAACGAGGACACTCTAGGGCATGTCACTTACCGGCTTAGACACAAACGCCCACCTATCCACTCCATAGATGGCGTTGCTGTCTAAGCTCCACCTCACCAGAGGTCAGCAGCGGCTGTGTTATGAGCTGATCAGGACGGGAAACTAGCCCTTGTGGCCAGTATATCTCACCCTCACTAGGTGTCGTCGTCCATTTGGAGGGGGTTTCGGGATCTGACCCACAGATGGTGCGGTCGTCACTGCTCCATGCTCGGACGCTGGATTCGGGTCCGTAACAGACACAAGTCGCATAACGAGGCCGGGGAGCGCCAACCACGCCCTGCGAGGAAGCAGACGAGGGTCGCTGAGAGTGCCTGGCCGTCGTACGCACAGGAGCAGGGGACGGTCGACGAGACGATAGCAGGTACTCTGAGAGAGAGCAACAGATAATCTGAGAGAGAACTCTATCAACATCAGAGGCGCGAGACTGTTCAACACGCTTCCACTACACATAAGGGGCATAACTGGCAAACCCCTCAGTGTTCAAGAGAGAACTGGATAAGCACCTCCAAAGGATACCTGATCAACCAGGCTGTGACTCATACGTCAGGCTGCAAGCAGCCGCGTCTAACAGCCTGGTTGATCAGTCCAGCAACCAGGAGGCCTGGTCGACGACCGGGCCGTGGGGACACTAAGCCCCGGAAGCACCTCAAGGTAGCCAAGGTAGGTAGCACTTCCACTGAGACCGCAGGAGACAGGGAAGAGACGGCCAGAGACGGCCAGAGACGGAAGAGGCGGCAAGACCTCTGCCGAGGGAACGAGGAAGGTCACAGAACCCACAGAGCGAGCATCTTTTCTCAACACCACCACCAGGCCATCCCGCTCACCACGAACCTCAGCAGGGGGAACCACCCCCCACATAGAACTGGAGCCATCCGACGCAGGCGACGCCCTCCAAGCAGGAGCCGCAGACACCATATCTGAAGCGACGGCCGAAACACCGGCACCAGCATCCTCAGGCAAATGCACCTCTGCCACCACCGTGGTATGCAACACACCCGGAACCACCCCGCCGTCGCCGGAAGATCCACAATCGCCGAATTCGCCAATATCGGCCCACGCTTGAGAAGAACGCAGGGAACGCTTAGGCTACATGTCGTCAGACCCGGAGGCTGACTCAGACATGGGCAACACAAGCCGGTCGAACCGAAGGACGACGCAGAACGGCAGCATCCTCAACCACATGGGGTATCAGGCCAGGAACAGGAGGAAGCGGCGGAACCACCCCAGCACATCCAGGACCAGAGGCACGGACATAGGACCAGGAGTAGCAGCCGAAGACGCGGGAGAAGACGGGGCCTCCGCATACGGTGCACCAGGAAGGTCTCTGGAACAGTGAGAACAGTGACGGGAGCAGGTAGACCAACCGACAGCACCGCATCACCTGGAGGAAGAACAGCAACCACCGGGGGCTCGTCGGGCGATGCAGGAGGGAGGGGGGGGGGCCGCAGCAGCAGCGAACGGGACCCGCATCTCCTCATCTCCTCTGTGACCTATTTACCCCTGTCACATCTATATAGATTATATTCTGGTATCCAGATCTCACTGTCAATGTTCTTTTGCATGGGTTTCTGTGCAAGGTCCAAATAATGCATTTGGCTCAGTGAGGAGGTTATTTATGAACGGTACTTAGTTATTTGCTTTTTTTCAGACCTTGTATGTTGGTAAAGATGAATGAGGTTACTCTATTTGGGGTAATTTGATGATTTTTTCAGGCAGGTCCATTATGTGTGGGATTGTCGGTTTTGTTCTGACGAGTACTGATTGTTGCAGGGTTGTTGCCTGTCGTAGCTGGAGATTTGGTGTGGGGTGTAATTGCATGTGATTCTGTTATGCAAGTGGGTCTTTCAGCCAATTCCATACACAATCTTCAACCTTTTGAAACCTTTTTTCGCCTGGGTATGAAATAAACTGGCTTTTGTCCAAAGCCATGTTCATGTTTGCCTCTATTTAGCGTTCTGTGCCTTCCACGTAAAAGTATAGACAACTGAGGGCATAGCATTCTTTTACCTTGAGTGAGGTTTCGTACATGTCAGGATGGAGAAATCTACATGTTGATTGAAAGCGACATTTTCCTTTCCTTAGCATATTTAAACACTTTTTGGGGATGGTTAACAGCATTCTAATCCTTTTATATTTCCTGAATGTCAGCAAATGTCCCTTAGATATATGTACTTGTATAGATTTATATTAGTATATTTCGGTAGCAGTCTTTCTTGTAAACATTTGTTAAATATGACCGAAAAAGTTTGATTAATAATTCTAACACGAATTTTCTCATGTTTTTTACTGTCGATGGTAATTGAAAAATCAATTCTCCAAAATTCATTTTTATTTCTAGTCTAACGCGACACTTGAACGCGTTTCGTAATAACTTGTTACATTTTCAAAGATTTTAAGTTATTACGAAATGCGTTCAAGCGTCGTGTCAGACTAGAAATAAAAATGAATTTTGGAGAATTACTTATTCAATTACCATCGACAGTAAAAAGAAACATAAGAAATATTGAGAAAATTCGTGTTAGAATCATTAATCTTACTTTTACGGTCGTGTGTGTGTGTATATGAATGTGTATGTATATGTATGTGTGTGTGTGTATATATATATATATATATATATATATATATATATATATATATATATATATATATATATATATATATATATATATATATATATATATAATATAGTGACGGGAAAGTGTTGGAGTGTTGATGTTCGGCAGTCCTCCAATGGCAGGTGTCAAAGCCTGGTCACACTTAAAACAAAAATATAGGCTGCTTGCCTGTTGTCTGTGGTAAGTGAGAGGGAGGAACACGTAAAACACAAAGTATGAACAATGAAACTTTAATATATTTACTTTAAACATAAATGAAAAAAAAGAAATCTCGGAGAATTAAAAATTCAATGAAATAATAAAGAACTGCAAAGACAATGTGAGACACAATAATACAAAAGAGAAAATGTAAAATTGGTGCCGAGAATATCGGCTATGGCTGAAACCTCCCTTCGTATACGAGCTAATGAGCTAGTATGCCAGAGAGATGTCAACGCTAAGAGCACAAGGAATATTCTGAAGTTGATAGCTGGTCAGGCTCAGACGTCGAATCGGGTAGAGGGCACTGAGGTGCAGTGTGCAGGTGCGTGGCTGGCAAGTCACCAATCAAGAGCAGGCAGGCTGGTGAAGGGTAGTTAGCTGGTTTGATGACGAGCCGGAGTGTGGAGGGTGTGTGGAGTGGGGGGAATTGGGTACGTTTTGCCTCCTGGTCAAAACGTTTTGTGCTACTGGTCACGTATCTTGAATGTAGCATCTTATACTTGGATATTTGGCGTAACTTGAAGTAGGGAAGAGCAGGCTCAATCTCTCTTGAAAGAGATTATCGTCACTATATATATATATATATATGCGAACAAGCCTGAATGGTCCCCAGGACATATGCAACTGAAAACTCACACCCCAGAAGTGACTCGAACCCATACTCCCAGAAGCAACGCAACTGGTATGTACAAGACGCCTTAATCCACTTGACCATCACGACCGGACAAAATGAGGTGATAGCCGAGGCTATATGAACCACCCCACCGCCGGCACTCGGATAGTTATCTTTGGCATAGCATTTTACCAAATCACCTCATTCTTTGGGGCACACGTGAGGAACACAAATGCGAACAAGCCTGAATGGTCCCCAGGACATATGCAACTGAAAACTCACACCCCAGAAGTGACTCGAACCCATACTCCCAGAAGCAACGCAACTGGTATGTACAAGACGCCTTAATCCACTTGACCATCAAGACCGGACAAAATGAGGTGATAGCCGAGGCTATATGAACCACCCCACCGCCGGCACTCGGATAGTTATCTTGGGCATAGCATTTTACCAAATCACCTCATTCTTTGGGGCACACGTGAGGAACACAAATGCGAACAAGCCTGAATGGTCCCCAGGACATATGCAACTGAAAACTCACACCCCAGAAGTGACTCGAACCCATACTCCCAGAAGCAACGCAACTGGTATGTACAAGACGCCTTAATCCACTTGACCATCACGACCGGACAAAATGAGGTGATAGCCGAGGCTATATGAACCACCCCACCGCTGGCACTCGGATAGTTATCTTGGGCATAGCATTTTACCAAATCACCTCATTCTTTGGGGCACACGTGAGGAACACAAATGCGAACAAGCCTGAATGGTCCCCAGGACATATGCAACTGAAAACTCACACCCCAGAAGTGACTCGAACCCATACTCCTCATTTTGTCCGGTCGTGATGGTCAAGTGGATTAAGGCGTCTTGTACATACCAGTTGCGTTGCTTCTGGGAGTATGGGTTCGAGTCACTTCTGGGGTGTGAGTTTTCAGTTATATATATATATATATATATATATATATATAATATAATATAATATATATGTATATGTATATATATAAATATGTAATATAATATAATGTGTGTATGTATTTAAGTTTTATGCACTAGTTAATTTGCTCGAAACATGCTTAAAAGGTCTTTTCTATTGCAGGTGTGTTGGAGCTGCAGGTGTGTGCAAGGACACTTCAGGTGTGTATGAGGGATCTATAGGTAATGTCCACCGTCCACTCCACATGGTCACTGCTGTTAAAACCACTTGTGTCGCAACACGTGGGGAAACTCAAGTTACAATACATGAACACATTGCTGGTATGATATATATACAGGCGTGTGAGGGAAATACAGGTATGTTCGAGGGCACTACATGTGTGTGAGTGAGCTCGGGTTACAATGCAGGAACACATTGCAGGTATGATAAGTATACAAGTGAAATAGGTTTTAAATCATTAAGGACAACATTAGTTTTATTAACATCAATTCAGATGTTTCGTATCATCGTGCATTAGACATCAGCAAAAGAACTCGGAGAGATTTTACTAGTCTCATATTATTGATAAATATCCTGTTGATAATGTTCAAAGACTGACAACAGTAGTATCTACTGAAATTTTTTAAAATATTAAACTAAATATTTTCACAGGAATAGTGAAGGTCAAGCGGACATAATATTCAATTATTAACATTCTTTAAAGTGAAGTGGTGTTGTACGATACGTTTTTAAAGCCGTGTGTATATTATTCCAGTATGTATGAATCTTGTAATCATGGAATTATTTTGATAGAGCATGAACAAATCGGCAACAAGAATAAAAACATAGGAATGAAGGAAACTGCAGAAAGGTCTTGATTGGCCCCTATGTAGCAGTTCCTATTTATATCCACCCAAACTCAAGAGATCCTACGTCTGTTATGTTACCCAGTAATTTGTTCAAGTCAACAACGCTGTTACCAAATTAGTATTTACCCAGGTCTTTCCTAAATCTAAACTTGTTCAATTTATATCTATTATTTCGCGTTCTATTCAGTGAAATATTTAATACCTTATTAATATCTCCCTTATTATGCCTATTCATCCACCAGTACACTACAACCAATGCCTCACACGGAAGGTGTTATGGCCTCACTCGACCAGTAACCGGGTTCTTTATCTAAGTCGCTGCTAATGGGTTTGATGCCTCTTCTTCATTCATTCTTCTAGTAAGTTACATAGAATTGGCAATAGCAAGTAATCGTGAAAGGAAAGGGGAGGGGGTAGACAGTACTAATCAGCACTTTCCCAAATATAATATATAAAAAATAATCACTATATTTACATATGAACATTGCGAGTATCACTTTTGCACAGGACACTAATACGACAAATTCTGCAGTCTTCTATCGCTGGGAGTCCACTATCTTGTGTTATACGTCACCCACGCTCAATGGTCCTCACACTGGTGAGTTCACCCTACTCAACACATGGGCCAGTCCTACATCGTAACGTCACTGTGTCTAAGACACCCCACTTCGTCTCTCCAGCAACACCCCGGCAGAAGTATGCGGCAACACCACTTGCAGGGGTACGCGGCGACCGACCCCCCCCCTGGCAGGGGGTACGCGGGATGACCGCCCCCCCCCCCCTGGCAGGGGGTACGCGGGATGACCGCCCCCCCTGGCAGGAGATACGCGGGATGACCGCCCCCCTTCCTGGCAGGGGATACGCGGGATGACCGCCCCCCTTCCTGGCAGGGGGTACGTGGGATGACCGCCCCCCTTCCTGGCAGGGGGTACGTGGGATGACCGCCCCCCCTGGCAGGGGGTACGCGGGATGACCACCCCCCCCTGGCAGGGGGTACGCGGGATGACCGCCCCCCCCCCTGGCAGGGGGTACGCGGGATGACCGCCCCCCCTGGCAGGGGGTACGCGGGATGACCGCCCCCCCTGGCAGGGGGTACGCGGGATGACCGCCCCCCCCTGGCAGGGGGTACGCGGGCTGACCGCCCCCCCTGGCAGGGGGTACGCGGGATGACCTCCCCCCCGGCAGGGGGTACGCGGGATGACCGCCCCCCCTGGCAGGGGGTACGCGGGATGACCGCCCCCCCCCGGCAAGGGGGTACGCGGGATGACCGCCCCCCCCCCCCCCGGCAGGGGGTACGCGGGATGACCGCCCCCCCCCCGGCAGGGGGTACGCGGGATGACCGCCCCCCCGGCAGGGGGTACGCGGGATGACCGCCCCCCCCCCCCCCGGCAGGGGGTCCATTTGGTCTAGTGTCCCTTTGTCCAATGATCATGTGAACAAATAAACAAAGACAGAAATGCATACACCAATGATAATTAAATACACAAGTAATCTTTGTGTCATGTCATGGAAAAGTGAGGTTGAAACCTGCCTTAACGTGTGAGTGAAACCTTTTAGCCTGGGAGCACGAAACTAACCCTCAAAGTGCTGTCCCTATGACTGGAACCAGTTTTTTCCACTGATGCAGCCCAGGCCCAGGTGATAAAGGCATTGCAACGACTTTTGCAATATCCTTGGCCAGCCCATCCCGAAGGCTGCCCATAGATACCCAGCGAGGCTGACTTTGGTCCCAGACCAGAGGATACAGGAGAGTGCACGGATGGATATGCGCTCCTGGAGATTCCACGCTGATATACATCTGGTCATACTCACTCGCACAACTTAACACAGTCGCGAAATTCCATTGTCTCATTCCAGGACAAAATTGGGCCATCTCCTTATTCTAATGGGTGATGTAGTCCATGTCTATGCAGCCGTTATCCTTGAGATTTGATACCTATGGTATTTATATTATAATTTTTGTTAACTTGTAATATTCATTTCGGTATGAAAGGCTTTGGCTTTCTGGTCCCTTCCATAAGTAAGTTATCCCTACTGCCACCATATATTCAAACTTCAATACAGTGATCACTCATATCCATGGGGCCACGGAATTAATTTCGCATGTGAATCGTTTAGTGAATTCTAGGTAAAGTCAAGCTGGTTCATCATTACCTTTAGTCACGTGGGTCATGATACATGTTGGCTTAAAGTTTCTTGTTGCCATGTCCAATAGTTTAGCTCACTCTGTGCCACTATACGGTTCTTGTATCTATCCATGGTTGAAGTCTCCATGATTGAGTTTCATGGATTTCATGGAAATCGATCCATGGATCGATTTCTAACAGGCGGCAAAGTCTGCTCTCTCGGTTATATTATGTACTGCTATGTTTGTCATAATCTTGCCGGGGGTCTGTTATTTAATGGACGATTATACATCTCGGCTGCTACCTTTTGGTTCTTACATTGTCATGGTGCCTGTTGCATTGTCTCGGAACTCCTCCCAGCCCGGTGTACCCATCTCCTTGAAACTAAACTTTTATCAGCAGAGCCGCCACTCCTCCCCTTCCAACCCTCTGTAGTGTAATGTTGGCGCCAGTACACAGTCTTGACACTCGAGCAGTACAGTCAAATTAGTCAGTGTGGTATTGGAGGAATCTTACTTTTATGTTGTGGTTGTCAAAGAAATATTTGATCGGAAGTGGAAGGTCATTCATAATTTTTATTTTCTGGTAGTCACGCCAGTGTGTCGATGGCTTTTACAGAGTCTACTGATAAATGTTCCCTTGATATATTGTGGTTAATGGGCAGGATCTCAGTATGTTAAGAACGTCTTATACAGGTCGGTTGGGCCTGACAGATTTTCTGTAGTGTCATAGTGAGGTGGACGTTTTGTGCTGAACATACTTATAGGTTTCGAATCTAAAGAAATCACAGGTTTTTATACAGGTGTTTTCAGGCCGTTGGAAGTGTGTAGTTTCTGTTAGACCTGATTGTTAGGAACAAAAGTTTTAAGAGATGGGGATACCTAGGTTTAATTCACCTTCATCCTTCTTTCATACAAATTTAGCTGCAGTGTTTGTCATTATGGTGGGTTATATTTGTGAGATGGTATCCATACAAGAGACTCTAAACCCTTTATACTGTGCAGTGAGCAGGTTATTTAAAAGTCCAATTATAAGGCTCTTACTGTCGGTCGTACATGACTCTTTTCAAGAGCAGACTTTGTAGCACACAATTATTCCTCCTCCTACTTTTAATATACTGGTAATTAGTTTAGTGCAGCCAATTGTTTGTGTAGAGGTCAGCTAGTTGTTTATACCGACACTGATAGTCTGTGTGACAGTAGTGTTTCTGTAAAACCTGCATGCTATTGCAGTCCGTCCTGAAGATGTCTGGACTGTGATATCGATGTGAACAGTTCTCGTGTGATCTTCAAAATTTTGAGGCAATTATTTAAAGTGTGACAGCTTTGGAAAGAGAGTGATTCTAATTAACCATTTTAGTGGCGGTTGTATATGGTACTTGAATTGAGTGTACAGATGAAGAGGGATATCCGAGACAGAAATAATGCATTTAAAAGGAATGCACAGTTTCCCGAGATTGTAGCCATTTTTACTCTGCCATTAACAACACAAGGAGTGAGTTGGTATGTTGCACCACTTAATAGTGTGCTAACGGCTCAGAATAATGTCTCGGAGCAATGCTGGAGATGTAAGGCTTTCATGACCTGAAGGGAAAAGGACGTTGTTAACTTCGATGATTCACTAGTATGGTTGGAAGCTTCAGTTCTTTCCTCATGTTGATTCTTGTGCCTCTTGGGGCACAAAGAAATACCCTCACGGCTTCATTCTGAATTACTTCTAGTTTGTTCAAAACAGAGGCGGGGAAGCTAAGTGCAAGGCATGATAATCAACTAGGGATCTAACAAACATGTTGAATAGTCTGGCATATATAACATTTATACTAATATTCCTACTAGTAAGTTTTCTCAGTGATTTGGCTTTTAACCTACAATATAGGTAGTTTAGTGTCATTGATGATACTACAAGGTATTTGTGCTGCCCACGTTTCCATAGTTTGGTTGTTAACTTTGAAAGCTAGAGATCACTGGTTGTATTTTGGGAGAAAGAGCGATGGATTAAGTTAGACAGAACTCAGAAATTTTAGGAGCGAGTGAATCGAGGAGAGATTGAAGTCTGGTTTAGATATTTGGAACAAAACAAACTGTTATGTCGTCGACATAACAGATGACAGCTTTATCATAGTGTGAAAATAAGTTTTTGTGCATTAGGACATTGAACAGTGTTGGGCAAAACACACTACTCCAGGGTGTACCCAAATCGATGGGTGCATAATTTCTTTTTACTCGAAATAGCCGAGACCGTTCTGATATTCAGGTACCCCTTGAGCCATGTCAATAGTCTTTCATAAACTCCAAAAAAGGCAGACTGTTCTAAGATTATGTATCATTTATGATGTATTCAAAGCGGCTTTTAGTTGAATAAATTCCACCAAAAAGGATGGTATCTAGCAAAGTATTCATCAAAGCAAGCTAGAAGGCTTCTTGCAGGAAGAAGGTTAGAAGTAAGTTGGGGGCTGATTTGAAACGTTAACCTGTCGTGTATAATCCTCTCAAGAGCTTTACACATACAGGATGTCAGAGATGGGGTCTGAAGGCACAAAGAAATCGCCTGAATATTATTTATCAATGAGAAAATGAGTAAGAGCTTGAGAGTAGGATTCAATCCTCTGCTCTGGGTACTAAAAAGTTAACCAGATTGGAATTCTTTTGACCATATCGTGGTACAGTTGCCAAAGGAATTTGGTTGTCCCTAGAGCATAGGTTTGACTCCTGCTCACTGATCCTACTGATTTTCTCATGGGTCAGAATTTGTGTGAATTTGGCTTGGGTATGGGTATTATTAATCGGTATCCAGCTGTCAGGTAAGATATCTTGCCTCAGACTTTGATTAGTTCTAGCAGAGGGCTTTAATAGGGGAATTGAGGATGTAACGGATACCTTTCGTCCTGGGTTGCAAAGCAATTGCAAAGATTGAAAATGTTGACGAGTCACGTTGCAATGGTGTTGCATGCAAAGTTGCATGCTTAGTAAACGTATTTTTTAGTATCAAAATAAAATATATAAGGGTATAAGTGGTTTAGGATGTTAAAAAGAAAAATCAAAACGATTCGTACAGTTTTTTGTAAAAGTTTCGTACGTTAGGTAGTGGAAGTATGGTGTTTCAAATGTAATTTTCATGGCAACATTCTTGGGAATGAAGGGAAAGTGGGGAAAAGCGAGGAGAACTTTAAATGTTTCAAATTGATTCGTACAGTAGATAATTTTGTATACTGTAATTAAAGATTAGTAAGAAAGATACATTAAGCATTAGGCTTAGTTTCTGGAGAAACGTTTAGGAGAGTTTCAAATTGTTAGCTTCAGTGACGCTGAAACTGGTCAATTTGAGCTGGTCGGCCGAGCGGACAGCACACTGGACTTGTGATCCTGGGTTCGATCCCAGGCGCCAGCGAGAAACGATGGGCAAAGTCTTTCACCCTATGCCCCTGTTACCTAGCAGTAAATAGGTACCTGGGAGTTAGTCAGCTGTCACGGGGTGCTTCCTGGGGGTGGAGTTCTGGCAAGGACCGGGCCGCGGGGACACTAAAAACAAAGCCCCGAAATCAAGTAAAGATAACGCAAATAAGGATTTACAAAGGATAAGAATGTAAAGGTTGTTTAAAGGAACGTTTCAAATTGAGTCTGTGAAACAATTAAGGTTTACAGAGTGTAGATATGCATGTCGAGGTTAGTACAAGCATGAACGAACGTTTAGTGGGTGTTAAATACAATAACTGTTAGCAATGACTTCCTTCCCGTACAAGTGCAAAACCCAGTCGTGACTGTCTCCCCTTCCATTCATCAGCTGACAGTCGTGACTGTCTCCCCTTCTATTCATCAGCTGACAGTCGTGACTGTCTCCCCTTCTATTCGTCGGCTGACAGTCGTGGTTGTCTCCCCTTCCATTCATCAGCTGACAAAATGGCCCTCCCTGTCTCGCCTCCTCCCACTCTTAGCATTTAGTGTAAATAATGTCTATGCATCACTAACTCCTTACCTAACTAAATAATTTAATTGTATGTACGGGAGTGAATTAAGTGTGATACTAACACCAAATATTTCTGTCCACCCTGTTAAAGCCCCATTAACCACCAGCGATCCATCGTCCTGTTAATCCACCATTCATCTAACAGTTCATGCCGTTATCCACCACCTACCAGCTCCTCCATCTAACAGTGACCCATAGTGCAAGCTTCACTGTTTCTCTTCTTTTTAACTAGCGTTATGAATCGTACATTAATGCTCTAACCCATCCAAATTTACCTAACTTAATTGTGATGTTTGTCATCCAGTGTATTAAGCACCATGTATTATGCTACAAATAATAAAAATGTTAAAGAAAAAAGGTTGAGAAAGTAAATTATATAAATATATATTTTTAAATGTTGATACGGAGTATTAAGGATAATCTAGTGTCAATTAAATTGTGTTAAATCATAAATCTCCGACATACACACACTTGAATTTGAGAATTAACATTATAATGCGTGTTTGAACTCGCATAATGTAAATCTTTATTTAGCGACTTAAAATAGCGCTCATGCGCACAGGCAACCTATGCGCTGGGCATTCCCAGCCACACGCCCAAGACAACCAGGCCACTACATGGTAAAACGACTGCAACCTGGGATTCCACTTCTCTCGGGGGTTCCAGGGGTTTCCACTGCTGCCTAGAGGGTTCAGTTGAACCCAAGGCTGCAATCCTTTAACCCTAACATGGCATGGTTGTCTAGGGCGTGTTCTTGGGAATGCCCAGCGCATAGGTTCGAATCCTCATCACGGCTCCATATTTTCTTTGATAAATCACGTTTGTGTGATTGCTCTGTGGACCAGAGAGGTACACACCAATCCAACTGGGTGACTACTCAACCCTCTCGAGGGGAACGGTTTCTTAACACTGTGACTTGCCTCACTAATTTGACTTCTCTCTGCCCAAATTTCAACGATTTACAAAAGTTCGTCAACATACTGATAACAACTTAGTAGCAACTGTAGTAAGAACAGCCCCATCAACCAGGTATCAACTATGCATAACTAAGAACATTTAATGATCTCTACAAAGTGTTCAGATGTGCGTTTTTAAATAATAGATATTTCCACTATACTTGCCGACTCTCTTGAGGAGAGTCGGTAAGTGTAGTGGAAATATCCTACATGTGTCCTACACTGAGCCAGCCCAGTGTAGGACACGCCAGGGATGGGTCAGGTAATCTTCGTCTCAAAGACTCTGCCTTCACCTGTTCAGGCACTGACAGGCACATTGATGTGGACTATGATGCATGGACTAATCAGTGATAGACAATTCAACACACAAATAGTAAGTTCTTGAAAATCAAATCCACATCCAGGTGTCCTTATTAACACAAGCTGGTGGCTGTGACCACAGATGGGTGGCCACTGCGGTCAAGCACTTACAGCTGCCCGAGGTTCAGGAACCACCAGGAGGATGATGGTAACGTTTGTACCTGTAGTACTGAGGCTTGAAGCTGCTAGAGATTGCTGGTGGCGTACACAGTCGGGGACACGTGTAAGAATATGGTACTTGGCTGCCCTCGCTACTCTTGTAGACAATCCCTGCATAGCATCTGTTGGAGGTAATGATCTTGTGTTATTCTCAGACGAAACATTCTGGGTTTGCAGCAGTTTCCAGTGATACGAGGAAAGATTTCTGCAGCTGATGATGATACATGTTAACTACCTAAGTGCGCGCGCGCCAAGAGTGTGCGCGGCCAAGAGTGGTGGTCTAGAATCTTTAATAAGTGGGAGGGATCTAGCATGTTTTGTCTGAAGGAAAAGACGCCTATAAAAATATTACATAATGGCTTGGTCGATCCATTAAGAATTGAACGAAGATATAATAACTTCAGATTATGAGCAATCATAAGCTCAAGTCGTCGCAGCTTTGTGAGGAATAACCCATCAATACCCAGATTCAAGAGCTGTTGATGTAACATGTTGACTGTATTTGTGTCCGCCCGCCAGGAGTGCGTGTCACACTATTGTTTGGAAGAAACGTTGCAGATTTCTTCTGCAATGCTTGGATAAATATCGTTGTTGACTGTCTGTTGTCCACATGTCTAAATTTGCGCACACCCCAGTATGCAGGCGACCCACACTGTTACCACAGTGATATAGTCGCCCGGTTCTCGATCTTTTTTTTTTTTTTCGTGTGTGTGTGAGGGCCTTATCACCGAGCAGGTAATTCCCTGTGGGCAGTGCCACAATGTACCACAGTGCGCCTTAAAAGGTGTATTGAGCTTGACAGAAAGCTATACCAAACAGCTCAACTAGGTGTTGGGTATCTCTAAGCCCACATGGGAAAATATTTTCATAATATTTTTAATATCTCTTCCCTTTGAAGGGAAATAAATTTATGCAGATCTAGGAGTGTCTCAGGCATTAGGTAGGAATGTGAATCGGCTCATTACTGGGATACGTCAAAACGAAGTTGAGAAAGAGGAAATGGAGGCAGTTTTTAGACAATGAGGAGGGACAGTTTAGAGGAAGAGTTGAAATGAGAATTGCTATCGAGGTTTCACAAAGTACTTCTAACAGCAAGAATCCCGACATAATGTACCTAGAGGGGACAGCATCAGTCACACAATAGCCTGTGTCAGACTCGGCACATCTTCCCAAATTGCAGACTTAAAATTCAAAAACTCCAAAACTCATAATACAGATAGACAACTTTCTTGAAGCATATCGCGTAGTAACTGATATGGAAAAGATGCAACCAGAGTTCAAACTTTCCATCACTGTCAACGAGCAAGGATAAAGTGACACAACCAAACCAAATGACTGCAAATTACCGAGAAACGGTAACATTCCCGCAAAGAAAACCTGAATGCTTCGAAAAGCTGGACCCTTCAGAAAGACGCACAAGAGTCGTGCTGTTGGGATATCCAATAGACTCCCCATTGGATCCAAAACTAGATCATATGCAAATCTTGGTTGCAAAACGGTGCCGCACAAAAATAGACAAAGCAGTGACACGTCAGATTCAAGGACTGTTATTGGACATGCGCCAGAAACGTTCAGTCTTGGAAATTAGGGAATATATTGACAGACCATACGTTCCGAAACCCGTGTACTACTTCCGGTCAGAAATTACGGCCACCTTCAAACACGCTGCACAGGACAGGAGAGATGCTGAGTGTACAGCCTGGGGCATCCAACCACGAACTGTACAGCCAAGCACAAGGGAAACCAGACCACAACAGCCAAAATGTCCATACTGAGGATGAAATATTATTCCTGGAGAACAACCAAATGGAAGTTAAGGTGCAGACAGCTTTGGTCAGGATAATCACAGACCAGCAGTACATGCATCAACATCGTCTGGAACACTCGTGCACAGACACAACAGATGCCAACGCTCATAGAACACAATTCATTACACAACTCGAGCAACTCCGAATCGGAAAACGAACAAACCCACTGCTGAAATACAACATGGAAACAAAATACAACCACTTTCGGTGTCAACAAAACAGATTGACAGTTTAACGAGGTCTTGCTCAAAAAACATTGAAGATCATGGCAAAGACCATTAAAAATTGCATACAGATGACGCAGAATGCCTCGTAACAAGACTCGAGCAATCACTTGTGTAATAATGGAGAAGATCGTGCAGCACACCAGTTACATAAGAAACAGTACAAGACAGAGCACAAGAGGAAAACACATGGACATACAAACTACCACTAACAGTCGGGTAGTCACATCAGACCATAAAGATCCCCAAAAGCAACTGCAGGAAGCAGTGGCGAATCAAGATCAACGGAATCTTGTAATGCACCCATGAACAATCAATTCAGTCCGATTTGCAGCGACACTGCTAGCGAAGTGGAGACTGGTTGTTGATTCCGAAGAGGAGTTCTACTAGGAAAGGCAACACGAACAGAAACGGTTATCTGTTCATTACGAATTCTGCATTGGAACAAACAATGTCTTGGAAATAAAAAAATCACTTCTGTAAGCTGCAATCGGTGCAAAAGCAGCAGTTTTGCATGAATCTGTCTACCCAGCCATAAAATCCTGCAAATTAGCTGGATATCAATGTATTATACCGCATGAACAAAGGACACTAAGGATTAATGATCCTTGTCACGTAACACTATATTATGCAAGGAAATAGACCCAGATTTGTATGGTGATGAGTAGAGGTATTAGCAGTAACAGTGAATATGGCTGCTATTGAGCTCCTCGTATGTAACGTCTAAAGCCCCTATATTTAAACTAGCAGAGGAAGTGCTTGTCATGGATATGCATGATATAATAATTACCTGGGATTTTAATGCTTATAATCACTAGGTAGGCGTGACTGGCCAGCCAATGCAGATGAGCCATTTAGCTAAAGTTCTGAGAAGTACCCGAGATTACACTTCTTAACCCTGGAGAATCCCCCCCCCCCTCCTCACACATTCAAGGAGGTTCTAAAGTTAATTGCAACTGCATTCAAGCATCAGGCGAAGTGTGAAGTAGACCCGGTGATCTCCAGTGACCACTATGCTACTATCACAACACTAAACATAGAAAGATCTCTAACACCACCCACACACAACCTACGTTGAATGTAATAAAGGCCAACTGGAATATATACCAGAACGAGCTTGAAAATGGCCTACTACATACTCTCCACCTAAGGATTTGGACACGAGACCAATCTCCAGGAAGCCATTACAGCTGCTGAAATAGCTATTCCAGGAAACACAAAACGAAAGAACTATAGGTTCTACGGTAGTGAAGTTAGAGAACAAAACACCAGAGTCAACAATAAATCTCTAGAGAAACTGCACACATGAAAGAATAACTCTGCTAAGAGCAGTGATATATGAAGTTAGACCAGTTTCTAAAGAGAGGAGGCAAGATGGTTTGAGTTAAGTTACTCTAAATAAACATAGGTCTTTGAAAGATATGGAGACAGATTAAAACAGTTATGTCGACCACCCCGACAACATGCATGTATTTAACCATTGCAGGAGGCAGTGACTTGCTGTCTAGTTTGCGGGTGAAGCTTCATACCAGCTTCCTGCAAAGGTCAGAAGATGGAAAGGAAAAACAGAAGTTGACGGCCATTCGAAAGAGCATAGCTATAAATGACGAATGTGACTCGTTACTAAACAAGAACTAATCAAAGCCAAAAAAGGTGGCAATGACACTGCACCAGGTGCTGATAACATTACATACTCGGTGAATGCACACGCAGGTTCTGATGGAGAACATGGGATATTGTACGTTATCAATGCATCTTGGGAGTTCGACAAACTACCGACCTCTTGGAAGAAAGCAGACATCATGCCGATTACTAAACCGAAAGACCCTGGCAGTTAGACCAATTTCGTTAACATAACGAATTATTAAAATTGCTGAACTGATAGCCTTAGAGGCTACTGTGAAAGACTGGGGATATGCCTGTTACGAACCCGGATCCAGCGTCCGAGCCAGGAGCAGTGACGATCGCGCCATCTGTGGGTCAGCTCCCGAAACCCCCGCCAAACGGACGACGACACCTGGTGGGGACAGCGAACACTGGCCACAAGGGCCAGTTTCCAGTCCTGTGTAGCTCACAACACCGCCGCTGCTGACCTCTGGTGAGGTGGTGCTCAGACTACAACGCCATCTATGAAGTGGATGTGTCGGGCGTTTGTCTGAGCTTGTAAGTGAGGTGCCTTAGTGTGTCCCAGTTATTGATGACGTGTCTGCTTACAGAGTCGACCTGGGACTGCTGTGATGGGAGTTGAGTCAGTCTACCCGAGGCAGCCAGTCTCCATACCTTGTACCTTGTTGCAGCCGTTGTGAAGTCGTCCCCCCGGAAGAACACTGTGGTGTGTGAGCCTGCCAGTGGAGTGGCAGTAAAAGGATTACCCGGGACCGACTGTTGGAGACGATTATCCACTGGGGTATTGAGGACAGGAGGGTGATTTGTGATATCACACGAGACTCCTGTCTAGGGTGTTTACCCTAATATCGTCCGTGGAGTGGCCTGACCAGCGTTGCGGGTCCGGAACCTGCCAGCAGACCGGCTGGATTTGTGGTTGACGGCCTCCACGGCGGTGCCCCCAGTGGACCTGTGTTTTGGCTGACCTGTGGCCAGGGTAGGCTCGGCATTTCCAGAGGACACGTTGTGAGGCCACGAAGAAAGCACCGAGGGCTCAGCACCTAGCTTCTGGAGCCAGAGTCTTCAGCAGAAGACTATATTGTGAATAATTTCCTTGTATAGTGTTAATACCCCTCCCCCTGTGCACTCTTTGATTTTATATATATAATTGGTGATGGTGATAATTATAATATTAAGTTCTTAACTTTCTTTTCCTACTCCCTTTAAGTTACTTGCGTCACGGATCACATCAATTGATAGCCACTATTGGCTTGGGAACGGATATATATAACTTCCTCTAACAACATCAGAGTAAGGACCCCGTTGCGTCCCGAGAGGGCCGTAACAATGCCTAAGAATATATATGGTTTTACTAGAGAAGGTACTGGGATCTTCATAGCAACATTACTAGTAAGAGTCAACTCAGGTTCGGTTAGTCATCTTCCCTGATCTAGGAAAAAGCATTCGAACTTGGAGGCCAACAAGCATTTTTACATAAATTATAAAAAGTCAGAAAATTCTGGCATGGATTCAAAATTCTTATTCACAGGTATGCCAGAGTAAAGCTGAAAGGCCAAGTGTCAGACTACACTTGTATGAGAATGGAACTGCACAAGGAGTCGTCCTCAGTCCTATTCTTTTTAACATCCATATAGAAAACCTCGTTACCATGACATTCGCAGGAGTTAAATTCCTAAGCTATGCCGATATATAGCAGTAGTTGTCACAGGTCCTTCACTTATGAATAAAGCACAAGTGGCGCTAGATAAAGTAACATCTGAATTCAGCATTTTGACAAAACAAAATATCGGCACAGAAATAAGGCAGAGAGACTAGGTGACTGCACTCACAGGCTAAAAGACTCGAAAGCCCCAGGTGAGGATGGAATCAAATCCAAAGTCTTAAAGGAACTGGCAGAAGAACTATACCTACCGCTGAAACTACTTTACACAGAATATCGGGGCAAAGAGGATGTCCCCCTAGATTGGAAATACGCAAATGTCACCCCAATTAAAAATAAACGCAGAAAGAGCTCGGTATAAAACTACCAACCAATCGGCTTGACATCATACTTCTGCAAACTCATGGAGAGAATCCTCAGGGAGGGAATCATTCACAATCTGTCAATGTACAATCTTTTACAATCAAAACCACATGATTGTTAAAAGCACATTCTGCCATACGAACTTGCTCACATTATTGGAAACGGTAACCAGCTACAAAAAGGCCTTCCAGTGAATGTAATATACATGGGTTTTGTTAATGGTTTTGATAAGAAACCACATGAAAGACTGACAAGCAAATTATAGGTCCATAGAATAAATACTAAAATATTAGAATGGGCAAAACACTGGTTGATGGAAAGAAAACAAAGGATTTTCTAAATGTGCTAAATGGAAACGAAACTGAATGGAGAAATGTGGTAGGTGGGGGACCACAAGGGTCCATTTTGGGACCTTCCCTTTCTCATATACATAATTGACAGATGAGAATATTACAAACCACATAAAGAAATTTGCAGACGATGCAGAGTTATGGTAAAGTGGGAAATGACAATATTAAAGCCTTAAAAAGAGCTACATGAACTCCTCAAATGGTCAGAAGACTGGCAAATGCTCTTTAATATCGACAAAAGTAAGACCATGCACGTGAGACAACCCTCGCCACGATTACCATATTAATAGCATTACATATCAGCAGATTGATGAAGAATTTGACCTTGTAGTCAAAATCCACCACTCATTAAAAGTTGCACGACAGGTGGGTGCAACAGTCAGAAAAGCTAACGAAACTTTCGGGAATATCAAGCGTAATTTTGACTAGGAAAACCAAGGTAATGGTTCAACTGCATACATCTCTGGTGTACCCCCATTTATATTTCTTTGCATGCACGGAGACCTCCTGTTTAGAGGGACAGCTGCTCTGAAGAAGGTGCTACGTTGGGCAACAGAAGTCATTGCCAACCTGTTCTCTTAAAATTACGCCGCTTTTCGCACGTTTGCCTGTGTGGCCAAAAGTGGACGGAATTTAAAATTAAAATTGGCTCACGAAAGTGATGTTCTGTCCTGTTTTCTGTTTAGAGTCGTCCTGCTTACACGTTTAGGTTAGGAGAGGTAACTTTTAATTAACGGTTTTCATGACGTTTTGAAGCTTTAGCTCTTCCTGCCCTCCTAACCTACCAGAGGACCCTTAACTTGCTGCTTTGGTTAACAAAAATTCAAAACTTTTCAATTAGTTTTTATTTTCAAATTACGTCCATTTTCGGCGATACGGGCAACCGGCCAAATTCAGACGTAATTTGTAAGAGGACAGGTCGCGCCAATCATCTTAGATGTCAGGAACGTTTGAAGGCCACAGGACTAACACTGCAAACCAGGCATGACGGGGCGGATCTCGCTGAAACATCAAAAATACTGAACAAGTTAGAGGATGTCGATTCCGGATATTTTCTTCACACGGTCATGTGTATCACAAGCAAGGAGCAACGGTTTCAAGCTTAACAAGCCACAATGTAGGACTGAGAACAGGAGACGCTTTTTCACCTACAATTCACATTAACCCATGGAAACGCCTACCCTTCGAAGCCGTAACTGCCAAAACTTTTTAAAAATATACTTGGAAAAGATCATAAAGGCAAATGGTGGGGAGCTTCAAGCCGCCGGCTTCCTGTTCTCGTAGAGTCCACTAGGATTAGTGACTCTCTGGTAAATCACGCACCTTGTTATTTCAAGAATAACCTGCAGTGGGTTACTCAATGCCAATATCTTGGAGTATGGATAGATTCTAAAATGACATCCAAACAGAAAATTCAATATCTGAAAAAGGCAAATTTGCAACTGAATATAATAGGAGCAATCACAGCCCCGTCTAGGAGCGGGACAGTCATAATGCTTTACCTGCTTTACTTTCTCCTGGCCAGTGGGCATGTGTTTGTTATTCAAAACGAAGCATTGAGACACATAATAAGGGTTCCCAGATGGACGAATATATTAAGCCTAACACTTAATAAATATTAAGTCTTAGGCTTAATATAATGCATAATATTTGTCAACTGGGTGCCAAGTCGAGTAGGAATACTAGGGAATGCCTTTGCAGACAAAGCTGCAAATCTTTCAACCAAGAGAAAAAATGTAAACATTTACATAGCAGAATCTAGCATGGATTAGGCAAATAATTAAGAGATACAGAAATGCAGAAGATGTAGTGACCACAACACTGCAGCTCCAACATCAGGTTCTGTGGGATGGTACAAGAATTTGACCAATTACGAACCACTTATTTTGAAGAAATAAGTAAATAGGAATATGTGTGTTACACCAGGCTTCGATTACTTAAATGTAGGGACATGGTTGCGACAACGAGGTCTTGAGCAGCACAAGCAGGCCAGAGGTGGAACGATACATAAATCTATCCTACAAACGTGCTAGGTGACCGAAGGAATGTTTTAGTTTGTAATTAAAGTGTGAGTTTCACGATTTTGTTAAATTAAGTTATAAAGAATTTGCAAGGGAAGGTATTAACCTAGTATTCCCCAAATTTGGAGCCTGTGAAAGTTATAGGGAGTAAGTTTCCGCCTAGAGGCACACTGGCATACCCAGGATGCAACGAGATGCGTGATTGGCCACAGCCCCGCACCTTCCTCTAATCTAAAGGTGACCCGAGATTGTCAGGGACGAGCCGAGCTACGAGACAGCTCATATGCCGTGTCACTGTTACCTCAGACCTGGACGAGGAAGGATTCAGTGTTTAAAGTTTTTTGCAGGATTTCCTTTTGTGCTGTAGAGTTAAGCTTCAAATAGGAAACAATGACCTCTTCATTACTTGAGTAGCCGATAACCTTTTGAAAAGGTATATATGATGATAAAGTTGTACAGCTAAGACTGATCGAGGGCCTAGTGAGGGTCGCCTCACAGCTTAATGAAGTGACCAAGGACATCAGCCAAACGTCCTGGGGCCAGATTCACAAAGCAGTTACGCAAGTACTTGCGAACGTGTACATCGTTCCCAAATCTTTGACGGATTTGGTTACATTTATTAAAACAGTTTACAAGCATGAAAACTTTCCAATCAACGGTTGTTATTGTTATAATAACAGCCTCCTGGTGCTTCGGAGTTCATTACCTGTTTAATAATTGTAAACAAAGCCGCCAAAGATTGAGAAAAGATGTACAGGTTCGTAAGTGCTTGCGTAACTGCTAAGTGAATCTGGCCCCCGGAGTAAATGTGAACAGTGCAGTGTTATCCTCCAGGTCTTCAAGGCAGTCCCTACGAAGTGAGGGAGTCGGTAAGTCGGTGACCAGTGACACTTGCGCAAGTACCACCAGTGCAAAAATGGCCATTCAAGAGTTAAAGGTAAAAAGAGGTAAGTGTTAACAAATTCTGTAATGCAGTGACAGGAAACGTTACTCACTGCAGCCCATCCTCCGAAAATGGGGAGGTAAATGTAACAGCACAAGTGTAATTGTGTACTGTTCCTAGCAGTCAGGAATTGTACTTATTACACTTAGTATTAAACCGTACTGTCAATTCGGAGGATGGGTTTTGATTAATGTAAGAGTTATGTCGGGCCGAGAAACTGTTGGTCAGCAGACAGTGTTAAATATTAGCCAACAAGTATTGACTGGCTGTGTGGCTCTCAGCGCTAGTGTAGCTTATTAGTGTGTCGAGTTGGCTAGTAGACACACGAGCCTTTGCAACACCTCTGAAAGAGGTTTCTGGAAGGTCTCCGGGAACGCGACCTGAGACTCCTACGAGAAAGCCCAGTAGTGGAGGGCTGAGCTAGGAGGAAGCTTGAATGTGAAGCCAATGATTACCCACTGAGGCTACCAGAAATTGGAGAGGTTTGAAGGGTGCACCTAACACCGGAGGACAGCTGGTGAGGGAGTGAAGTCATCGGAGACATCAGCTGAAGCAGTGCAGAGACCCGGGCCAGGAGAAGCTCTTCGCCTCGGATAAGTCAGCTTTTAATAATAATATACACTTCCTGGTCGATGATGATCGCTCAATGATTTACAAAACTCACTTGTTCAGGGTCATGACGTTAACTCCATCATGGAAATAAAATAATTGTTAAAAATCCATTTATTGTCCGATTATGGAACTTATTTTAAAATGCGCGCCCACCTTTTCCCCATTCTGTGTATACCCCACGAGGCATCTCCTCGCCACGTGAGTAGCCACCCAAGCATAAGTCTCGGCGTCTTGGTGATCATACTCGTGACCGCAGTGCTGTACCCATGTCCAAACGTGTGCAGTTTCCTGTTTTTCTTCAGTTTTCTTCACTGTCTTTTTCACTAAATTTACTCTATGGTGGATAGTGATCAAGAAAAGAGCAAATCCATCTTGAAAAAAAAAACACTATGGAAAAGCTAGCGAGTGTTTGCAAGAAGTATGAACTCGTTAAACTCTCACCAAAAAATTTCAGACTGTAGTTGCTGAATTTTCAGGCAGTGGCCTAGACACTGCAGAAAGTGAGTGACCCTCCTGCTTACGGTTACCTTGCGATGATTTAGGGACTCAACGTCTGTGGCCCGGTCCTCCATCAGGCCTCCACGTTGCTGGACTGATCAACCAGGCTGTTGGATGCAGCTATTCACAGCCTGGTTGATCAGGTATCCTTTGGAGATGCTTGTCAGATTCTCTTGAACACTGAGAGGTCGGCTAGTTACGCCCCTTATGCGTAGTGGAAGCATGTCGAACAGTCTCGGGCCTCTGATGTCGATAGTTCTCAGAGTACCTATTGCACCTCTGCTTCTCAACGGGGGTATTCTGCACATGCTGCCATGCCTTCTGGTCTCGTGTGGCTTTTATTTGTGTGTGTAGGTTTGGGATCTGCCACAATAATATTTTCATAATGTAAATTGAGTGATGTTGAAAGTTAAGTGGCAGAAACTGAAACAGCCGGTGAGGATGATACAAAATGAATAGTGATGTTGATGTGGCTATCGATACAGCCTCTACATGCAGGTGATTCATTTACCACTAGAACCCCACATACCAGTTCTAGTGATGCCTGGTCTACTGACAACACTGCACCATTTGTTCAGTGTTCTACTGGACCACCAGGCTTGACTGTCCCAGCACCAGTGTTCTACTGGACCACCAGGCTTGACTGTCCCAGCACCAACCACACCTCAGGAACTTGCTCAGTTATTTATTATGCAAGATTTACTGAAATATTTGGCATGTGAAACAAATTTTAATGCATGACAACCTGTTCACTGCTCCTAACCAAGCAAACAATGAGTGGAAAGAAGTGAATGTAAAAAGTGTTTGCCAGACATTTGCGACTGACACAGTTGATGGGAGTTATGTAGATGCCAGTGATATCAATGTACTGGTAAAATGTAGCATGTAGCTTCTTTCCGTTTTTGTATAACTTCAAAGTGATAACGATTGCTAAGTATTTTCATACTCAAAATAATACCATTCCAAAAGACAATACAGAATACAGACAATATTGTTCTCATTCAAGTTAGAACAATAATGGTATATCTAACAAACAAGTTCAAAACATACTATATTCCTCAAACATCTGTCTGGATGATGACACAGTGCAACCCGTTCTCGCAAATTTAATAAGTCAATATTGACTTATTAAATATGTGCATCGGTGACATACTTAACATAATAGATACCCTTAAAAAGATTCATAGAAAACACCGACCTTACCTAACCTTGTTAGTATCTTAAGATAAGCATCTTATTGCTTCGTAATTACAATTATTACCTAACCTATAATAGGTATAGGTTAAATAATAATTGTAATTACGAAGCAATAAGATGCTTATCTTAAGATACTAACAAGGTTAGGTAAGGTCGGGGTTTTTCTATGAATCTTTTTAAGGGTATCTATTATGTTTAGTATATCACCTATGCACGTAGTTAATAAGTCAATATTGACTTTACGAATTTGCGAGAACGGGTTGCACAGTGACATGTTCGGGCCGTCTATCTTCAAGAGAGTTTAATCCAAATAAACCTGGTAAGTATGGAGTAAGGCTGAACATACTAGCTGAATCAAAGACTGGTTACATCTTCGATTTTGAAGTATATGCAGAAATTGGGGAGAAAACAATTTTAAAGACATTGATGGCACCACTGAAGAGCAAAGGTTTCCATTATATATATGGATAACTATAACTCCCTTCAACTTAGGGAACAGCAGCTTAAACAATGTGTATACCCCTGAGGTACTCTCAGATTACAGCGTAGTGCACCCAAAGATCTTCAGTAGAAGCAAAGAGGAAACAGAGTATTAATGAGAAAATCCATAGGAGCCATGATGAGGGCTTGACCCTTTTTGGTGGGTGTTCCCACGCGCACGTCCTAGTCAACTAGGCCACAACATGGTATAAGGGTTGCAACCTGGAGTTCTACTGAACATGCAAGGATTTCCTGAGGCTTCTACTGAAGCCTGACCAGGAGTTTCACACAATCCCCCCATGCACTCTGGCTCTGTCATCCAGGAATGTTCTACCTCTGACTCTTCCCCTTTAATACTAAGAGTAATCACACTAACGTGACTGCACGAATGAGAACATCAGTAGAAGCCGTGTGAGGGTTCGAACCAAAGCTTGTGAGTGGGAACACCCACACATAGGTTCGAACCCTCATCACGGCTCCTACAGATTTTCTCATTTATGCAGTCACGTTTGTGTGATTACGTAATATTCTATACACAGTAGAGGGTCCTTTCCACTGGTACGTTAATGAAGACTTTCAAGGTCAAGGAAAGCTAAGATCTTGTGGGGTTTTATCATTTTAAGAATGATGAATTCGTTGCTAGGTTTAAAAGGGACTGTGGTTGGGAGGCATTGAGATATTATTTGGTTCAATATATCTGCCAGTATACAAGTTGTCTTGGGGATCTGCAAAATTATAGGCCTAAGAGGTTAGCCAGGTTTGTGGGTCTTCACATTACCATTGCCAAAAAAGTAACGGATTCAAAATAAACTGTTACTTTCTAATTTTAAGCCTTCAATCATTACATTCGCTACCTCTGTGAGGGAGTTCACAAGATTTAGAAAAAATTCTGTTTAAGCTGTCCTCAGAGCAAGTCCATTCCATCCAGTGGTCGACCCCAAAGAATATCAGTTTTAACATGTTGTTCTTTCAAAATAGGGATTTTCTCTAATATAAATAAATTTTGCTATATATTAGCAAACTGCATGTTTAAGCATTGGTTAGGTTAGGTGTTTAGGTTCTGTGGGCGATTATTTGTATTTGTACTACGTGGGTTAAGTGTTTGTTTACCCGAGACGCTGTGCGTAATAGTGGCTTCATAGGTTGTGTAACTCCTGTTGCTACAATTTGTACATTACTACTTTGTTCTTTGAACACATTCTTTTGAATAAAATTAATTGTAGTGCATCTGCCAAGTTGTGGTTCGTACAAACATCAGTGAAGCACTTGTTCAAAAAGTGTTCAAATGCCATCAGGTGAATCATGTAATAACCGTTTTTCATTCCTAAACGGGATTTGGCTGTTGTATGGAATAGACTTCGGCTTTTGTTAATGAGGACTGGCTGCTCTGTAGGGTCTCTTGTAATAACATTAAATTCCTGTCTGTTAGGACAGCTGTACCTTTCTCAAAACACACTGTAGTGTGACGCATGTAGCGCACTTGTCAGCCCTCATCACTATTAATACCAATGTTATTGGTATTAATCAAGTCCTTAGCTGCTGGGTTTAATTGAGGAGTTAGGAGACCAGGTGTCGCACTTTTGTACTTTAACTAAAATATATATTTTAAATATGCATCCCATGGGCGGTGGTGGAAATGGTTAGAGGCAAATAATTGGTTCAGAAACTGAACCCAATTGCTTGTTAAGCTAAGCGACACAGAAGCGACACATACTAGGAGACACACAGAATTGGTTTTGGCAGCGATGAGGTAGTGCCGTCCCGACTAGACCTCTCCCCCTCCCCCCTTGGGCTGCAGAGTGGAAAAGTTTTGGATATGTTAGATTGGGGCACAAGTTGATTCCCTGGGGCTTTCGAGTCTCGGTGGATGGGGATGGGGGGGGGGTGGAATCATGTGACTAGGGAAGACAGCCCAGGTCCCACCCTTATCACCACCGTCCTTACACAGAGTTCCATTTTTGTAAAGTCCTCTACAATTGTCATCCACATTAGACAAACACTTTGAAACAGTCTGCAGTACTTTTGCCTTTGATAACATGTCCAATAGTCTCAATGGTTTTATCACCTACAGGGTTGAGTAGCCTATTTAACAAAATACTTTCCATCAGTTTACAAAAGTAGGATGTTATGGATACAGGCCTGTAGCCTCCGTTTGACTTAAGTATAGGAATGATGACAGCCTCCTTCCATTTTCTTGGTAACTTTCGCTCCCTATAACTCATATTAAACAAATCAAGTAAGGGACTAAGTTTTATACCGGCTAAATAATTAAGAATGTTGTACGTTACTCCATCTTTCTCCGGAGCAGTAGAGCTGCCACTTTTTAAAGCATCAAGTAGCTCTTTCAGAGTTATCTCAGTGTTTCAAGGTGTAGGGCCTCACTAAGCCCCGTTTCCCCCTCCCAGGACCTCCCCCCCACCAGGACCTCCCCCCCCCCCCCAGGACCTCCCCCCTTACCCCGCCAACCGAGGTGCTAATCACTTTAAAAGCTTTAAGTGTGTGAGAGTTTCTATCCCCAGTTCAGTAATGGGTTCCAGAAGGGCGGTTCGCCTCTAGTTAAGCAGTTGGGTAGGCCGTTTTGAGGGCCCCAGCCTTTCATTAGATCTTCCTGGAACACTCGTTAGGCTTGTACTCCACTGTACTAGCCATCTGGTTACCGTAATGCTGCCGAAACCAGGCGGTCCTTTTGGGACTTGCCTGGTCTCCAGGCCAGCATCGGGGGTTCTTGTGGAAACCTGTCCTTCGACGGGTGGTTGCTGTACGTGTCATGTAGCCAGGTCCACACGTCCCAGAGTGCTGCTCTGAGCGGTTGTTCTAGGCCCGTGTAGAAAGTTGCAAGGAAGATGCCGTGAGCTAGGGGATCGCATCGTGTTGGTCGAAGTTTTTTTTTTTATTTTTATTTTTACATGCAAGCATGCAAGATAAAGACAATAAATACAATAAAACATCAGAGAAAACAAAAACAAAATACAGAAGCTACCGGCCAGAAGGACCGACAGCACAGGACAATAATTAGCAAAAATGGAGGAACAGCATACATAAAGACAAATTAAAGAACAAAAACAATAAACAAGCAAATAATGTAAGCAAATAAACAAAACAAACACCGGTCAGAAGGACCGACAACAAAACACATCATAATTTAGAAAAGGAAACATAACACAAGACCATGCACACACCAACAAATCATATATATAAACAAAGGGAAAATTAAAAAGAAAACACAATACAACATGGTAATACATGAAGAGAATACACACTCTGCAAAACACCGGCCAATCAGCGGACATACTTGCCCAGGAACAAAGCCCGGGGGAAACGCACATTGAACGCCTCCCAACGTAACCACTCCCAAGGGTCTCGTACACCCACCGGGGACGCCATGTCATCCGGAACCCTAGCTACAAACACTCGCAAGCAGGGGACCCAAATGGTATCACTCCTGACGTGAGTAACTGCCACAATCCCCAACATCAAGGGAACACCCCCACCATGAAATTCCCCCGGCTCGTCATTCAGCAGTAACTCGGCAATCGTCGACCAGTGACTCGGTGGCATCACCGACGCCGGCAACACGTCCCCTGTTGTAATCCACAAGTTAGTAGGGATTATTAGTTAGAGGATCATTACTACAACACTTAACGAATGATGATTGGAAGTACATGTTAAGTAGACAGACTATGGATCACATATCTAAGAAAGGTCAAGGGATTAAGACTACAGCTGCGTAGCCAAATTAATAATTCCTGGAAAGAGGAATTATTCTTCTTCAGGCTTCTTGGAACAAGATTACCGCTTCTAGGGACAAGGTTAATCGGATTATACTTCCTTGAGAGGCGGGGTGAAATGATTGAGGTAGATGGCTGATTGGGGCCAGTCTGATTGTGGGAGTTGAACTGAGAAGTCCTCTGGATCTCCGTTTGCGGGAATCTGGAAAGAAAGAAATAAACCACACATGTGCCCCACAATGGCCTAGTCCCTTTAATTAACTAAATCCTCTGACCTGGTCTCACCTGACCCTTCTTTCCTCCGTTTAGTAACCACCATTCTCACCACAACCCGACGTCTACCATTTCCCGAACATTCCCTCACCAACTAAACCAGAACCACACTTCCTTCATCTCACACAGTGTTCCAAAACCTGTTTGCGCTGCCACCAAATATGTCGTGACGCTGAACCCCGGTTCATTCCGAACACAGCGATTACACAACACACAACACCTTGCCTCAGCAACCGTTACTACCACCTATACTCCTACACTCCAGACCCTTGAGGTGTACCACTAGGTTTGTACAGGAACACAATGAATGAACATATGGAAGGTATTTAAAGGCCGTCAGGTTTTGTCATTTAATTACAAAGAATAGACTCTGACAAATAATAACATTAACATACTCTATTAGGTCAATACACTTCCAATACCCATACCCACAACAGTTGCTGAGGCAAGGTGTTGTGTTGTGTAATCGCTGTGTTCGGAATGAACCGGGGTTCAGCGTCACGACACCCCCAGGTCCCCAACACACACCCTCACAAGAGGGGGCTGAACATAAGACACCACCACCGGGGCACCAGCGGCCACGGGCACACCACCAGACGACTTCAGGGAACCAGGGCAGCGTGCATCCTTCCGTAATGTCACAACCAGGCCACGCCCAGCACCAGCAACCACACCATCCCTGGGAGCGGGAGCCACCACCACCCACTGCGGAGAATCCCCAGGCGGAGAAGGAACGGAAGGCACCCCCGAGACCTGGGCACCAGCATCAGCAGGCACATGAACCTCTGCAACCACCAACCGTGGAGACAGCGACACATCCGGTTCCACACAGTCAACTCCCAAGGACCCACAGTCACCGAATTCCCCAACATCGGCCCAGGCAGACGACGAACGCCTGGAACGCTTGGGCTCCGGCCGGAGATCGTCGGAGCCGGAAGCAGACCCAAAAACACGGGTCCCACCAGCTGGACGAACCGACGCCCGACGCAGAACGGCAGCAGCCTCCACCACAGGGGAAACTCGCACACACACACACAGCAGGAGGATCCGCAGCCACCCCAGCACCCAGCACATCCGGGACCCGGGACGAGAACATAGGGCCAGGCGCAGCAGCCAAAGACGAGGGAGAAGGCAGCGGCGCGTCACAATGATCACTAGGAAGGCCTTCAGGAGCAGCGGAGACAGCGACAGGAGCACGTAGACCATCCGATGGCAAAGCAAGACCCGGAGGAGAGTCTGTAACAACCGGAGGAACGTCCGGCGACGTAGGGGGAGCCGCATCTGCTAACTAAAGGCTCACCTCTTCATCCCCGGAGACCTCCTCCAGAGGGAGCGGTGGGAAATCTTCTTCCCGGAACAAGTTGACTGGAGCGACCGGATCCGCAGTGCATCCGGCAGCCTGATGCCCCAACATGCCACACCGGAAACAAGTACGGGGTTGCCGGGCATAATACACCCGCACGTAGGACCCTAAAAGTCGGACAGAGGATGGAATGTCCGACCTCAGGCGCATCCCCGAGGGCACGAATGTTCGTCTTCAACCCCGCATATTTTCCAGAAGACAGCTTGTGCATCCTCACACTGACGACGGAGCCAAATCTCTGGAAGAAACGCCGGAGAAGGGACTCGGGGAAGTCCATGGGGGCCCCATGGACGCTCACATACGTCAGGGCACCACTCCGATCAGATATGGCCACAGAACCAGTACCATCCAACAACGTCAAGGTACGGCCCTCGTACCGCCGGAGAAATCCACGGTACGCCTCCTCACCCACAAACTTCATGATCACCCGGGCGAGCAGTCACCAGCTCAACCCCGTAGACCTCTTCGACCAGGACATGTAGCACGTCACACATGACCTGCTCAATGAGAGGATACCCTGCACGGCAGGTAAACTCCAAACCCACGGAGTTTACCCTCTCAACAGCGGGAAGATGGCCGCTCATCGTAAAAGCGCCACGTGAACACCAGGCAGGGACAGCAGGGAGGGTAGAGACACTCACCCCCTGCTGGCGAAAACTGCAACCTCTCCAAACTGCCGGAGCGGTCAGACGACACGTCTGCACCCTACGGCAGCTCAGGTAGGACTCCAGTTGGTCGAAGTTGTTGTTCCCCTGTGCAGTCTCGTAGGTTCCTATCGGCTCGCTGGAGTACTACTACTGTGAACCCTCTGTTTCGGAACTTCTCCCAAAGGTCCTGGAGCTGAATCTGTAGGGTCTCATCGTTGCTATTGATCCTTTTTAAGCATAAACAAAGGGAGAAAGTGAGAGAGTTCTTGAGGGGCCTTGGGTGACATGAATCGTATCCGAGGAACGTATGTAGGTTGGACAGTTTATAGTAGGCTCTAGTGCAGAGGAGCCTACTGACTGGATCAATTGAGACTGTTGTGTCAAGGAAATTCATCTCCTCTGCATTCCTCTCGATCGTAAAATGCAGGTTTGGATGAACCGCGTTTGCCCATGCATGGCAAGAGTCCAATACCTGGGGGGGGGGGGGACCAAGTCTCCAGTCTCCATAGATATCGTTTATGTAGCGTGAGTAGATCGGAGGGTTGTTGGGGTGATTCATCCTTTGGACTTCGAAAACTTGGTGGACGAAGATTTCTGCTAGAGGCTCCAATGGCAGTAACTTTTACTTGCCTGTAGGTGGCGCCGTTGAACGTCAGGACTGTCCCTCATCACGTGAGAGATGGCTTCTACCAGGAGCGGGCGGGCTAGGAGGGGGGGGGGGGGTGCCAGACTCCAGCGTCCCTGAGGGCCTGTTGTATCCTGTGTACGTTGTCGACGAAGAAATCTGCCACGACCGTGGCTGCTTAACGTTGGGGAATGCTAGGGTACTAAGAGACGATGTCCAAGGAGAACAGTGTTGCTTGCGCCGGGACCGGTCCCATAGAGTCGTTGATTGCTTAGTTTCACAAGGAAATAGGTTGTCAACTAACCTTTCATCCAGTAGGTGCAGGAGGGAGTTGAGGAGGGCCGTGCAGATCCAATCTATTGGACGTGTAGGAGCCCTACAGCCATTGAGAACCCGGCGCCCCGGCCAGGAACCTGTAATGGGGTCAATCCCCTTGTGTATTTTTGGGAGCAGGTACAGGGGGTGGGAGCTCAGAGTTTAAGGATATGAAGAAATCCCTGGCTGCAGCTCTGAAAATCCCTCCTTGTCCCTCGTTCCTGTAGAAATCCAGGACCAAGGTCCTGCTTCAGGTTTGGGCGTTCGCCAGGGCGACCTGGCCATTGAGTACGGGTTAGGTGGTCGTATCTGAGAGGTGCCTTTCCATTTCTCTCATAATTACCTCTGTCCTATATCATGACGACCGCTCCTCCTTTGTCCACGGGCTTGACGACTACGTCCCTGTGCTGCTCGAGATCCCATAGGGCTGCCCATAGGGTGGACTGCAGGTGGCACAAGGGGCGGGTGTCGATCTTCTACTAGAGAGACCTGGAAGCCTGTAGAATCTGCTCATGGAGGCCGTTAAGGCGGAAAGGGTTAGGTTGCATGGGGCGGGCTCGGTTTAGGTAGCGTGCTGACAGTGAGAGAGTGGCAGGTCTACGCCTCAGGGGGGGATTAGGATTTTAGTGGGGGGGCCCTGGGTCCAGAGGGTGCTCCACGTATGGGTTTCTAGGTCTTCTAAGGCCTGCGCTGCGATCTAGCGGCGTTTTGCCAGGGAGGGGGGCCCGTGACGAAAGTAAAGCCTCTGCTCAGGAGTGAACGCTCAGACCGAGATGGGGGGGACCTCGTTAACGACAGTTAACCTCTCTAGGTGCGCCCTCCTCCTCGTCTCCCGCGCTGCTGACACCTGGCGTTCCCTCCACCTGTCCACCCATGCCCATCTGTGTCGTTGTTGGCCGCGTTTCTGACGAGGGTGGGGGGGGGGAGGGTCACTGACCTGTCCCGCTGATGTTCGTCTCTGGTTCCCAAACCGTCTGGTTGGGAAGGCAGTCCGCAGGGGCGGGGTGCTCTGTCTGGATAACGGGGGAAGGGGGAGTAGTTTCTGGCATGTCTGGGCGTGGAACGGGGCCTAATGTGTCTGTCCGGCGTTCGGGTTTGGCGACGGTTCTGGCGGGGAGGGGGTCCATGGAAGGCCTGCCTGTCTGGCACTGAGGTGCTTCTCTATTCGGGGTCTGGCGCCTCTCACTCAATTAGGGGTTTAGCGCCTGTCTATTTGGAGTCCAGCGTCTAAGAGATTCTTTCTTGATCATGCAAATGACTCTTATCTTCACTCGGCAAAATGCAGCGTTTAAAGAACGGATTACGTGTAATCTTCTAAAACTGGCCTTGAAACGTGACTAAATAGTGCTTATCACAATATTTTGGTTGACATTGGTTAAACTTTTGCCGTAAATTGTTACTGACCCACTTGAAAGCTTTAGCCTTAATGGTTCAAGGTGTATTTGAACGTTCTCGGGCATTTGTTTCATCAAAATCCTTGAGGTACTTGCTTTAAATGAATTTGTAAACTGTATTTATCTTCCAATCCCAGTTTCATGAACATCTGCAACACATTTGAACTCCCCAAGTAATCTTTTTGAGGAAGATGGAGGTCAATTTACTATTTGTCTTGGAGCGTTTCCGATCCTCTTTATTTAAAATGTGTTTGCTGTAATCAGACAACAGATCAGTAGAAATATTAGCGTGCAAAAGGGTTAAGCGTAAATCATCAGTATATCAGGTCACCTCGGGTGTTGACGTGCTTAGTATCACACATGACTCAATAACCCTTATCACCATCACATGCAATGTTCTCCAATCCTTGCGTTCAGCAGCAGATTATTTACTAATACCACCTTGGGAAAGCATTCTTGTCATGCAGTTGGCGTATAACCCATTGAAATCTAAATACAAAATATATTTATCATTGCTAGAGGGGTTGGCACCTGTATGTACATTCTCTACACTCGTGTGTTGTCTAACTACAGAGGTAAATCCGCCTCTTAAATTTGTGTGCAATACATCATACAAATGGGGATCAGAAGTAGTCCAAGACAACTTGACTTTTTAACAAGAAGGCGTCCCACGCGAAACTGGATAGCGAGACATAATGTGTAATTTCCAACTTGTACAGCTCTAACATAGTCTTACGCCAGAAGTAAAAGCATCACACAATAGTCCAGAATCCACTTTCAAATAGACCTTCAAGTTATCCCCCTATGGTCTTGCATTTCGCCAAATTAAAAGCTTCCTTAGCCTGATCATAATCAGTCTGATTTATAGACTCGTGTTTTAAACTATTATAGAATGCTTCGGGGGGAGGAAGAGCGGGTTTATTTAATTTATCCAGAGAAGAAAAGTAATCATAACAGAATATATTTGCCTGTCTTAAATAAATGTTGAGCAGCTACAGGGACGTCTTCTAGCATAAGAGGTATATATGGTAGTTTACCACTAAATATATATTCATTGGCTAGTTTATCCAGCCCATCATTCAATAACGCTAAACTATCCATAAACCGAAGTTTACCAATATCCACTTTCACGAATTTGAATCCATCTTTGGGGGCAATATCGATTTTACAGTTAGGGAGGTTAGTAAATTCATTCAAAATTACCCCGAGGTCATAAGCTGCATTGTGCAAGAAAGTATACAAATATTTATAGGCATTCCTACATAGCATGTTGCACCTACGGATAATAGATTATGCAGTTGGATAATTATTGAAATCTATGGCATAGTCATAGTGACGGTGCTTGTCTTTAGCTGATTTGAACGGGGTATAGCACATTTCCCATGTGGTTTACCGTCTGTAAGCTCGCCAATATGCATGTGTCATGGATATTTTATATTTAGGCATTGTAGACCTAATTCTCTTCCATGAACTCTCCAACGTATCTATAAAATGATTGACGGGTTCATTCCCCATGAAAGTTAATTTCTCCACCAACTCCAATTCCCTGTTGATATAAGCATATACCATAGCTTTG
Organism: Procambarus clarkii; assembly: GCF_040958095.1. Classification (NCBI taxonomy): domain Eukaryota; kingdom Metazoa; phylum Arthropoda; class Malacostraca; order Decapoda; family Cambaridae; genus Procambarus; species Procambarus clarkii. The sequence goes on from NC_091161.1 coordinate 42,349,457, forward strand.
TGCCACTTCTTAATCATTCCTTGGGGATTGGAGGGGGGGGGGGATCCAATATACATTTAAAATCATAACATGCAGTATGAGAAGGTCCAAATACAAGACCGTACTTTAACTTAATTTGATGTTTTTCAAGGAAAAATTTCAACGTTTGTTTCCTTTAACATGACTCTTCGTGATCTCGCATAGCTTCGGGGCTTAAATGAATTAAGCACAAATGACAAAAATATGATTATTAGGCATTTTACTTGAATGGATATGCATGTTACGGACATATTGATTGAAATCCTTGATTGAAATCCTTGATTGAAATCCTTGATAAGTACGTGCTGATCATCTAGCATGAGCAATGGAACTTTACAGGCAGAATGCTCCCTGCCTTTCCTAGCCAAGCTAATATAGTACCGGTTATCTTCATAAGCAAGTACATAGATAAATATACTTAATTTATTCATGCTTTCTGTTTTATTTATATTGTCAAAAGTTGTGGGAATTTCAATGTCTTCACTCCAATGAACAAATCTAAGACACCACCTAGAGAACTTTGAACGCTTGACAATGTTGCCTGGTGTCATCCCCTGAGGTACACACACACACACATATGCTGCTTAACATTGAATTAAACATACATTTCGTTCACCTTTAAGGTTGAAAACATGTCTTGTAGCACACAATTTATCTGGATAAGGTACATAATCACCAAGCCGGATAGGATGCTGAACGGCTATGGAATTGATATAAAATCCAGAAATGCTTTGTATAGCTAGACTCAAGCCTTCTGTCTCGGCGAGGAACTCCTCTAACTTGTTATCTAGTTCAGCGATCCATTGATCCACACCACCACCTGCTTCATGTCAAGACAGTGTTTTGCTTTGCCCTTATGGGTAACTCTCCCTCAATTAGGATCATTTTCTTGATTAAGCCGTTGTAAATTAACAGATAAATCTGGATAAATCAATAGGGCAGGAGGGAAATTGGAGTGAACGGCATCAAACAAATTCTAATTGTCGTATAAAATAATCGTAATATGTAGTTAAATAATGGGCGTGATCCCTTTGGGCGTAATCTGGGATACTGTACGAATGGCGCCTGTAACCCCCATTGAAATTATTTATGACTTCTCGTTGAGGAGAAAGTATAGCATCTACCTGCTGCTGTAGCTGAGGTGGAGGAGAATTGGCAATTGACTTCCACAATGGAATCAGCCTCCCAAACAAGGTGCAGGGAGTCATCCTCCTCCTCTAGTCGCGAATCTATAAGTAAAAAGAATAATGGTTTCAATAAATAAGATTTAATATAGGAAGTTTTTTAATAATACCGTTATTGATATACTAATAATTATTGAAAATGCTACTTACGATTTGGACTTTCCCTGTTATTGTCTTATGGTGTTGGTGAGTGAGCTTGGCTAGTGCTAGGCCCCTCACCAGCACCACCTCCACGAGGATATTCCTCCTTCACTAATTGCTGAGCTGGTGAGCCTAAAATTAAATATATAATAATTGACGATAAAGAGATTTGTATAAATGTCAATAATAGGGAATGGTATAATATTGCAGAGTACTATAATTGACTGACTTCGTATTGAACGCTTTGGTGAGAAGACGCTTCTGAGTACTCTGAATCGGAAGTAGTATCAGACTCAGAATCATTATCATCTAGATACATGCAAAATGGGTATTCTTCGGGGATGCGAACGGTAGATTTTAGTTAATTCCCATCCTCTTGATGATTTTGGAGCTTAGCGTCCCCACGGCCCTGTCCTCGACCAGGTCTTCTTTTTGTTACACACCTCCAGGCAGCAGCCTGTAGCAGCTGTCTAACTCCCAGGTACCTATTTACTGCTAGGTAACAGGGGCATCAGGGTGAAAGAAACTCTGCCCATTTGTCTGTGCCTCCACCGGGGATCTAACCCGGGACCTCAGGACTACGAATCCGAAGCGCTGTCCACCCAGCTGTCAGGTGCCCCATAGTCATGTATATTTCTTTAAGGAATGCTGCATAGATGTAAAGCTCTACAGCTAATTGCAAGTAATAATAATTTATATCTAAATTTTAACTGCTGCTGCTATTGAGCAATTTATAGTTATTAAAGAACGTGTGTGTTAGAAATATTAATATAAAATAATATCCGCTGCTGCTGTTATTTTTCTATAGTTACCATGTACCTGTTGCAAGTCATTGTATATTAATAGCAAGTTGTTATAACCACAATGGTACCTACGGGTAGCACAAAACCTTTTGGACCACGAGGGACAAATCTTCTCATAATATCCACGAGGCGTCTCTGAATATTGTATACAGAAAAGAACACTGACGCTGAGGATTGGCGTTAAAGGTTATCCAGCGTTCAGCGCATCTGGCCGGGCACAGGTGAAATGGTCCTAGTTTAGGGGCCTTGCAAAGTTCATGCATGTACATGGTCGAGTTGATAGATGTGAGACAGTGAAGCTGGATATTGCGAAACCAGTCGCTTCACAATATCCAACTGACCTAGAGCTAGACTGACCTATGGATTGGGGGAGATTCCTATAAGGACAGCTTACCTGCTACGCTGCCAAACGTACGATTATGATTAAATTGCAGTATGACATTTAGGTAGTTAGTTTTGAACTTATCACTGCATAATGAATTATTAAAGTTGTGGATGACTAAAATGTAAATTCTTAAACCTATGATGTATGTTGACACAGCCTTCCTGTTTCTCCAGGACCGCCGTGATCGCTACTGTCTTCCCTTTCTTGCGCAGTCCTTGTAACATCCTTCTTCTCGCCTCTGTCGTGCTTTAACTTTTACCTCTCCTGTAGTTCCTTTTCCTCTTCACCACCTCCCTCTTTCTGTCCGGTTATCTCGCTTACAGGATTCTTTCAGTTAGTATTTCAAATATTTCTCCTTGTATTGTTCCTTGCCCCTATGGAGAGTCCCCCTTCCGAAGTTGTGTACATCCTTGACCCGCATCACTAAAGCTTTTACACTTCCTACGGTTCTGAAATGCCTTTTCCTTGAGCACTTTTCTTCGCACTCCCACTCCATTTCCATCTTCACCGGTGGGTCTAAGTCTGCGGACGGAGTAGGCTACTGTTGTTTTACCTGAAAGGACTTGTCGCCTACCTCCAGAGACTAGCATCTTCACAGCTAAATTTGACATTCTCTATGCTCTTCGTCTCCTGCTTTTGCTTTCTCATTGTCATTCTTCCTTTGTGATTGTCGTTGACTCTCGTAGTGCCCTCATGGCTCTCGGATCCTTTAATCCGGTCCGTCCAGTGGTCGTCGAGATTCAACATTGGTCGTTTCTTATTTCCAGTAAATTTAAATCAGTTGAGTTTTGCTGAGTTTCCAGACATTGGTTTCTCTTTAAATGAGCATGCGGACACTGCTGCTAGGGAAGCTGTCCGCTCTTGTCCCATCTCTTGTAAAGGTATTCCTTATTCCGACTTTTACCCAGTTATTCATTCCTCCATCCTTACCCGTTGGCAGGATTGTTGGTCTTCTGTTACCAGTAACAATCTGCGTACTCTTAAGAGTGGTGTGTCCTCATGGCCTTCCTTCCTACCATCGTAATCGGCGATTGGAAACGGCTCTGGCGAGGTTGCGTATTGGCCATACACGCCTAACTCTCGGTCACTTAATGTAGCGCCGTCCTGCTCCTTATGGTCCAAATTGCATTCTCCCTCTTACAGTCGTGCATATCCTTGTTGAAAGTCCTAATTACCAAGACGAGCGTGTGTCTTCCTTTCCGACCGTCCCTCGCGGTCATTTGTCCCTTGATAGAATTCTTGGTGAAACGAATACTTTTGATATCGTTCGTCTTGTGCATTTCTGTTCTCGTATTGGCATCCTTGGTGATATTTAGCACCCTCTGATTACTCCGCACATTTGATGGTGTTACATAGCCTTCCTAGTTTGGTGCCTTCTTTTTATGATTACTTACTTGAACCTGTGGTGAGGATAGGTTAGGTTGTTGGATGGATAGTATAGCCATTTTTTATTAAAAACGTTAAATATACTACATAAATAAGTAGGATGCCAAAGCTTCATTGAGCATCTTGTGACGTCACTAATAGTTTAAAAGTCGGGTCACTGTGAGCCTGCCACACATCTATGTTAATGTAAGGCAATATTAATCCCTCACTGAACCCGCTTTTGTGACGTCATGCGCCGCTAAAATAATGCATCTTATTACTACAGAAATAAATGCTTTTTGTTTGTTTATTATAGGTTATGGTTGTTCGGTAGGCTCGATGAATTGAATATAAAAATAAGAGCAATGATACAAAGAGCGAAAATACGAGTGGCTACAAGGCCATAGCTTATGACACACAGTTGTGCTGTTAAGAGATTAAGGGAATATGCTAATGAGAGACTGGGTCCCTTACTGGAACAGCTTGTAACATCATGGGGAGCTAAAAGCATCTGACCCTGTTGGTGGATCAGTCCGTATTGGGGATATCGTTTTTATTAAGGCTGAGAACATCAGATTGAAGGTAACTGCAGAAGGTCTTAATTTACACTTACGAAGCAGCTCTTGTATATATCTACCTAATCTCGTTCACATACATGTACATTGGGTATTTTGATTGGGCATAATGGGTATATGTTACAGTAGGGTGTAGGGGGTATGTTTTCGAGCGATTATGAGACGTACACAGGAGTAGCAGTGAAGGAGGAATTAAATAAAAATGTCTGAGTGATGGTGTAGCCTCTTTTGAAAAATTATGTAACACACATTAGCATGCACTTGGAGACTTCAACAGATTCACTAGTATTCCCGTGTCTGAGTGTGTTTCATATGAATGGGAGATGTGGATGTGAATTCAGGGTCGAACTCATTTCTTATGTTCAATATACAATCTTAGCTAGAAAATGATCTTAGAAAGTGGGGAAACAGTATGGAAATACCTTATTAAGGAAAACGAGCTTAATATGGGAAGATTATGGATGACGTCATTGTACATTAGGCTGGACAGAAGGCGGCCTTTTAATCCCCCTTGACATAAATATTAAAATGTGAATAAATAAACCATAACAAAAAACGTACTTATTCAGGGAAGATGAAGACTGGATGACGTCATTGACCATTAGCGATGTCACTGTAGAGTTAATGAAATACAAGAGCGATGGGAGGCGGCCGGTTAATTCCCTTGAGCAAAAATGACAGTGCCTAGGTGGGAGCCTTTTATTCACCTTTTTGGAATTTGTAGGATTGAAAGAGGACGATAAATGAATGAAAATATTAGTTGACTACGAAGTACTGATGAATAAAAATTGAAAAATATACCCTTGGCTAGAGGCAGTCGTCGGAAAAATGTAAAACACCCCTGCGCCATATTGCAGCCGTTGGTAACATGAAAACAACACCCCTGCGCCATATTGCAGCCGTTGGTAACATGAAAACAACACCCCTGCGCCATATTGCTGCCGTTGGTAACATGAAAACAACACCCCTGCGCCATATTGCTGCCGTTGGTAACATGAAAACAACACCCCTGCGCCATATTGCAGCCGTTGGTAACATGAAAACAACACCCCTGCGCCATATTGCAGCCGTTGGTAACATGAAAACAACACCCCTGCGCCATATTGCAGCCGTTGGTAACATGAAAACAACACCCCTGCGCCATATTGCTGCCGTTGGTAACATGAAAACAACACCCCTGCGCCATATTGCAGCCATCGGAAAAAGCAAAACTGCTGCGATATGGGGTCATTTCCATTACTGTTGAGGCGGTGGCGGTGGTTGTGGGTGATGTTGGGTCTAGTGGTGTGTGTTGTGGTGGTATGGGTGGTTGTGGTTTCATTGTTGTAGTGGTGGTTGTTTATTTTTGTGGTTCTTGTGATAATCGTTGTTGCAGTGGTGGTTGTTGTTGGGTGGTTTTTGGTTCTTGTGGTGGTGGATGATGTTGTAGTGATTGTTTTCGTGGTTATGGTGGTGGTTGTGGTATTGGTGGTAGTTGTGGAGGTCGTTGTGGTGGTGGTTATTGTTGGGGAGATTGTTAGGTTGTAGTTTTGATTTTTGTGGTGGTTGCTGTTGTGGTGGTGGTTTTTGTTGTGGTCATTGTTGTTGTTTTTTTGGTGGTAGTGGCGGTTGTGGTTGTTGTGGTGATGTGGTTGTTGTTTGTTGTTGGGTTGGTGGTGGATATTGTGGTGGTGGTTGCAGTATGTGTAGTGATGGTTATGGTTATCTTGAGGTTATCTTGAGATGATTTCGGGGCTTTAGTGTCCCCACGGCCCGGTCCTCGACCAGGCCTCCACCTCCAGGAAGCAGCCCGTGACAGCTAACTCCCAGGTACCTATTTACTGCTAGGTAACAGGGGCATTCAGGGTGAAAAAAACTTTGCCCATTTGTTTCTGCCTCGTGCGGGAATCGAACCTGCGCCACAGAATTACGAGTCCAGAATTACGATGGTGGTGGTCGTTGTGGTGTCCTTTTGGTGTTGTAACTGTTGTTAATATGGTGGTTGGTATTGTGGGAAATTTGGCGCCAAAATAGTTAATAAAATCATAAATACCTTCGAAGGACCATACTTTAAATAGAGAATAAATTTGAGAACCGGTGATCTATGGGTCTCGCATAAAATATAAACGATATCTAAGACTGTATAATATGAACTGTAATATTATAATTTAAGGAACCAAATCCCTCCACAGACTTTGGGGGGTTTTATCAGTAAACAGAATTAATATGTAAGATAATGTAATAATGGAATACTACACATTAGTCAAATATTCACATTAGATATGCAAGAATGTTATTAATGAAATGGTATAAAGGTTTATCAACGAAAACTATAATGATAGCTTAGCTGTGGGATGAATAGACGTAAATGATATGTCGCCAAGAATCGTGTTTCATCAGGCTACAGCTAGGAACACGTGAGCGTCGAGGAAGTATTCGTCTCGCTTGCGTTGGTACTCCAGCTGAAATACGAGTTAAATGTAAAACCTATTGGAGAAAGCACGACTCCACCAATATTCATGGAAAATTAATATGAATAGTTGAGTGGAAAGCGACTTCAGAGTTTGGTGGTAGTCATGCCTCGTAACGACACATCGTCCTATCTAATAGTTTGATGTAGCTACAAGAAACAACTTATAGAACCCGATAATGTGCTGAACAAGGTGTCAGAGTAATGAAGCTGCCACGCCTTGCTGACGTCCGTAGGTGCCCGGATGTTTCTTTACGAAGACGGTAATTTGGCCAGCTACAAGACACACTCCTCGTTGATTATGGCGTCGCTTGCTGCCTTCCCCTTCTCGGGCTCACTCGCGCATGCGCAGATGCTGCGACGTGTTGAATATTTCTACGCTTTATTGAATATCCCGAGTTGATGGAACTAAGGCGTATCAGAAACTTTAGAGATTAATTTGCCTTATTTGATAATATATAAATTCTCGTTTCTTAATGATTAAATAAACCTTGTTTGATATGAGAGTGCTGGGTAGAAATTGTTATTTATGAATGTTCCGAGTGACAGTTCGCAATCGCGTGAATTATCAACTAATAAATAATACGGTTTAATAATGGAGATAAACATATCAGCTGTATGTCACTGAACATGGTTGTAGCAATAAATTACTAAATAATAATTAACATAAAGAAATGTGGAATAAAGAGAACTTGGGACAATTCTCTCAAGTGTAAATAATTGTCCCATTCGTCATGTGCCGATGCAACATCTGACTAGAATTTCTGGGGAATGATGCGTTATTACGCGTTAATAGACTAAACTTCCTAGTGCTAAGCTATATGTCAGTAGAGTTAGTTAATAATATTACAGTACTAGTGTCCTAAGGTACTGAATATTAAATGAACAAATCCACAAGGGCCGTGACGAGGATTCGAACCTGCGTCCGGGAACATCCCAGACACTGCCTTAATCGACTGATCTCTGTGTGTACTGAATATTAGTCATAGTGCAGGAAATTTCCAACAGGTATGGTTGTGGTTGACGTGGTGATTGTTGTAGCTGAAGTTGTGGTGGTGGTTGTGACGGTGGTCATTGTTGTAGTGGTTTGTTGTTTTGGTGTTGGTGGTTGTTATTGTGGTTATTGTTATGTGGTGGTTGTTGTTGGTTCTTGTGGTGCTTGTTGTGGTTTGGTTTTTGGGTTGGTGGTGGTTGTTGTTGTTGTGGTAGTCATTTTTGTGGTTGTAGTGATCTTTGTGGTTGATGTTGTGGTATTCAATCACACCCAACTTGGTCAAACAATACACAATTTGCATAATATTTGTCTATGTATGTTTAGGACATCACTTATAATTTTCCAAGATTAACCAACCCCCAAATAGTCAGTAGTTCGCATATATTATTGGTACATCTGACATCCTATGATCTCGATATAAAAAACAACCATGCATTTTCCATAAATGTTAAAACATTATTACTTCTGAACTATTCATCAAGCATATGTTCATTGTTTTAATGTCTTATTAATTCCCTTGTTACATCCTCTCAATCACGTCACCCATATTTATTTAGATAAACCATCCAGCAGACTTATAGTGGTTCTAGCCTTAGTTATGTTTGGTTAGGCTAGGTTGGGTTAGGTGATATCGGTAATTTCTTTCATAATTTAAGCAAATTTACTATATTTTATTTATTTATTTATTTATTTATGCATATACAAGAATGTACATAAGAAATGCGAGGATACAAATATGGTAATTACAGTCTTGTAAAGCCACTAGCACGCGCAGCGTTTCGGGCAGGTCCTTAATCTAAGAAATTTTAAGGAGGTAAATACTTGCAAAAATTATAGACAAAAAATGATAACAGATTACATGAAATGAAAAAAAAAGACGAGAGAAAATTGTGGGTACAGTATATTAAAGCACATAGGTAGCTAAGATTGATTGCAATGACAGTTTGAATGGTAGTTGACAAAAAAATTGGTAGGCACAATACAGCAGAAACATTATAGGATTGATTGCAATGACAGCTTGAATGGTTGACAAAAATTGGTAGTCACAATACAGCATATGGCTAGCACATAAAAGAAGACAGCAATGAACACAATGATAAGGTTGTTTGATATTACATAAAAATTAGGAGATTGGGTAACACTAGGTACAGAGCAAATTTAAAGCTCAGTGTAGGAAACCAAGATGAAGTTAGGTACTTTTTGGTTTTGCTTTTAAATAAGGCAAAAGTTTTACAGTTTTTCAATTCACTAGGGAATGAGTTCCATAGACTAGGTCCCTTAATTTGCATAGTGTTTACACAGATTAAGTTTGACCCTGGGGATATCAAAGAGATATTTATTTCTGGTGTGGTGATAATGGGTCCTATTACATCTGTCCAGGGAGAGTTTCAGAGCATGGTTTGCATTTAAGAACAGGGTTTTGTAAATGTAGTTGACACAAGAGAATGTGTGGAGGGAGTTAATATTTAGCAAGTTTAGGGATTTAAACAAGGGAGCTGAGTGTTGTCTGAAAGCAGAATTAGTTATTATTCTGATAGCAGATTTTTGCTGTGTGATGATGGGCTTAAGGTGGTTTGCAGTGATAGACCCCCATGCACAGATACCATAATTAAGATAGGGGTAGATTAGTGCATAATATAGTGAGAGGAGAGCAGAGTTAGGAACATAATATCTGATTTTGGAGAGTATACCAACTGTCTTAGAGACTTTCTTAGTTATGTGTTGAATATGGGTGCTGAAGTTGAGTCTCTTGTCTAGGAATAGGCCAAGAAACTTGCAATCATTTTTATTACTGATGTTAATGTTGTCTATCTGTAGCTGAATTGCATTTGATGATTTGCTTCCAAATAAGATGTAGTAAGTCTTTTCGATGTTTAATGTTAGTTTGTTCGTTGACATCCATAAGTGGACTTTTTTAATTCATTATTCACAACATTATTTAGTGTATGTGGGTTGAGGTTTGAATAGATAAGAGTAGTATCGTCAGCAAACAATATAGGTTTGAGAATATTAGAGACATTAGGCAGATCGTTTATATATATAAGAAATAGAAGAGGTCCTAAGATGCTGCCCTGTGGCACTCCAACGGTAATTGGTAGAGTGGAAGAAGTTGTATCATTGATGGTTACATATTGGCGTCTGTCACTAAGATAGGATCGGATGTAGTCAAGGGCAAGGCCTCGGATTCTATAATGCTGGAGTTTAAGTAAGAGGTAGTTGTGATTAACAGTATCAAAGGCTTTTCTTAGGTCAATGAAGAGTCCAATCGGAAACTCATTTTTGTCAAGGGCTGAGTGGATAACGTCAAGGAGACTAATGATTGCATCGTTGGTGCTCTTTTGGGACCGGAAGCCAAACTGGCAGGGGCTGAGTATGTCGAATTTTACGAGGTAGGAATAGAGCTGTTTGTAAATAATTTTTTCAAATATTTTTGATAGAATGGGTAGATTTGATATTGGTCTATAATTGTTTATGTCCGCCGGATTGCCTCCTTTATTGTCTGGCGTTACTCTTGCTTTTTTGAGGATATCAGGGAAGGTGTGACACACTATAGATTTGTTGAACAGTAGTGCTATGGGTGGGGCAAGGGCATGGGAGGCTCTCTTGTACACAATGGACGGAATTTCACTGGTGTTCCCTGCCTTGGTTTTTAGAGAGTGTATGATGGACACAACATCTGCCGGGCTGATTTAGATAATTATATATCTTATCAAATGCCTCCTATTAGAACATAAATTTATCTAAATCTAGCAAAAATTCTACTAATACTACACAAATTTGACCAAATTCAACCTAGCAAAAGCTGAACTAACTAAATATAAGTATCCCATATCCTCACATAGAAGCCCATGTTACCTCCGTCCTTCCAACACAAGAGGTAGCTCTAACCCGGTCCCAAATTGGGCAATTTATTCTGTTTTGCTGGCTACTTCTGCACCTCTAATATATATATCCTACCCTACACAACCTTACCTAACCTTGCACATCCAAAGCTAGAGTTGATTAAAGTTGACGAAATTTATGCTGTTCCACCTCAATTTAACTTATTTTAAGACAATTTCCACAATGCATCCAAATGTTTCGTATCATAGCACAGTTAGTCCATACCAAACCAGACCTATCCTATCCTAACACATAAGCTAAATTCATCCAAATCATCCCAATTTGTCAATTCCACTAAATTATCCTAATTATCAACCCAAAAGCCATATTTTACTAAATGTACCTATGTACAACTCGTCCAGAGCAAAAGTTAGCTGTCAGAGCTGTTAATGTCTACCACAAACTTCCATTCTACTCAGGATTAGAGCAGATTTTACTAATATATTCTTAGACGTGTGTTCTTACTAGATATATTTTTGTCTCACATTATCACAAACCACCCGAGACCTAGCCTGTAATTCGTCATATTGTGGAAAGTAATAATTTGGGTCATAAACCTAACAGACATGTTCCTAACCTGCAATGGCCTTTGTCGAATATTGAAACTTCGTTGATATGAAAAGAGTTGATTTTGGGTATATGCCTAATGACCTACACCTGACCTGCTTGGATCTTTGGTGAATATTGTATCTATATTCTTAGAAAAGTAATGTTTTATGGATATAAAAGTGTGCGGAAGGTGTAGGCTACTGTTATTTTTCCTGGCAGCACTTGTGTCGCTTACCTCCTGAGACTTAGCATCTTCACAGTGGAACTTTATGCTATTCTCTCTGCTCTTCGTTTCCTGCTTTCTCGTTGTCAATCTTCCTTTGTAGTTGTTGTTGACTCTCGAAGTGCCCTCATGGCTCTCGGGTCCTTTAACCCTTGTGTTGCTCAGGGCTAATTAGCATTTGTCACCCACAGGTGCATACCAAAAAAAATTAAAACATTATTTTTTCTTCTTAATCTGTTAATTTGTGTTCTCTGTTCATGGGAAAAATAATAAAAAATCGTGAGTCTAGTGAGTCCAGACAGTAAATCGTGGTCACACAGTCAGCAGACAATGCTACCTCCCTCCCCACCAAGATTACTCCTCCCACTATAGCGCTAATTATCACAATCCTGCTATTATCAGAATCCTGGTAATTTTTACAGTCAGGGGTCTTCTGTAATAATATCAAAGTTAAATAATAGCATGAACATGTATATTATGTCACTTTTAGGCGATGCTGTGGTCACAAGCTGAACAGCAGTGCTGCGAGCTCATGCTGCATGCGTTAGGCTTGGTGGCTCACTCAATACTGAGGCCCTCACACCCGGGAATTTGGCCCACGATTAAAAAAAAAAATGGCGTCTGTTTACAAGAGCCCTGATGAAGGCGAGGTGAACCCCGTGTATCCGCAGGCCGTTTAAATCTTGCGTAGTACTCCAATACATCATATGATGGGATACACAATTTATAGCAAGTCACTCAACCCATCATATGATGTGTTGCGCAACTTAAGGGTTAATCCGGTTCATCCAGTGGTTGTCAAAATCCAACATTGGCTATTTCTTGTTCACAGTAAATTTGTCGGTCGAGTTTTGTTGGGTTCCCAGCCATATTGGTCTCTCTTTAAATGAACGTGCGGAAACTGCCGCCAGGGAAGCTGTCCGCTCTTGTCCCATCTTTCGTAAAGGTATTCCTTATTCAGATTTTTACCCAGTTATCCACTCCTCCATCCATACCCGTTGGCAGGCTTGTTAGTCTTCTGTTAATGGAAAAAAACTGCGTGCTCTTAAGAGTTCTGTGTCCTCGTGGCCGTCGTCCTACCACTATAGCCGGCGATGGGAAACGGCTCTGGCGAGGTTGCATATTGGACATACTTGCTTAACACATGGTCACTTGGAGCGCCGCCCTGCTCCTTATTGTCCAAATTGCATTGTCCCTCTTGAGGATGTGCATATCCTTGTTGAATGTCCTGACTTCCAGGACGAGCGTGTCTTGTTTTCCATCCGTTCCCTGCGGTCGCTTGTCCCTCGATCGTACGATCGAGGGACAAGCGACCGCAGAGAAATGTCCAAAGGTGAAAAATGGTCATATGGGTGTTGACCAGACCACACACTAGAAGGTGAAGGGACGACGACGTTTCGGTCCGTCCTGGACCATTCTCAAGTCGATTGGGATGAAGCTGTTGTTGTTGTTGTTTTCAGATTTAGCTACTCAGAACGAAGTGTCCATGTAGCACGGGCTATGGTGAGCCCGTAATTGAGTTCGGTTATTTGCGATAACCTTGTTTGTAATATTTGGGTCTCAGTTTAAAATATAGGAGGGGATTCCTCCTTTTTCCTTGTTTATTTATCGCTTCTGTTTTAGTGTACTGGTTTTAATATTGTTTCATTAACATTATCTTGGAGGCGGACGTAGATGCAGAATGCTCACTAGTGAGTCCCATTCCTCAACAGCTTTTCTAATCAGTCAGCGTCGGGTTCTATTCGTTGATGCTGGCGAGGATGTCGTCGTCGTCGCTCTGGTCGATGATTCATGTGCTGGTTATGCCTGGTGAACACGGTCCTGTCTGCCAAGTACCGTGGTGGTGGCGTGAGGATGATGCCAGCATCTTGCCGGGCCGTCGTGGCGGTGGTAGTAAATATCTTTTCTTGGTTCGAATCAATGGAAAAGACCAGGTGAACACCTTTTCTTGTCATCTGGATGTCGGCCGGTGATACGTTGGGGGCGGAGATTTGGGCTAAAATCTCGGCAGTGGAGAGAACGAAGTTCTCGTGGAGGCGGAACTTGACCCTATGCAACATGTGTAGTTGGATTCTGCACAATAGGATCTTGGGCCAGCAGCAAAGATGGATGTTTGACATGGAGTGATGAGGTGTTGTGTGTAGTGAGAAAGTAGTGAATTGTGACCAAATGGATTGATTGATAAAAATTAACCCATCCAAGAGGTGGCACGGGCATTATACACCCGTAAGTGGAGGTCCTTTTGGAGACATTACCAATAGCTGATACTGGAGATCTGTAAATGGATGGATTTTTTTTTGGGGGGGGGGTAGGGGGGGTGGTCACAGAGGGCAGCTATAACAATTATAGTGCTGGTAAGTTAATACAGGCCTCGAGGTCTTCAATTTTCTTAGTCTTGCAGCTAGTTGACATAGCTGTGTTGTCATTTGAGTTTGGTGAAGTGCCCTCCATGAGGAGATCTTGTATGGAGTCGGGGAAGTGTCGTGACAATGGAGCTCTTACTGAAATTTTCTAGTCTGAGGAGATCGTGACGTAGTTCGTTGTTGGTGGTTTTGGTCTCTCAGCATGAGGTTGGCTGTAGAGTCGATGAGTTATGGTAGAAGCTGGTTCGGTCACGTCGGTGGTGGTAGTTGTGGTCGGAGAGAGCACGTCTACGAGTGCATCTGCTGAGACAGTGATGGTGGTAGCTTTTGGGGCTGGATTGGAGGATGCTGCTGTTTGTGCAGCCTGGGTCTTTAGTGGAGCTGACGTCTGAGTTGAGATCGACATAGCAGTCGACCTTGTGAAAGTTCCCGGTGTGGTAGGGAGGTAGTGAGATTTGCGTCAGGGGCTGTGATAAGGTCCAGGCCATTGTCTACGTACAGCACATTCAGTTCCCTGAATGAATCAGTGGTTGTCGGGTCCGGGATGCCTCTCCGCTAATCGTACAAGAACAGGGAAAATGCCGGCACATGATTCAAGAGGTGGTCAGGGTGCTAGTTTGGCCTTGGGTTCCCCATTGTGAAGGCTGGGTTGACTGGTAGGAGGAGCCACTGTTTGGTAAGACTGGGAATCTGGTTGGTTGTGAGAGCTGTGGTGATGGTGTAACGTCATGGGGCTCTGGTAACGGGGATAGGAGGGTTGGCTTTCTTAGTTTCAACCTGGGCCTTGACTTTTCCTGTCTGCGTGGGGCAGCGGTGTGAAATTGCAGGTTGGTTGCCATTGCAGAGAAGGCTAGCGATGGGTTGTTGATTTACAGATGGGGTAATGATGGTCCTGGGCACAAACGCAACACTTCTGGATGGGGTACCGACACTTGTTGGTGGGGTGGGAGTAATGGTTGCACCGAAAGCACTGTTGGAGATCGTGGAATCCTTCCTTCTTCACTTGAAAGAAGTGGTTTGCCGAGGCTAAGGTGGTGAAGGATATCTTCATGGTGGTGTGCTAGTCACCGTCGGTATCGTTGCTGCAGAATATAACATCGAATACCCCCAAGTTCGGGTTTTCTTCCTCGATGTTCGTAATGATCTCCGTTTATTCTCGGTCTGATCCAGTAGGCTGGTCCCGCTGATAAAGACTGTTCGGTCGGTGGTGTATTGACTTGGGAAGAGGAAAAGTGATGCACGTTGCGAAGTGTGCAATCAAATTTTGGGAGTTTTTAGAGATCCTCCACACAAGAAATAGAGCAATATTTTCTCACCTTCATCAAGATCGATGGGTGTAATCCAATGGCTTCTTTTAGGATCATAAAGACGTCGCCTTTGGTGAAAGCATGGCAGTCCATGGGGCGAGTCCTGACTTTTAGGCGTTTGTCGTGCATCGTTTGTTGTTAAAACTCCCTCAACGGGTCCTAGTGGCGATGGTTGTCTTGTGAAGTTAGTCAGGTTTGCTGGTGTGGACCGGGTGGGTGGAAGGGTGTGTGTTGGGGGGGGGGTGTATTCGCCTAATTGTGCTTGTGGGGGTTGAGCTCTGGCTCTTTGGTCCCGCCTCTCAACCGTCAATCAACAGGTGGTCAGGTTCCTGAGCCTATTGGGCTCTATCATATCTACACTTGAAACTGTGTATGGAGTCAGCCTCCACCACATTACTTCCTAATGTATTCCATTTGTCAACCACTGACACTAAAAAAGTTCTTTCTAATATCTCTGTGGCTCATATGGGCACTGTTTCCACCTGTGTCCCCTTGTGCGTGTGCCCCTTGTGTTAAATAGCCTGTCTTTATCTACCCTATCAATTCCCTTCAGAATCTTGAATGTGGTGATCATGTCCCCCCTAACTCTTCTGTCTTCCAGCGAAGTGAGGTTTAATTCCCGTAGTCTCTCCTCGTAGCTCATACCTCTCAGTTCGGGTACTAGTCTGGTGGCAAACCTTTGAACCTTTTCCAGTTTAGTCTTATCCTTGACTAGATATGGACTCCATGCTGGGGCTGCATACTCCAGGATTGGCCTGACATATGTGGTATATAAAGTTCTGAATGATTCTTCACACAAGTTTCTGAATGCCGTTCGTATGTTGGCCAGCCTGGCATATGCCACTGATGTTATCCTCTTGATATGTGCTGCAGGAAAAAAGTCTGGCGTGATATCAACCCCAAAGTCTTTTTCTTTCGCTGACTCCTGAAGAATTTCCTCTCCCAGATGATACCTTGTATCTGGTCTCCTGCTCCCTACACCTATCTTCATTACATTACATTTGGTTGGGTTAAACTCTAACAACCATTTGTTGAACCATTCTTTCAGCTTGTCTAGGCCTCTTCTTGAAGCCTCAAACAGTCCTCTTCTGTCTTAACCCTTCTCATAATTTTGGCACCATCCGCAAACATTGAGAGAGATTAATCTATACGCTCCGGGAGATCATTTACATATAACAGAAACAAGATAGGACCAACTACAGAGCCCTGTGGGACTTCACGCCAATCGGAGGTCTCACCCCTCACCGTAACTCTCTGCTTCCTATTGCTTAGGTACTCCCTTATCCAGTGAAGCACCTTACCAGCTACACCTGCCTGTCTCTCCAGATTATGTACCAGCCTCTTATGCGGTACTGTGTCAAAGGCTTTCCGACAATCAAAGAAAATGCAGTCCGCCCAGCCCCCTCTTTCTTGTA
This sequence comes from Procambarus clarkii, assembly GCF_040958095.1. Lineage (NCBI taxonomy): Eukaryota > Metazoa > Arthropoda > Malacostraca > Decapoda > Cambaridae > Procambarus > Procambarus clarkii. The sequence continues at coordinate 42,366,111 of NC_091161.1, forward strand.
GTGTGTGTGTGTGTGTGTGTGTGGGGTGTAGTGGACCCAAAAAAATGGAATAATTGAAGATTAAGCCGCCCAAGAGGTGGCACGGGCATGAATAGCCCATGCCTAAGTCGTAGGTTTTTTTGTTTAGTAAAAGTATATCTTGATCCGAGGTCACGTTTAATCATCAGGCTGCTATTGCAGGGGAAGGATACTGCTTTATAGTATTTATGAGGATGTCCAGCTGCTGGACACCTTTTTTGACCAGAAGTGGCTGTGTTGACGGCTTCAGGGTGGTTACTTAAAGATCCAGGGACTCTTAAAGCTCTTTCAAGGTCATTGGTTGCTTTACATTTCTGGAGATAGTGAGTTTGTGGCTTTTCTGTGACTGGCAAAAGATGCATTCCCTCTGTCTGGGTTCACCAATCTCCCAGTTGAATCTAACTTAGACGTAGTCTATATAACCTAAGTGCTATATCCCCGTGGGATTCTTTTTGAGGTATTTAACCTTTCTAGCTAGGTGGCCTGAAGACACCATATTGCAGAAGGTGAACTTTCTGGAACACTCTGGTGTAAATGGGCTGTGTTGAGTGATTTTTGGTGGTGGTGTGTTTTATGTACTCTAGGCTAGGTTGGAGTGTTTTATGTACTCTAGGCTAGGTTGGAGTGTTTTATGTACTCTAGGCTAGGTTGGAGTGTTTTATGTACTCTAGGCTAGGTTGGAGTGTTTTATGTATCACTGAATGACGAGTTGTCCCTTTAGAAATATCATCGCTTTCTCATGTAAAGGGATTTCAACATGGGATGGGATCCAGTTTAGGGCTATGTTGAGTCTTTTGCCTTTAGCTACTGCTCCAAGACACAAAATGGTGGTAATTATTTCCAAGTTGTCTTTCCACTGCAGTTTTCCTAATATTTGAAGTGTAGCTTTTGAGTCTGTATGCATTTTGAGTTTTGTGCAATCACATATGTGAATGCCTTTTGTATGGCAAACAGCTCAGTTTGGGTTGATGATACTGGTCCTCCCAGTCTCCAATAAGCTTGTTTGTAAAGATGTGGGTGGATCCTGTTACTGCAATGCTACTCATTTGCTTTTCTGTGATGCTCATTTGCTTTTCTATGATGCGCCTTAGGATTGTTGGAGTATAGGCAGCATCTTTCATCGGAAGACGGTCTATTACTATCTTGAAGGTAGGCTCCTCCCACGGTGGGGAAAAAGTGTAGTTTGGATGCGTAAATAATTTCTTCCCTCTTGATCACCTCTTCTAACAAGTATCATGCGTTTTAATTGTAGTTTGTTTAGGACTTTCCCACTGTGGCAGGCCAAGAGTTTCCATTGTTTTGGCCAAGGCCTTTCTTACCAACACCAAGATCTTTCTTACTGGGGCAGGATCTGGGGAAATAATTATCTACGGAAAATCGTAGGGGTTCTTTGAGATTCTTTCTTGAAGAAAGGGCAAACTAATTTCCAGTCTTAGTTACATGCCTGGTCCATATGGGGGCTCTCAGGGCAGCTTTCATAACATTGGTTTGGGCTACTTCAAATTTTTTCCACTGTTATTGTGATTGGCTTGAGTGCAGGTGCGGCATAGTCGATCACTGATCTGACTGCCTGTACATAGCATGTGCGAAGGACATGCAGATTGACTCCTCCAGAGAGGGAGGTTAGCGTACATGTCTTTTGTATTCAGAGACTGTGACATGAAGTTTCACTCTTCTCTGAGACAGATTTTAGTCCAGGAGAGCAGGTTGCCTTTGACCTTTTTGTCGATGAGGCAGCAGAGGCTTTCAAAGGCTTTCTCGAGGTCCAGGAATATAAGCATTCCAGGTCTGTCATTCTAGTGAGGTAAAAGTTGAAATACATTCCACTGTGCCGCCAACTCTACTATAGGCATACATGTCCTGGTGCTGTTTAGGCATTTTCCATTCAGTTCTGTTGAGTGCCATTCTGTCAGCCGTCTTGACTGCACAGCTTTGGAGAGATGGGCCTTGGATTATCTGGACCTTTTGAGTATTGGGAGCGGCACCATGTCTGCCCTATTCCATGCTGTAGGTCTAGTTTGAGAAGTCCAGGCTAAAATAATTAAACTAAGGCATGCAGCGTCTCCATCTTGGCCGATGTTTCTAATAATTTTATAGGTTATTTTGTCTCCCGGGGATGTATCTTTGGAGTTTTTCTTAGCCCGATTGAGCTCATCCAGAGTGAAAGGGGTATTAATATCAGACTTCTGACCATGCTGTAAGGATTCTGTGCCACCTATCGTCCTCTAATCCTGTCTGCACTGCTAATACATCTGGAGGAAGCTGGTTTCTGGCTGCTTTTTCTGCTGAGAGGACCTGTTTTCAGAAGTGTTACCTGCCCTGCGTTCTTGAAGGTGAGGATAGTGTGTTTTCGAATTTCTTGAGCTTGTGCTCAATTGTCTTTCGAGTCTCTCTGGTTTGCTTGATACCGTGTTTCAACAGCAAACTTTCGACCATATTCGTGACAAAGGCCTTAAGCATTGGCCTTGAGCAGGGTGTCCAGTTGCACGGGAGCACTACTACTGATATAGTTTGGGGCCTGATTATTTTTTGGCCCTTATCAGAGTGAAAACTAGGACACTCTTGCCTTCATTGTCTGCAGTGTGGTTACTGGGTGCAATGGGCGGGCGATTACGTTGAACTATTTTCTTGTGGCCCCCAGCCATCCCACTGTCCTGGACGTTATCATGAGATTATCTTGATGATTTCGGGGCTTAGTGTTTCCGCGGCCCGGTCCTCAACCAGGCCTCCACCCCCAGGAAGCAGCCCGTGACAGCTGACTAACTCCCAGGTACCTATTTACTGCTAAGTAACAAGGGCATCAGGGTGATAGAAACTCTGCCCATTGTTTCTCGCCGGCGCCCGGGATTGAATCCGGGAACACAGGATCACGCGTCCAGTGTTCTGTCCGCTCAGCCACCGGCTACCTATAACACCATGGTGGTGGAGTATGTAGCTCCCGTTGTTCTGGTGATGGGGTCTGGAGAACCAAATGTGGTAGTGGTGATAGGGTCTGGAGAACCAAATGTGGTGGTAGTGATGATCTGGAGAACCAGTTGTGGTGGTGGAGCGTTGAAGGCGTGACGTTCGAAGGTAGGAGGGACGTCTGTATTCTCCTCATACTCTTGACACATCAGTTTGTTGATCCTCCATCGCAGATTTTATCTTGGCCTCCAAAGCTGGGTTGTTTTCACGAGTGCGACTGGCCATCGTGTCCAGTAATAACTGATGAGCTTTGCCAAGCGTCTGCAGCTTGGCAAAGTTGCAGACGCTTGATGATTGCATGATTGCATCTACGGCATTCAAGCTGTGCATTTGTGCATCTGGATTTTCTTTTTAAGTATTGTTGTACAAGTTCCTCGGTAGATGACGGTAGGAGTTTTGTCAGCAAACTGCAATTGACTGGGGCCACTTTGTAGAGGGACGGAGGCCTTCATACCCTCCACCATGGCCGTTGGTAGAGGGCCATATGTTCCCTCCACCTGGTTTAATCTTGGGGAAACTCCACGCTGTTTTTGTGGGCAGGGGAGCTGGTATATGTTTTGGTTGGGGCTTCTGCTCTTCTGTAGGCCGAGGGGGGGGGGGGGTTCGTTGGAATCCTTTTAAGTCATTCGAGGCATCTTAAGTTCCAGGCGTGGTGTGCCTTGGAGCAGTTTGGGCACTTAGCTTGGACAGGCTGGTTTGCCTTGTTTATCAAGGCATATTTTCGTGTTGTGGAGCTGGCTGCAGACTCCACGCTTCACTGGATGTTGTCAGCCGTCCATGTGAGGTCCTAATCTGACATTTGAAGCATCTGAGGGGCTCTAGGGTGTAAAGCCTGTGTTGGACCACGCCCCAAATGCCAAGATCAATTTTCTCTGGAATCTATCCTTTTACTGTGAGAAAAACTGGTCAGGTTTCCTGCTTCTTGGATTTTACCCGGTATCTCTCTGCTGACGCCACATAATTGAGCTTCCCGAAATGCTTTAAGGCCATGTGCAAGGGATAGTAGAGGTTAATGATTTTCCTTATTTTGTCCTCTGGCTTGAGTTCGTTGCATTTCCTGTAATTTTTAAGAATCGTTACAAACTGTCTCGTCTTTAGGCCTCGGAATATATTCGCCTCTGAGGTTTGGCTTTGCTCTGATCTTGAGCTGAGGGTACTCTTTATTTTTCAGGTCCACTACGGTGGCGTACGAGGACTTGCCCTCAGCATGCTGCACCTTGAAGATTGGCAATAGGGGTTTCGTCTGGGTAGATGGAGTGTTCATCGGTGGAGGCCCCTCTTCTTAATAGGTCTTAGTGGAGTGGTTCATCCTGTTGGCTTTGGTCACAGGATGGTAAATGCATCACTGTCAGAACTTGAACTGGAGAGTGTCTTCCTTTTGTGATCGGGAGCAGCAACGTTTGTTCCCACAGAATCTGGTGGTCCATTCTATCAATAGGATCGTCTGGATCGCTACCACCAGATCTAGATCACCATCGCTAGATCGTGTAGGCCTCTTGTTGTGCTGATCTCTCCCCTGTACACTCTAATACACCTCGATATCGGAAAGATTTATATTACATTTGATACACTCCAGCGTTATACCAATGTTACTGTACTAATTGGGCCTGAGAGCTGAGTGGACAGCGCTCGGTATCCGTAGTCCTACGGTTCCAGGTTCCATCCACGGTGGAGGCAGAAACAAATGGGCAGTTTTTTTTCACCCTGAGGCACGTTCTTCTAGCAGTAAATAGGTACCTGGGAGTTTGACAGCTGCTACAGGCTGCTTTTTGGGGATGTGTAACAAAAAGGCCTGGTCGAAGACCGGGCCGCGGGAATGCTAAGCCCCGAGATCATCTCAAGATAACCTTCACGGCTGGCACATCCGTTGTCTTTATGAAAGAGTGAGAGTGGCTTGCCAGCTGGTCCGCAGACCGTTTACAGAAAGTGGGAAGTCGGTGGTAAAGGTTCATGTTCAAGTACGTTTATTGAGACAATAAAATATATTTCAAAGGGATAGAGTAGCTTAAGCTATTTCTACCCCCTCTACTTTGTCCCCTCAAGGGGCCCACAAATAGTTAGTGCAAATCCATAAATCACAGTACAATCTTCTCATAACAATGAAGGTTAATATAATAAACACAGCATATAATTGTTACACTATTGGGGGTAAAATGCATGTAGCTCTTAAGTATTCCATCTATCATACCATTATCACACATCCAAACAATTTGGTGTGGTATACTAATTATTTCCTTATTTCTCTAGGTGTCAATAGGTTGAAACACTAATGCATAGTGATCTAAAGTGTGGGAGTGCGGAAATCTACATAATTTACACGTCTCGTCTATTTCACTGTCATCAACACCGTATTGCCAGAAATATTTGTATCCTACTCTTAATCGCAAGTAAATTGAATCCTTCCAAGTAGTCTTTTTTGTATCATAAGGACGAATGTGTATTTATTATTTCATAATTCTTAAGCATGTTACTCCTGTCCACCAATGCCATTCTCTTAAATTTTACTTCCTCTTATATCGCCTTGGTTCTAGTATTTGTTTTTCTGACACGTAACATAGACAAGTTTTTTCTGAGGCTCTCTCCACTCTCAACTGCCTCATTCAACATTATTCCCACATGTGAAGGGATACACATGAATCTTAATTGATACCCATTTTATTATAATGTCTTAACATTCTCTGTACACTCCATCACAATATTCTGGTATTCTGGTTGTCTATTAAAGACTCCAACGCTCCTCTACTGTCTATAAAGAAACAAGCATTTTTACCACATTTGACTACTACTGTAATCCTGCTAATACAACTTGGAGTTCAGACTTCGTTGAAGAGTCAGTTAAGCGGCGTCCAATAAAAGTACCTACAGTGCCGATGGAAGTGTAGTCCCTAATAAAGACACCATCTTGCCTTTCCATCTCTATCTACTGACTCATCACAATATACATATAGTGTGTTTACTGTAGGAAATGTTATAATTATATAATCCTATGTTGCCCTCAGCTCTCCTTTCTCATATATATGTTTTCTTTAGCAGGGGAATAATTATTACATGTTACAATCCTCCCATGGTTATCTTGAGATTATCTTGATTTCGGAGCTTTTTAGTGTCCCCGCGGCCCGGTCCTCGACCAGGCCTCCACCCCCAGGAAGCAGTCCGTGACAGCTGACTAGCACACAGGTACCTATTTTACTGCTAGGTAACAGGGGCATACGGTTAAAGAAACTCTGCCCATTGTTTCTCCCCGACGCCCGGGATCGAACCCGGGACCACAGGATCACAAGTTCAGTGTGCTGTCCGCTCGGTCGACCGGCTCCCAATGGTGGTGAGAATTGTATTAGACAAAACAATACATTCTGGAATAACATCATACGTTATAACATTAGAACATAAGGTATTCGTACATGTTCTTATTATACTTCAGCATACATTTATTACTTCCCACCTTTTGAACTGAGGACTAATTCATTAGCTCCCCCATCTCTCGTTTATCTAATGGCAGAGGCTACATTTATCTCTGAAATTCTATCCCAAATACTCTTCAGATTCAATTCCAATCTCATTATTTAAATCATAGCAATTCTTGGGCATCCTAACATTATTCTCATGGCGTCATTTGGTACCTTCTCCAACTTGCCCAGTCTACCTTTACCACAACAAGAAATGACAGGTGCAGCATAGTCAATAAGGGAACTTACAGTACTGAAGTATATCATTCGTAGCGCAGTTACTCCCACTCTTTCTACAGCATGCCAAGGCCTTCGGAGGTTGTAATCTCTTCTGACATTGACCCAACAGTCTGTTCATCTCGGTTTCCAAATTCTCCAGGATTATATCCAACAAATTTGCTTAAATATTTATACATAACACATTCTATATTTTCATCATTTATTTTCAATATAATAGGCCTCCGATTTCTATATTTAAACTTTGTCTTCATTAACCACCAGTCCCATATGGTGACAGATTTCAGAAATTATCCAACACCGCTTGAACCTTTTGAAAAATCTTTGCTCTGACACAAAATATCGCCGCCATATATGATCGGTGTTATTCATTTGAGTCTCTCAGATGCTATCCTTTTCATTAGTATATTAAACTGGGTGGGAGTCAACAATCATCCCTGAGGTGTGCCCAGTTCAAAAGATCTTTCACCTGACAAAACGTTTATAACACACTTGAGTCTTTCTTTCGTGATGATAATCCAGCGCAACAATCTCCCTTTAACACCAAGACCAGCTAGTTCATGTAAGATTGTTCAATGGCTCCTTGTAAATCAAGATTGATCAATGGCTCCTTGTAAATCAATAAAATGCTATAGTAATCATTATCATTAGCGAGACATGTAATAAGTCAGAAGTACGTTTGACTGAGGAACCCAAACAAATTACTAGACAGCTGACCACCTATCATATATGTCTATTTAAAATTATTCTCTCCATTTTACAAAAACACGAGGTTAAGGACACGGGTCTGTACTCTCCATTGGCTTTATGGGTAAGGATGATCATAGCTTTTTCTATTTACTAGGAATACTGCCCTCCTTATAACCAACATTAAAAAGACCTAACAGCGGGCTTTTCTCTCTAATGGCAAGTTCATTAGGTATTTCATAAGTTACTCCATCCTCTCCAGGGGCGGTAGATTTCCAAACTTTAATCGCCATTATTAGCTCACCTCTGGAAATAACTGTGCAAGTGACATTCAACACAGTTACCTTCTGTAAATATAAAGAACTTTCTTAGATCTTTCTAAGAATGTAATGACTCTCTCGTTATAGTGGGCAATAAACAAAATTTGGCAGCTTCCACCCATTTATCTGAGAGACCGTTCACAATTCCTTGCGGGTCAGGAAGTGCAACAAAATTATACTTTTTACCCATTTATTTACATCTTACCAGATTTCCTTCAAGTTTCTGGTACTCCTAAACTCTCTCTGCAAACTCCTGCCAAATTCTTGCTCCTAATTTCCTCTCTCCTCTCCCCACACAGCTTAGCAACTCTCAGAAGAGCATTCTTCCCTTTCTCAGTCCTGCCATTCCTATTCCAATCCCTGTGAGCTCTCCTCATTGTTAATGTCCACCGCTTAGCATCTTGTCCTGTGTGTAATTTTCTTTTCTGGGGGGATGCTTTTTTTTATACGTGATTTCCTTCTGTTCAATGTCGCATTAAATATATCCACCTTCTTAATTAGATCTTCATGAAATGCTTCTGCCGAAACTGGCTTAAAGGTATTAATTTAGTCTTGGTATGATATGACCAACAAGACCGCTTAATTCTCTCCCAATGAACCCTAGCCTTTTCCTCTGAAGGCTGGAATTCTTTTCTAGTTTGTTTTATTCGTAATGCAAAATGAACACTTAGCATCTCATCTACAGCAAGACAAATCCCCTCAATGCCCCCCCCCCTCCCAGCATTTATCAAACAAGCATAATCTAAACTCACTCCCTGCAGATAAGTAGGAGAGGGCTCGCTCACCAGTTGAGCATCTGTTTCTGCAAAAACTGGTACCATCTGCAACCGTTACTATTTGCTTTACCCCCTTGATCCTAAAGCTCGAGGTTTGGCATTAAAATTCCTTATCACAAGCGTATCTTCATAAAAGAAATAATCTGGGGAGTATCTTAAATCAAAGGAGTTATCAGAGATGTATAGATTGAAGATATATAATTATCGGTTTTGTAATTGAATCTGAAAACTAATACTTTCAGTACGTTTATATATCTCTGGTATCTCGGTTATCACAGCAAGTATGGTACTTTTGACACACGAGACTTCCCCTAATGTCTCCATCAGCATGCAAGTGAAAACCTTTATAGCCGTTTTTGTGATAGGGATTCTACCATCCCTATCTCCAGTTTCCTGGAGTGCTACTATGGCAATATTATGAGTATAATAGTGTACATCCACCGCTCTACATTTTAACCCATTAACGTTCCAAGATTTCCTTTCACTTTCTTCCATGATGAATATTAATAAAACTACCTTTGCCCTGTCCGTCACATTACATAAGATACAAGAGCAGCTTAGACACTTTCTCCCAACACTAATATTTTTGCTTTCTCTTCACTTGCACAACTACTACTAACATCAAAGGTGATATTATTCATATCTATTTCTTTTATGTCTGTGTGCCGTTTTACTTCAACTTTTGTTTCACCATTTTCACTACAGAAGGCTGAACACTGCTTGCCAACACTACTAGAAAGCACATTTTCTGACTATATAACATCATTGATACTTCATGCTCTTCCTTACTTTCTTCTACGCCCGTTTCACTATCCATTTCACGTCCTGTTTCACCACCATCTTCACCCCGTTTACCCTCAATAGCTAACATTTCTAATACTTCAATCCTCTCGTCTAGCTTTCTGAAATATTCAAAGATTCGAGTACCGACCCCAGTTCACTATTGTCCTGAACCTAATCTCCAAGTTATTTTTATTTTTTTATTTTGGGGAGCTGCATTGCCTACTGCTTCAAGGGTCGCCTTAATTGTTGCCGTTCCTTTCACCCAAACGTTAGTCATAGTTGTCGTTAGCTTTCCGTTGTTCCTCCTTGGTCCTGCTGCACTATCTTGACTTCTTCGGAGTTGCATCTATACTTCTTTTATAGATGCCTTGTCCTAACGAGAACACTTCATGCATAATGTGGCCGCCTCAATGTACTTGGTATTATGATGATGTTGATTGGTCGGTTATCCGTCCTTCCTTCCGGATAATCGACCCAAAACCCGGAGAGTGCTTCTTTTGACCAGGAGATCACCCTGGGAGCTTCTGGCACTTGGAGAGGGGTTCAACGTCACACGTTTAAGGGGTGGCGGCTCTAAAACTGACCTCATTGTCACGTGCGCACACCCACTCGAGCCGCCATGAGTCCCCACTCTCTCCTTATTTGGAATGACCTCCTGGATCCCCTTTCTCTTATTATTCTGTTGTACCCTGTCCACAGCTGTGGTCCCCCCCTCTCTGTCTGTCTGTCTTTTTGTCTGTCTGTCTGTGTTTCTGTCTGTCTGTCTGTGTGTATGTGTCTGTCTGTCTCTCTGTCTGTCTGTCTCTCTCTGTCTGTCTGTGTCTCTCTGTCTGTCTCTCTCTGTCTGTCTGTGTGTGTCTGTCTGTCTGTCTCTCTCTCTGTCTGTCTCTCTCTGTCTGTCCGTCTCTCTCTGTCTGTCTCTCTCTGTCTGTCTGTGTCTCTGTCTGTCTGTCTGTCTGTGTCTCTCTGTCTGTCTGTGTCTCTCTGTCTGTCTGTGTCTCTCTGTCTGTCTGTGTCTGTCTGTCTGTCTGTGTCTGTCTGTCTCTGTCTGTCTGTCTCTGTCTGTCTGTCTCTGTCTGTCTGTCTCTGTCTGTCTGTCTCTGTCTGTCTGTCTCTGTCTGTCTGTCTCTGTCTGTCTGTCTCTGTCTGTCTGTCTCTGTCTGTCTGTCTCTGTCTGTCTGTCTCTGTCTGTCTGTCTCTGTCTGTCTGTCTCTGTCTGTCTGTCTCTGTCTGTCTGTCTCTGTCTGTCTGTCTCTGTCTGTCTGTCTCTGTCTGTCTGTCTCTGTCTGTCTGTCTGTGTCTGTCTGTCTGTGTCTGTCTGTCTGTGTCTGTCTGTCTGTGTCTGTCTGTCTCTGTCTGTCTGTCTGTGTCTGTCTGTCTCTGTCTGTCTGTCTCTGTCTGTCTGTCTCTGTGTCTGTCTCTGTGTCTGGCTCTGTCTGTCTCTGTGTGTGTCTGTCTGTCTCTGTGTGTGTCTGGCTCTGTGTGTGTCTGTCTGGCTCTGTGTCTGGCTCTGTGTCTGGCTCTGTGTCTGGCTCTGTGTCTGGCTCTGTGTCTGGCTCTGTGTCTGGCTCTGTGTCTGGCTCTGTGTCTGGCTCTGTGTCTGGCTCTGTGTCTGGCTCTGTGTCTGGCTCTGTGTCTGGCTCTGTGTCTGGCTCTGTGTCTGGCTCTGTGTCTGGCTCTGTGTCTGGCTCTGTGTCTGGCTCTGTGTCTGGCTCTGTCTCTGGCTCTGTCTCTGGCTCTGTCTCTGGCTCTGTCTCTGGCTCTGTGTCTGGCTCTGTGTCTGGCTCTGTGTCTGGCTCTGGCTCTGGCTCTGGCTCTGGCTCTGTCTCTGGCTCTGTCTCTGGCTCTGTCTCTGGCTCTGTCTCTGGCTCTGTCTCTGTCTCTGTCTCTGTCTCTGTCTCTGGCTCTGTCTCTGGCTCTGGCTCTGTCTCTGGCTCTGTCTCTGGCTCTGTCTCTGGCTCTGTCTCTGGCTCTGGCTCTGGCTCTGGCTCTGGCTCTGGCTCTGGCTCTGTGTCTGGCTCTGTGTCTGGCTCTGTGTCTGGCTCTGTGTCTGTCTCTCCCCTCCTGTGTTTTCCCCTGAAGAATTTCATCTCTCAAATGATACCTTGTATCTGGCCTCCTGCTCCCTACAACTATCTTCATTACATTACATTTGCTTTAGTTAAACTCTTAACAACTATTTGTTCGATCATTCTGCAGCTTGTCCAGGTCTTCTTGAAGCCTCAAGCTGTCCTCATCTGCCTTAATCCTTTTCATTTTTGTCGTCGTCAGCAAACATTGAGACGAATGAGTATATACCCTCTGGGAGATAATTTACGTATATCAGAAACAGGATAGGTCCTAGTGCAGAGCCCTGTGGGATTCCACTGGTGACTGCACGCCAATCTGAGGTCTCACCCCCTCACTGTAACTCTGCTTTTTATTGCTTAGGTACTCCTTTGTCCACTGGAGCACCTTACCAGTTACTCCTGCCTGTTTCTATAGCTTATGCATCAGCCTCTTATGGGGTACTGTGTCTAACGCTTTCCTACATACCAAGAAAATGCAGTCCACCCAGCCTTCTCTGTCTTGCTTAATCTTTGTCACCTGACCGAAGAATTCTCTTAATCCTGTAAGGCAAGATTTACCTTCCCTGGACACATGTTGATAGGTTGTCACGAAGTCCTTTCTCTCCAGATGTGTTACTAGGTGTTTTCTCACGATCTTCTCTATCACCTTGAATGGTATACAAGTTAAGGACACTGGCCTATAGTTCAGTGCCTCTTGTCTGTCACCCTTTTTGTATATTGGGACTACATTAGCCGTCTTCCATATTTCTGGTAGGACTTTCGACAGTGCTTCTGCACACTTTCAATACCCATGATGAGTTTTCGTCCGTGCCATCAGCCTGTCTCACGTCCAGATCCAACAGATGCCTCGACGTCTCGAAGTTCCTGTCTGATTTTGGCTCTGTTATCTGTAAAAATGATGCTACTACCTTTGCAGCTTCTCTGTGGTATGCTCGGGTAGATCGATACCACATCTGTTAGTACTCAAATTGTATGACGGTTGGGATACAGCCAATCACAATCGAGTAGGTCTCTGACGTCCTTCCCTACAGAGCTGGAAGTGTCCGCTCTGGAGGCAAGGTCAGTATTCTCACAAGCCCAGAGTAAGTAGGACCTCGGCAGTCGATAACTATACACTGTTACCTTACTCAATAAATTGCTGAAGTGATCTACTGTGTATTCTCGACAATCCAGCAAGAACCATACATCAAAAAGGTAATGAATACATCCATGGAGAAAAGGCGGGCCCCTCTCAGGACGGGGCCTCTAATTTCTGCACTTTTGTTGAGGAAATCTGTTGTATCTTGGATTCTTTCCGGTAGTAGACGTAACAAGGGGTTCAGGAGGGCTGTGCAGATCCAGTCTACTGGCCTTGTTGGGGCCCGGCAGCCGCTTAGAACCGGTCTCCGTTGCCACGTTCCTGTTTCTTTTAGTGATTTATGGAACTTTGGTAAAAGGTAGAGGTGGGAATGATGGATTCAAAAGCTATGAAGAAATCTCTCGCCCCTGCCTGCATGAATCCTCCTTTCCCGTCCCTAGTTTTGTTTTCAAACAGCTTGAGGACTTTCCTTTTACTCCTCGTTTGGGGGGGTTTCAAAGTGCCGCATCCTGGTTGTGTATCAGTTTGTAGGCTGCAGTGTCTGCTAGGTGCCACTGCAGCTCGTGCCTGTAGTTGTTCTTTCTCCAGACGACGACAGCACCTCCCTTGTCCGCCAGCTTTATCACAATATCCGAACGTCCCTCTCCTCCCTTGCGAGATTGCAGTTGCGTCGGCGTTCCGCACCGCGCTTGAGGTCCACCATCACCTCCTGGATTACCGGTTTAAGGCCTACTAGGTTGTAGTTTGGGCACTGGACTGATTTGTTGTGGAAGAGGTACCTGAAAGAGAGGAAGAGTTTAATTCTTTTAATTGCTCCATGTGACTTGCCTTGCTCCGGCCGGAGGTTGCTCCAAACTTGGTTGATACTAGTTTCCAAGTTGTTGCAAAGATCTTCGATCGTATCTCTTCTTACGCGCCAGAGGGCCTATCACGAACGCGAGTCCCCTTTCCAACAGTTTCCTCTCCTGTTCAGTTAAAGGTACCTCAGAGACAACTGTCTGTTTCAGTTGTCCTCTTCTCTGCCTTAATTTGTGTCGTTTCATGAGTTTCTCCGATCTCCACCGTTATACCCTCTGTCTCCTCCCTGTTGGTCTCGGTTCATGCTGTTCCAGCGCCTGGGTCTTCTGTTGTTCTCCTGGTTCAGATTGTTGCCTCTGCTCCTGTTTCTGAATAAATTCTAGCCGCTGCTATTATTATTACCACCCTGTCTGTTGTCTGTTATTGTTGTTCCAGGAGTAGTCGTCTCTGATGCTATTGCCTCTGTTGTCGCCTGGGGTGATCCTGTTGTTCTGGTATCTGTTGTCCCCGGTCCCGTTCCTGTTACCCTGACCTCGGTTTTCTCCAGATCTCTGTTTCTCACTTGGTTGCCACCCGGTTTGTCTCGTGATGAATCTCTCCATCCGATTCGTGACCTGTCTGTTATTCCTACCTTGCCTGTTGTTGTTCGCCGACGTGTCCCATTGGAATTTCTATCTCTGCGGACGGCTCCATCTGTTCGGGTCTCTTCTGGGTGGGAAGGCAAGTTGTTGTAGGACAGGCCTGCTTAGAATAGGGGATAGAGGGACATTGTTGTCTTCGTTCATCAGGAGCACTGAACGTAAGGGTTTTTGGGCCACTTGTTTTTGTTGTGGCTGTGGTTACACCTGTTCTAGGGCTTTGTCCACTGTTGTAGTCAGGCAAACAGTGTACCTTTCTGAGGGTTTGAGATAAAACTTTCATACCTGTGTGACGTCTGTCCTGAGTGCATCACCAGACTTCCGTCGTATGGTCTTTCGAGGGTCCCTGGTTTCGGAGTTGTCTTTCGTCTGAAACCTTTCCATTAGGTTGTACCAATTCTTACCTGGTCCCAACCTTGTATTACGTGGCGGGCTACGAAGAGCTCGATTTTGGCCATTTCTCTCGTATGTGAGGCTTTGAGGAGCAGCGTGTATGTCACCATAGACGCTCTGGCCTGTTCCATGTTCACTCTGTTTAGACAGCTGGCTAGACCTGGTAGGATTGGGAGACTGCTGAATAAAAATGGGAAACAAACCTGTAGGACAAGGTATTCCGAGACCGTGTTTAGCCTCACTGTCCATTGGGCAAACGTCAACCTGTCTTTTAGATATTCTATCTTTGTAAAAATTGGTTTTACCAGAGCTATAATTTCTAAGTTCTCCTGTTGGAAAAAACTGTTAACCTCCAACCCGTTCTCGCACTTTCTTAGTCAATATTGACTTATTAAATACGTGCACATGTGACATACTAAACATACTAGTTTACCTTGAAAAGCTTCATAGAAAACACCGACCTTACCTAACCTTCTTAGTATGTTAAGATAAGCATCTTATTGCTTCGTAATAACAATTATTACTTAACCTATACCTATAATAGGTTAAGTAATAATTGTAATATATATATACCTATAATAGGTTAAGTAATAATTGTAATTACGAAGCAATAAGATGCTTATCTTAACATGCTAAGAAGGTTGGGTAAGGTCGGTGTTTTCTATGAAGCTTTTCAAGGTAAACTAGTATGTTTAGTATGTCACATATGCACGTATTTAATAAGTCAATATTGACTGTAAGAAAGTGCGAGAACAGGTTGTAACCTCATGAAGGTCAGGTCTTTCCATCCTCTTGTGCACTTGGACTGCTATATCACTCTACTGGAGAAGGTCCTCCGGATTTGGGGTGAACAGCAGGTGTTCAAGTGCCGTCGACCCTGGTCCTGTCCATACTCTCCTGTCTCTCAAGAGTCCCTGGAGGGTGTCTACAGGAAGTTGTTGGATATTTCCAACATCGAATACAGCATTTTTGTATTCTCATTACTTATTACTAACCATATTAATATTGTAGTAAGTAAAATTAACAACTCGTAGAATTCTCCTGAACTAATAATTCATCTGTGCATTAGGCTAGAATTCTCACGTCATCTGACGCCAGTATTACGTCAGATTTCTTTACAGTAAAACACATTATATACAATTTGTGTGAGAATTAAATACGATTCTCCATAATTAAAGCATTCTGTATGGCAACTGATTGCAGACGAATGGTTCTCTAACTAAAAGCCGAATAGAGCGTTAGAATTATACCGTCTACCTCGCGGTAGTGTTAACGTCATCAATGAATGCCATGGGGAGACATTAATTCCTCTCCCTTTATATATTTACTATTCTTAAATAGTTAAATAATAATATTCCGTTCCTCTAAATAATAAACCCGTCCAGTCTTTAGAGTTTCAAGCGCGAATGCGAGAAATATTAATGTTCATGCCAATAATTTGTGTAATGAACGTCGACTCGGCGTGGGTAGAGGGACGCCATGCCATCCTCAGTACACGTACACGTGGGGAACCGAAGAGAAGCAGACCTGCGCTTACCGTACTCACAAAAGACGCCATTGTCCAGCAAATAGGACACGTGTGTCTATCCACAGATGAAAGCCGCCACTGTGAGGCGTGAACGACCTTGCAGATAATATCTTCAACTAGTGCTGGTGTTAAATAAGGGACCCCTAGACTTGGTTCCTGACGACACGTGATCAGCCAACTTGAAACGTATTAATCCAGGATAAGCTCACCTGAATTTGGGATACGTAATTACGGCAATCTTAATACTTACACAGTGCCCACAGTTAAGTACTTTTATTTGATGCATCATTTATAAGTGTATTAATGGCAGGGTGATTGCACGTCACGCGGCAAGACAACACCTAATAACAGGTGATTAGAATTCTATCTGTAGATATCAATAATCTTGAATATGAATTGAGTAGTTAAATCAATTGCTACTGGTAGTCATTTATCTTGCAGCTCGAGAGACGAATTCCTCATGCTGTCTTCTCCGTGTTAACCGTGTCATTCGTCGGTGTACCAGACTTGGAGATTAAGAGGACTGCCAGGGTTATCTAAAGGAATCTATTACCAGCTAAGGCTTATTTCTTTTTATTCACAACTTTGCAATTTGATACATTCAGAATGTTCAACATAATGTGTGATTTACTGTAACTCATTATTATGCTCATATTCATGTTCTTCTTTGTATGAATAATATTATATTCAACATTAATTATAGGATTAGATTATTATTAATAGAATTAGTGAACGAACCACACTGATTCCTGGACGTACTGACCTCCAGTAATAACCCCCCAATGTAGGTGTTTGAGGTTTGGTTTTAATAATACAGCCCATTAATTATTCTTATGATCATACTTTTTAGTCATATCCATAGTCACTGGTTTTCTCTAGAATTTTATCTAATGATCTGAAATTCTCAGTTTCCCTCTTTAAAAGCGGGTGGTCCTTCGTAATTTAATTTACTACTTTAATTATTAATTAATCAGAATCAAATCCAAATATCCCACATTATGGT
The DNA here is from genome assembly GCF_040958095.1 of Procambarus clarkii. NCBI lineage: Eukaryota > Metazoa > Arthropoda > Malacostraca > Decapoda > Cambaridae > Procambarus > Procambarus clarkii. The sequence goes on from NC_091161.1 coordinate 42,382,849, forward strand.
TCTTCGAACCGGATAGGCATTAAATTTATAATTAAAATATTAACCATTAATAACTAATCCTTGTGTGATAGAAGCTAGACTAACTATTTAATTAATTGTGTCAACTAATAGTGAAACACATCAGTTAGCCTAGATCACACTAACAGCTACCTTATACATAGCTGTAGTGGGTCATAACCAAGTACCCACAACATTTAGACCTACACTTCATACTGAAGTAGAACCCTTAGGTCACCAAGAGCAACAGCTCATAACCTTATATTAATCACTAACACCAATTAAGTGTTAACCATTTAGGCTATACCAATGTTTCAATATATGGCTGTCGGCAGACTGTCCATTATAGCCTGAATCCATGTTAAAATTACTGACTCACTCAAGTCAGTGGATCATTAACATTTAGGGATCCAGTATACTAATATAAATTACTGATCTCATACTAGTTAATCATTACTAACCCTGATAATATTTTATTCCACCATTAGGAGTACATTCAGGAGTTAGATAATATTTACGGCAGTAGAATACTTGCCAAACACAATTAATTTCTTTGTGTTCATTTAATTTCTTATACATATAATTACACAAGTGTATATTATATAAAATACAAAAAACCCAAAAACACAGCACAATTATTTGCACATTACTGCACCATAATATAATCTTTGCCAACCTTTAGTAGGTAGCAATTTAGGCTGTGATTGTGTTGAATCTGGCACAAGCACAGCCTAAATATAGTTGTAGTTTCTCAAGTAGAAATTCTCACGACTAGGCTTGAGCTAGTTAGTGACACATATATTATTCCTTTGTGCTGACCCTATCAAGGGTGGGATTAACCATTTATTGTGTAATTATTTTATTGCATATTTCTATGTATGTCTTTGAGTGTTACTGTAAGTCTGCTACCCATCCGAGGCTGATTTAGAAGAGCTAAGCTGAGGAACACCTGTAGTGAGACCAAGGTACCACTCAAATCTTAGTTGCTTATTAATAGGTAGGTAGCTAACCTCTAAATGAGGTAAATTACAACCAGCCTCAAGAAACATTAGGCTGTCAATACTTATACCTGCTCTGCATCAAGGAGCAGACTATAGCTATACCACTAGCTACATAAGCCCTATCAGGCTCAATTTACCGCAAGAATGAATCCTTTAGAAAGGAATGCAAGATTCTTGACAGCTCTTCAAGGTCCTTTAGGAAAACTGCTTATGAAATGTCATTTCTGTGTCGAAACTGACCCAGGTGAAGTCTATAGACTAGCAAGTTCCATAAGGATCGCCAGCCAAAAATATGACTATATCAAGACTGTAATCGAGACCCACAGGAATTTACTCCAAGCCGGTCATACTGTCTCAGACCACTCACGTCTAACAGAATCTGATCTCGATAACTATGAACATTCTGTTCAAACCAGTTTAGACCGATATAAGGAGGTGCTTGCGAAGCAAGATATTCCCGAGTGGGTGGATCAGATCATTAATAGACCTGTATCCAAGTTAACACTCAGCTCAGATGAAATACTTGAGCTAAATCAAGACGAGGAGAATCCTCTAATCAATACGGATCACTACACAGGATCCACAACTGAAGATCAACCTTCATTTTCTAACCTCTCATCTAATACAGCTTCATGTGATGATTTGTTTAAGAGTCTGATCAAATTTCAGACCACTCTTCTCAATGTTCCTTGGATTCTATAAGTTCAATACATAATGCTACTGAATTAACTAGCTTATCACCAGAACCCAGAGAAACAAGTGAAGCTGCCGATGAAACAAGTGAAGCTGCAATGATCAGTGAATCTGAACCAGAAAATGATAAAGCTAATGCTGCAGCAGCAGCCGAAGCTGTAATCAAAGCTGAGGCTAAGCAAGAAGCCTTAAGCAACACAAGTAATGGTCACAATTGCTCACAACAGCCTTCTAAAGTAAGTGCTAACAATGAGAAGACTATTATAAACCTTGTGCACCAATTATTAAATTTATCTTCACCAGAACAATCAGTTGACTCTTTACAAGACTTTAGTTTTCAGCTTGAGTCACTGATAAATTCTTTCAGTAAAGAGGTGGATCACCCAACTACTGAGTGGATGACTAAAATTATCATCCAGAGAAAATTGTCTGGTGACACACTTAATAAACTATATGTATGCCAGAATGGTAATACCCTGTCAATGCAGGATATATTTACAGGTTTGCGTAATATGAGCAATCATACAGCAGACCAAGCAATTAATGCTAAATCTGAATGCACCAAAACTGTACCTACATCAGTTTCCTTACCTGAAACTCCTAAAGTGACACTGTCACTAGGTAACCAAGGTGCTAATACTCAATGTAACAACAATCAGTCAAATACTGATTCATCAGTGAGGCCTAAGAGTCCCACAGGTGCTCCTAAGAGACCTAATAGTCCAAAGAGCACTGTTAATAATCCATGTAACCAGAATCAGTCAAACACTGATTCATCAGTGAGGCCTAAGAGTCCCACAGGTGCTCCTAAGAAACCTAATAGTCCAAAGAGCACTCCCAAGAGCCTGTTAATGGTTCCCCAGAGTACACCCAGTACTCACAAGAGAATAAATAACAAACAAATGCAAACAGCAAAACCATCACCACCTGCTAATACTGTTTTACCTAAATCGGTAACCCCTAAACGATCTGTAGGATGGGGAATGTGCTTGTTTTGCAATCAAAAACATTCTCTGTACAAATGTACTAATTATCCTAATAGAGACACAAGAGTCAGACGACTCAAACAGTTACACAAATGTACTAGGTGTCTCAAACCACATAATGTTAACAGCTGTGACACCCCACTGAACACCTGCAATAGGTGTAGAAGGGGCAAGCATCATGCTGCACTGTGCAAATTAGTTCGGACTAATTATGCCAATCCTAGAATAGGACGTAGAGAATCTACCCCAGTACAGTGTTGCAAGGTCCGAGATGTGTACAGCGTAACTTCACAAGCATCTCAAGTGGATGCTGCTTTGCCTACTGCCCAACTTCAAGTGAAGAACAGAGGAGCCAAGATCACCATACGTGGACTATTTGATCAAGGTTCCCAGAGAACTTTCATTACTCAAAGGGCAGCAGAGGCACTTAATTTACAACCAATAGGACAGGTAAAATTAAACTTGTCCGGGTTCATGATAAATCGAGGAACCCATGAATACTCAGTAGTTCAACCGCTTGTACGACTAGGTAGTCAAGCCAAGGCTGTCCAAGCCATTGTTGTAGATCAAATACCTTTAGACTTATATATTAAGGGTCGGGTACACAGCCCACTTCCTGCAGGAACGTGAAATTAATTTGGCTGACAACAATTTAATGTCTGACCGCCTTAACAATGTAGATGTACTAGTAGGAGCCGACTACTATTACCAGTTCATAACTGGACATGTTAAACGATTGGGAATGAATATGCTCCAATCTGCAGGAGGCTACTTACTTACTGGTAAAGTTCTGAATGTGAACAAGCCTAAACCTGCCAACAACAATAAATTAATCAGCAGTAAGTCAATTCTCCAACAGCAAGCTAAAAGGAGAAACACAGCTGAATAATAAACTCAGATTGTATGTAGTACAATTGATACTCGCCGAGATGTTTCGTAGCTCTCAGTGAAAATCAATGGTCCGTACTCAAACAAGTACAAGTCACAGCGACCAACCCATTGAATTCACTGCAGACCTAGAATTATTCTCGACAAGTAGTAATTGACCACACTCAGTCTTCCTAGTTAAATTGTAATGTTAGGCTAGAGAATCTAGTACTCCCTAGGAATTAATAATGTTAGGCTAGAGAATCTAGCACTTAATGCCACAGGCATTTCCTGAATTTAGTGATAACATTCACTAGGACCACTGGTCCACTATACTTGCGCTTAAAGGTTTGCCAAGAAAACCTTCTTAATACCATGTTTTCTGCACTAAGAGTTAGTGATAAATACTTGCATTAATTGTTCGAGTTTTTTTTTTTTTTTCGTTTCTGCTTATTTGGTGTAGGAGCGCAGCACGAACAAACTTGCAAACTTACTAATATGTAAGTGAATTTCCAGAGAACTAATATGTTTAATGCATTATCGTTAAACATTAGCATTGTTAATTAACATGCTTCATGAGCTTAACATAGCTCACCTTAGAATTAACGTAATAATATGAGTGCTCGTTCACCATGCGCACGAGCTTAATATTGCTCGCCATGATAACTGAATGACAAAGCTCCACCTCGTTAATTCGAGTTCACTGAACTCACCCTGTTAACTGTTAACGAGCTCCATGTAGCTCACCCTGTCAGCACTGCTGACGAGATCACTATCTCACCCTGTCAACACTGTTGACGAGTTCACTGAACTCACCCTGTTAACTGTTAACGAGCTCCATGTAGCTCACCCTGTCAGCACTGCTGACGAGATCACTATCTCACCCTGTCAACACTGTTGACGAGTTCACTGAACTCACCCTGTTAACTGTTAACGAGCTCAATGCAGCTCACCCTGTTAGCACCAGCTAACGAGCTCACTGTAGCTCACCCTGTCAACACTGTTGACGAGTTCACTGTAACTCACCCTGTTAGCACTAGCTAACGAGCTCCATGTAGCTCACCCTGTTAGCACTAGCTAACGAGCTCACCCTGTCAACACTGTTGACGAGTTCACTGAACTCACCCTGTTAACTGTTAACGAGCTCCATGTAGCTCACCCTGTCAGCACTGCTGACGAGCTCAATGCAGCTCACCCTGTCAACACTGTTGACGAGTTCACTGAACTCACCCTGTTAACTGTTAACGAGCTCCATGTAGCTCACCCTGTCAGCACTGCTGACGAGCTCAATGCAGCTCACCCTGTCAACACTGTTGACGAGTTCACTGTAACTCACCCTGTTAGCACTAGCTAACGAGCTCACTGTAGCTCACCCTGTCAACACTGTTGACGAGTTCACTGCAACTCACCCTGTTAGCACTAGCTAACGAGCTCCATGCAGCTCACCCTGTTAGCACCAGCCAACGAGCTCAATGTAGCTCACCCTGTCAACACTGTTGACGAGTTCACTGCAACTCACCCTGTTAGCACTGCTAACGAGCTCAATGTAGCTCACCCTGTCAACACTGTTGACGAGTTCACTGCAACTCACCCTGTTAGCACTGCTAACGAGCTCAATGTAGCTCACCCTGTCAGCACTGCTGACGAGCTCACTGTAGCTCACCATGTTCAAGAGTTTGTTATAACTCGACCTGTTAATGAGCTTAATACTGCTCACCATGTTAATTTGAGTACATTTTTGCTCACAATTAGCTTAGTCCCTTACTTAGGTAGGTTAGAAATTCAAACCATTTATTTAGGTAGGTTTAGGGACTTTAGTAGTGTCAACTGAGTACTAGCCTAATCTGTACTCACCATTAATTACAGTTGACTATACTTATAGAGACTGATTTAATAAATCCAAATTCATGTAAAGGTGATTTCGTATTAAATAGTTTAGTGTCAAGCCTATGAGCTGTCATTTAATTAGCTCATAAGTCAGAATGACTAGGCTACTAATCTCACTGTCGACTCAGAATTTTCCTTGATTTTAATGAATAAACTTTTCAGTTCTCTACCTTTCTATTATTTAGCTAGTTAGCAAATTAGTTGTACCATCAGTCAGCATGACTACTGCACGGCAGTGCACATTTAATTCAATTTCCTCATTTGAATTTGAGGTGATCGTGATGCTGCGTGATGTTATTGTCTAGTAACTCAATAGTTACAAGTCACAGCGACCCTAGACAGTTGCCATACTGTAGTGTCATAGTCTCCTTGATCTTAAATGACTAGTAATACTCTACTGTATAATCATACAATAGTGTTATCAGTTCTTAGGAACTTATTCTGAGTTTACCTATGATTCAGCAGCTACGTAATGCACCATTACATGTCACTGCGACCCTAGTTGTTGAGTTTATTGTGAGCTTTAGAGTGTTCCTGATTACCGATAACTTAATCATTTAATGTTTCAATTTCATGCATGTTTCCACTAAGGGAAACTACAAGCCTATTACAACTCTGAAGAAGAATAATTTCTTTCACATCCCACTGAGATAACTTTGATGATGCTTCGATGTGATATCACGTAACGAAACCTTACACGTCACTATGACCCAAGATATCGCATCACCGTAGAGTCTGTTAGTTTAAATTGGGAGAGTTAAATTTATAAATATTGTGTAAGCTACAAACAACATGTTTAATTTGACATGTAAATAGCAAGACTCAAGTTCTTGTAAGTCCTTGATAAATCCAGGACGTTCGTTATGTGTGTACTAACATACTAACATACTAATGTATTAATCTTGATATCACTTCGGGATAGGTCAGTACAACACAGTACACTGCGACCCTGGGAACCCCCCCCCCCCGGAGTTATGTTGGATATTTCCAACATCGAATACAGCATTGTTGTATTCTCATTACTTATTACTAACCATATTAATATTGTAGTAAGTAAAATTAACAACTCGTAGAATTCTCCTGTACTAATAATTCATCTGTGCATTAGGCTAGAATTCTCACGTCATCTGACGCCAGTATTACGTCAGATTTCTTTACAGTAAAACACATTATATACAATTTGTGTGAGAATTAAATAAGATTCTCCATAATTAAAGCATTCTGTATGGCAACTGATTGCAGACGAATTGTTCTCTAACTAAAAGCCGAATAGAGCGTTAGAATTATACCGTCTACCTCGCGGTAGTGTTAACGTCATCAATGAATGCCATGGGGAGACATTAATTCCTCTCCCTTTATATATTTACTATTCTTAAATAGTTAAATAATAATATTCCCTTCCTCTAAATAATAAACCCGTCCAGTCTTTAGAGTTTCAAGCGCGAATGCGAGAAATATTAATGTTCATGCCAATAATTTGTGTAATGAACGTCGACTCGGCGTGGGTAGAGGGACGCCATGCCATCCTCAGTACACGTACACGTGGGGAACCGAAGAGAAGCAGACCTGCGCTTACCGTACTCACAAAAGACGCCATTGTCCTGCAAATAGGACACGTGTGTCTATCCACAGATGAAAGCCGCCACTGGGAGGCGTGAACGACCTTGCAGATAATATCTTCAACTAGTGCTGGTGTTAAATAAGGGACCCCTAGACTTGGTTCCTGACGACACGTGATCAGCCAACTTGAAACGTATTAATCCAGGATAAGCTCACCTGAATTTGGGATACGTAATTACGGCAATCTTAATACTTACACAGTGCCCACAGTTAAGTACTTTCATTTGATGCATCATTTATAAGTGTATTAATGGCAGGGTGATTGCACGTCACGCGGCAAGACAACACCTAATAACAGGTGATTAGAATTCTATCTGTAGATATCAATAATCTTGAATATGAATTGAGTAGTTAAATCAATTGCTACTGGTAGTCATTTATCTTGCAGCTCGAGAGACGAATTCCTCATGCTGTCTTCTCCGTGTTAACCGTGTCATTCGTCGGTGTACCAGACTTGGAGATTAAGAGGACTGCCAGGGTTATCTAAAGGAATCTATTACCAGCTAAGGCTTATTTCTTTTTATTCACAACTTTGCAATTTGATACATTCAGAATGTTCAACATAATGTGTGATTTACTGTAACTCATTATTATGCTCATATTCATGTTCTTCTTTGTATGAATAATATTATATTCAACATTAATTATAGGATTAGATTATTATTAATAGAATTAGTGAACGAACCACACTGATTCCTGGACGTACTGACCTCCAGTAATAACCCCCCAATGTAGGTGTTTGAGGTTTGGTTTTAATAATACAGCCCATTAATTATTCTTATGATCATACTTTTTAGTCATATCCATAGTCACTGGTTTTCTCTAGAATTTTATCTAATGATCTGAAATTCTCAGTTTCCCTCTTTACTTTAAAAGCGGGTGGTCCTTCGTAATTTAATTTACTACTTTAATTATTAATTAATCAGAATCAAATCCAAATATCCCACAGAAGTTGAGGTCTCTGTATTTGTGTAAGATCTGAAGCATTCCATACTCCCACTCATGTTCAGAGGTGCTAGGGAGAGAATCCTTGAGAGCTTCCGTAATTATTCCCGGAAGGGACTCTGAAATAGTTAACTCGGCCCCCACTGGCCTCCTCGCTTTCGATGTTGAGGGTTGGTTTAGTGAGGCTTCTCGTGTTCTCTTCGTTCATAATGCGTCAATCAATATTCTGGCTCTATAATGAAATGAAACTTCCAACACTTTTAACAATCAAGAATAGGGGAAAAAAAGTTATAGGCTTTTTCTTCTCTTTTTGGTTCGTGTATGTGAGAGAGTCTCGAAAAAAAACATAAACAGTATTTCTCTCTGCAATGGAGTCACTCTCCCTGCGAGGGGGGGGTCCTACCAGAAAACTGAGTGGAAAAGCCTTTTGTGTCACGGTATTTCACCTTTCGATGATACTTCCTCTCCCTCTAACCAGGGGATATCGTTAGGGCAAAATGCTACAACGGGTACAACAGACCGCTTCGTAGGACCTTAGTCGTTTTACTCTTCAGCCCGTAAAGTAGAATTGTGTTGTCTGAGCCATGTTGTTGTTGTTTTTTAGATTTAGCTACTCGGAACAAAATGTCTTTGTAGCATGGGATATGGTGAGCCTGTAATTGAGTTCGGTTATCTGTGATAACCTTGATACTGTGATATTTGGGTCAAAGTTTTAAATGGAGGTGGGGTTTCCTCCATTTTCCCTGTTTCTTTCTTTCGCTTCTGTTTTAGTGCACTAGTTTTACTCTTATTTTAATAACATTATCTTGGTGGCGGAAGTAGATGCAGAATGTTCACTAGTGAGTCCCATTCTTCAACGGCTTTTCTAATCATTGTAGTCGCTGTGGAATGTGCATCTAATGCAGTTGCTGTCGTTGGATTAATGTTGGGTTTGATGCACAGGGCTTCAGTAGCTTTACTTTCCAGTAAGTAGTGCAATAGTGGCACCTCTGCTTCTGTTCCACAGATGACACACTTTAACTACTGGGTTTATTACCTCCCAGCAGCACTTGTAACAAAGTCTGAGACTTTGTATGGCCACTGCAATGTCTCTGGATGTCTTTTTGTCAGGCTTGAAAGAGTAGTACCCAGTGGCTTGTTTGTACCATATTGCAGTGGATCTTTTTTCTGCTACTTTGGCTCTTTAGCGACGTTTGATAGTTGGTAACGTTTTCTTCTTGATTTGCTCCTTGATCTGTGAAAAACTTGGAGGTATTTGAGCCTGCACAATAGGTAAAGCAGTGGCAGTTTTTGCTAATGAGGCTGCATTTTCATTACCATCTATGCCAATGTGACTTGCTATCCAATTTAGGGTGATTGACAGCCCTAGATTATAGGCTTCTTTTCCTATATGTTTGATTTCTGTGAGGAGTTGTATATTATCTCTGTGCTTACTGAATAACAATGCCTGGAGTGAAGATTTAGAGTCGGCCTCGTAGCCTGGTGGATAGCGTGCAGGACTCGTAATTCTGTAGCGTGGGTTCGATTCCCGCACGAGGCAGAAACAAATGGGCAAAGTTTTTTTTTCACCCTGAATGCCCCTGTTACCTAGCAGTAAATAGGTACCTGGGAGTTATTCAGCTGTCACGGGCTGCTTCCTGGGGGTGGAGGCCTGGTCGAGGACCGGGCCGCGGGGACACTAAAGCCCCGAAATCATCTCAAGATAATCTCGGTATGAATGATATCATGTAAATTATTCTCGATTGTATAATATATGGCCTCCTTCAGGGCATATAATTCTGTTCGCAAATGTTGAGCACCTACTATTAATGATCCAGTAAGCTTCATGGTCGCTAGTGTAAACTGCTGCCCAGCAGAACCTCTTTCTTGATCAACTGATTTATGTGACGATGTGAGTCGTTGTAGGTCTTGAGATGCCTTCCATTTGTTGTTCTATGACTGCTTTGAGCCTCTGCGAGTCACATGCTGATTTTTTAACTGGTAATCCTTCAATGATTTTCTTCAGACTCGATTCTTCCCATGGAGGAGGCTGCCGAAAGTGTTTATATGGTCTATCTATCTATCTATCTATCTTTGTTTTTAAAGGTCCATTTCAAGTCCACTTTCTCCAGAATCTTGACCAGATTATCCGTCCATGCACTTGTTCCATACTGAAGGTTTCTCTGAAGCGATCTGTGTATGCTATCTTTGATTGACAGTCTGGTGGTGGTTCCAACAAGTTTTGCTCCTATGGTGGCTATCCAGTGTTTGATCCTGTTTTCTAATGCTGGTAAGTTGGTTTCCATTCTTAGTCTCTCGACGCGCCCATATAGGTGCTCCCAGCAATGTTCTGTGAGCATCATTTTGAGACACTTCCAGTTTCTCCCATTGATTATCATTGAGGGATGTAAGAGCAGGAGCAGCGATAACTGTTCTAATAAATAATAAATATCATCGTCAATAACTGCTTGAACGTAGTACATTTTGAGCACTGGTAGAGATGCTTCATCTCTAAGACGTGTCAGGGAGCGCAAAGCTGAGTTTCTGGCTTTACAACGTTGCCGAAGATATTAATTTTCTTGAGTGAATTTCAACTGCCTGTCTATTATGACTCCTAGGTATTGAAAAGAGGTAACCCACTCAATTTCATGAACTTGTATTGCGATTCTGATGTCATGAGTTCTCATTTTAACGGTCATTGTTTTGGTTTTATTGCTCTTTATTTACACTGCTATGCGTTCCGCTTCCCTGCTGATATTATCTAGGCATTGTTGAGCAGGGTTCCTGGCGCCTTTACCATTGATGATGAACATAAAGTCGTCTGCATAGTTAAGCAGTTTGGCTTTTGGTAACTTGAGCTTTACGAATTGATCCACGAGACAGTTGAAGAGGAAATGGCTTAGTATTCCTCCCTGCTGAGTTCAATTTTCCAGCTTCTTTGAGGTGATTTTTTCCTTGGAATTTGACTTTAGCTTCTCGGTTAAGCAGGCTTTCTTTGGAAAAGGCAAGAGCGTGTCCTTTGATTTCCTTTTCCAGAAGGCAGCACAGTGTAGCTGGAGCACTGGCTAACTTGACGGCTTTTTCTAGGTCTAGAAATATAAGGATTCCAGGTTTGTCATTGATTTGATCCAGGAGGGAGGTAAGGCCTTCTGTTGTTCCAACACCTTTTCTGTAAGCAAACATCTTTTTTGTTGTAGTGGATTGGCTTTCCATTCCGTTCGATTAAGAGCCTTCTTTCTACGGTTTTGGCCAGACAACTTGTTGATGAGATGATCTTGGATTTCCTGGGTCTTTAGGTTTTGGAATGGGAACTATTATTTATTTTTATTTTATTTTACATGCACGCATGCTTATAAGTACAATGAAAGTAAACAAATACAACATAGAACAGAACAAAATGACAAAGCACAAACGTGCAAAAACAGAAAGGAACAAATGTACTAAACACACAAACGCCGGCCGGAAGGGCCGACCACAAAACAATAATAATTACAAAAAAAAACACAACAATTAAGTTAAACACAGCGGAATACAATACAGAAATAACACACCAAAACATTAAATATACAGAACAAGGCTACCAGCACCGCAAACACACACACGGAGAGGCACCAACACAAAACGAAAATAATAATAATAATAAGAAGAAGAAAGGAATACAAGTATACAACAAACAAAAAGAAAAGCACAATGGCAAAACATGACAAAAAGCATAAACCCAGACCGGGTCACGCCAACAACCTGAAGGGCACTCAACACTACACAAACAAGCGCACAAACAGCATCATAAAAACATAGAACCACAAAGCATAACACAAGAACATGACATCCACAACCAGACACACACGCTAACCAAACCCTGGACCGCACAGGAACCGGACACACACACACAAGCCACACAAATAATCTCACGACGACAAACCGGAGCACGCAGGAACCGGGAAACAAACCCGCCCCACCCACTCTCACACACCCGACCCGCACCCCCAACCATGCACACAAATGGAAACAACCCACAATATACAATACACAAAAGAATCATGTGAGGAATACATTTCTCAGAGACAGGACCATATGTCTCCGCAGCCCAAGGATACTTTCGCTTGTAGGCCTCCCAAATCAAATATTCCCTGTCGGTAGGGGGACGATCCCCCTGCCGCCGCGGGCCCTTCGGGAATCTCCAGATCAGGCGGAAACGGCCACTCCTTAAGCGCACCGACGCAAGTCGCATAACGAGGATGAGGAGCGCAAACGACGTCCTTCGAGGTAGCAGACGACACCGATGAAGCGTACGAGGGCTGCCGAGACGCCCGTGTCGCCGTACGCACAGGAGCAGGGGACAATCGACGAGATGGTAATACCTCCACCGAGACCGCAGGAGACACTGAAGAGATGGCCGGAGACGAAAGAGGCGTCGAGACCGCAGCCGATGAAATGGGAAACGAGGAAGGGGTTACAGAACCCCCAGAGCGAGCAGCCTTTTTCAACACCATCACCAGGCCATCCCGCTCACCACGAACCTCAGCAGGGGGAAACCAGCCCCCACGAAGAAATGGAGCCATCCAACGCAGGCGACGCACCCGAAGCAAGAACCGCAGACACCATATCTGAAGTGGAGGCCGAAACACCGGCACTGGCATCCTCAGGCAAATGCACCTCCGCCATCACCGTAGTATGCAACGCAACCGGAGCCACCCCTCCGTTGCCGGCAGATCCACAAGCGTCGAAGTCGCCAACGTCAGCCCATGCTGAAGACGAACGCCGGGAACGCTTAGCTTCTGGCCACACATCATCAGACCCGGAGGCTGACTGAGACATGCGCAACACAAGCCGGGCGAACCGATGCACGTCGCAGAACGGCAGCATCCTCAACCACATGGGGCACCAGGCCAGGCACAGGAGGAAGCGCCGGATCCACCCCATCACCCAGAACAGACGGCGAGGGTGCAGGGACAAGGTCAGACGCAGCAGAGGACGAACTGGAAGATGGGGGATTCGAGCAGAAGGTAGCCGGGAGAACCTCAGGGACACTAGTCTGAGCAGGACGATCAAAAAGCGACGACACAACCTCCGGAGGAGAGGCGACAACAACAGGGGGCGCACCAGGCAGCGCAACAGGCGACACAGGGGGCACATCTGCGGCTGAAGAGACGTCCACATCCACCGAATCTTCCTCCACAGGAAGCGGCGGAAAATCCTCCTCACTGAAGAGGTTCACGGGTGCAATGGCAGGCGCAGAATAGTCAGCAGCCTGATGGCCCAAGAGGCCACAACGATAACACGTCCGAGGCTGGCGGGCGTAAAACACCCGAACATTGTAACCCATAAGACGCACAGAGGACGGAATATCTTCCTGGAGCCTCATGCCCAGGGTGCGAATGCCCAGTCCTCACACCCTTAAGTGGACTGGAAGACACCACATTCACCCGCACACTAACCACTGCGCCAAACCGGCCGAAGTACCACCGTAGCAGACCCTCCAGAAACTCCAATGGAGCCCCATGCACACTGACGTAAGTGAGGGCACCACTCCGATCAGAGAGGGTCACAGTGCCCGTACCATCCGCAGGGGTAATGTCCTCCCCTCGTATCACAACCTGTCCTCTTAAAAAGAACGTCAACATTTGCCGTTTGACTCTACGGCTGTTTTTGGACGTTATTTTGTGTAAAACAACGTCTATTTTCGCTTCCATGGACTATCTCTTGTTATACAATGAAATACCACACTCTTATTATTCTATAACTCACTGACTATGCTCTGATATTTGTTCTTCAAGTAAAAATATATATATTTTTGGCTTAATTAGGCCATAATCCAGAAAATTCCAGCCTATCGATCTTTATATTTAGGAAAACATCTAATAAATTTGGAAATGAATTTTTCGTTCGCCGACAGTTGCCTGTTACTATTTAACCCTCTATGCTGTAATGTCGCTGGTCATTGTGACT